>NW_021703765.1:37229148-37355215 GCF_005190385.1 Monodon monoceros
TGTGTGTGTGTGTGTGTGTGTGTGTGTGTGTGTGTGTGTGTGTGTGTTCCCCACACCAGCAAGCAATCCTCAGCCCACCAGCTGGGTGTCCTACAATTCACCTCAATGCTGACACTATCTACCTGGGCTCAGTAGTTGTCCTACAAGTGGTCCCACAAGACTGCCCCCACCCCACTTCAGAGGCCAATCCCAGGTCCAGGTTGTCACCCATGCTTCTGATCAACCAGCGATAGATCAGAGGTTTCAATGAACCACTCCTTGGGTTTGATTAATTTGCTAGAGCAGCTCACAGAACTTAGAGAAACATTTTACTCACTAGGTCACCAGTTCATTAGAGAAGGATGTAACTCAGGAACAGCCACATGGAAAAGATGCACAGGGCAAAGTAAAGAGAAAGGGCAAGGATCTTCCATGCCCTCTTCTCGCCTGCCACTCTCCCTGAGTCTCCATGGGTTCACCAACCCAGAAGTTCTCTGAACCCCATCCTTTTGGGGTTTTTAATGGAGGCTTCATTATATGGTCATGACTGATTAGATCATTGCCCACTGGTGATTCATTCAACCTCTAGCCCCTCTTATCTCCCCAAAGGTCAGGAGGTAAATCGGAAAGTTCCAACCCTCTAATCACATGGTTGGCTCCACTGGCAACCAGCCCCCATCCCTAGATGGGGGTCCAGAAGTCACCTTGTTAATATAACAAAAAACATCTTTGTTGCTCTCATCACTTAGGAAATTCCAAGGGCTTTAGGAGCTCTGTGCCAGAAACAGGATGAAGACCAAATACACATTTCTTAATATAAACCACAATATCACAAGAGGCTTTATTTACTCAACAAATAATTTGAGGTCAGCTTCTGTAGGCTGGACACAAAACAGTCCACCTTCAATACTCAAGAGGTAGCCTCTACCCGACACAGAATCCCTACCTCATAGATCTTCCCAGATAAGAACCAGATCTCCAAACCAGGAACAGGAAGACTCATGGCTTCCAGCCCAGAGCCCTTCTGTTCCTTTTGGGCAGCTCCTAAAGCCAGAGGCAACCATTTCCAGGGACTTCCCAACCGAAGCCCAAAACGAGAGGCCGTGTGTCCAGTGGGTCAGGATGTAGCCTGGAAGGGACCCAGAAGCTCCAACTCCATCTCCAGGAGTCAGAAGCCCAGCTCAGAAGAAGGGATTTTAACTGCATTACTAAACGTGGTCAGCTCTTGAAGGGTGAAATCCATTTCTCTTGGCTGTTTGCTTTTCCCTAAGACAATCTGTGAAGCACACAGGAACTCGACTGCAAGACCGTCCTTTGAAGCCTGGTGAAACTTCACTTGGGGAAAATGTTACATTAGATGTTTCGGCAGGCTTTCTCAGACTTTTCAAACCAGAAAGTTGCATTGGTATCTGCAATCACATATCTAGAAAAGGGCTAGAGACTATCTAAAATGGCCTAAAAAGAGAAGCAGCAGGCCAGGGCAAAGACCACCAGTCAGGGAATCGAGAGCGTCAAGCCTTACTCCCTGCACCTCCCAAGCACGTGGCCTTGAGAAAATGCCCACCTTTCTCAGCCCCTCCCGAGGCTCAGGAGGGGTAGTGAGGGTCCGTGAAACGTGGGTGAGAAAGGAGAAACTGCAAAGGTGTCATTCAGTGAACATGGTTCACATGACCTTTTTTAAATGGCTGAGATAAACACTCTACAGTTTAGGGTTAGGGTTAGTTCTTCTCAAACTAATCATCTCTGTAGCATTTTACAACTTTTGAAATACTGGTAGCTGCATTATCTAATTTTAAGATTGTTATTAAGTTGACCACTGAATCTAAAGTGGAGGCTTTCTAAAAGGCTAGGAAATGACTGAAGTGTTAAATGCACAGCTAGCACTATACTTCGCCCCACGAAGATTCCCCTACATCCTTGTAAAGTACACCCCCTTCCTGCCCACGCCATCACAGTGCAGTTACTAGGATACAGATAAATCATATCACCTCTGGGTATCATTAACAACAGAATTTGTTCTCTTCAGTGATGCTAACAAGATTTCAGTTACACTAACCTTAATTTTCTCCTTTGCCATTTCATCGCTATTACTCTATTATGTGAACTGGAGACCAACAGCACTTTAACAAATTCTCCAACACCTTTTTTCCTCCTTTGAATTAAATCTTCAACTGGCTGCATGTTTTGCTGAACTACTAATGCTTTCCATGTGTTTTTTTCCAAGTTAAAATACTCTCCATTAGGTATTTCTAACACAACAGAAATTGGTAAAATGCCCAAAGAATCCGCCTCCCCAAAAATCTGTTTTCTCCAAGTCTCTCGGAAAGAGCTGAAAAGTACGTGAGTGTACACCCAATCCCTGGAGAATCTCCATGTAGCAGGACACTTGCAAGCCATCCATCTTACTTTTCAGCTCCCAAGCCCTCTGGATATCAATGTCTCTAGTAATGAGACAAAGCATTTGTTTCCTGACATACACTTTTATTGATCCGTGGTAAGAACGAGTCTGTCTCTTCACGGGGATAGGCACAAGCGCAGGGAGCCAGGCACAAGAGTTTGCATTGCACCCCACATGCGGGGCAGACCTGTGAGTGGAAAGTATTATAGGAAAGACACTCTTTTTTAAAATAATTAATTAATTAATTAATTTTGGGCTACGTTGGGTCTTCGTTGCTGCACGCGGGCTTCCTCTAGTTGCGACGAGCGGGGGCTATTCTTCCTTGTGGTGCGTGAGCTTCTCATCGCGGTGGCCTCTCTTGTTGCAGAGCATGGGCTCTAGGCACGTGGGTTTCAGTAGCTGTGGCACGTGGGCTCAGTAGTTGTGGCTCGCGGGCTCTAGAGAACAGGTTCAGTAGTTGCGGCTCACCGGCTTAGTTGCTCCGCGGCATTTGGGATCTTCCCAGACCAGGGATCGAACTGTGTCCCCTGCATTGGTAGGCAGATTCTTAACCACTGTACCACCAGGGAAGTCCCAGGACACTCTTGAAGAAATCGAAAGCACGGTGGTTTCTTTACCAGGGGTTGTTTTCTAGATAGAACTAAGGTTCTGCTGGACAGCAACTTCGGAGTCTAACTGCCAGCACATGGTTTAAACTTGTCTTGTAACATCTGCTACAGGTGTCTCCACCAATACGACTACACTCTCCAGTGTCAATTTTTTTGTTGGCTAGAATTTCACTAGGACAATGCAAAACAATGATAATGGTTCCAAGGCAACATTCAAATTCTATCATTCAACATCTAGAGATCCTTAGAGAGGAGAGGTAACAAAGTCCTATAGGGGCAATGAATAAATCATTTAAATAAGGTAAAAATCTTGGGTCAGGGGTGGAGAGCACAAACACGAAATAAACCTGCCAAAAGGGACCCTGATACACCTGCTTTTCTTGCCTGTGCAACTCACACTTGCTTGTGTCCATATTCCCTTTCTTGATGCCTCTTAATTTCCATAGCTGACCTGAGTTTCCAGCTGTACCTGGAAGGTTCTCGTGCTCTCTCATATGTTTGTGTCTCCTTTTCTTTATTCACCCCCATATTTATGTTTACCTGCATGTCTGCAGATGGTAGAGCAATTCTTTAAATTCATTCTCTAGCTGTTTTTAAATTTTTGGCAACAAATCCTTCCTGATCTATCTATCTACTCGATAGCATTTGTGACAGATATGTTGTTTGACAAGCTAGTGGTATGTTTCACATCCTTCCCATATCCTTTCTTCTGTTTTTGTCGGGGAGGGGGCACATCTGTCAATCACCATTTGACCGTAAGGCACCTTAGAGGAGCCACCCTACACACAGAGTGGGGAGAGGCTGACAAGCCGACCTCCCCCAGCCCAGACCCAACGGCCTTCTAGACACATGGACATCCTGGGGGGTCTGTCACCTGGGAGCTGAGACAGATTAATAGGAAGCAGATGACAAGAAGTGTTTAATCTGATTAATCCAGAGAGCTTGTTTTTACCTAGAGTGCAGAACTCTAGGCAAAAATGGGTCACAGACTTGCTGGGGTATAAAAGGGAGGAGGTTTTAAAAAAATTACAGGCACCAGTCTCCTTCTGCAAAGGGAGACTCAGGATTTCAAACCCAAGCCCATCTTGTGCCAAGACCACCGCCAGCCACTCAGGGCTCCGCAGAAAGACAGCAGGAATGGGAGTGGGCTCCAGGGTTTTTGGAGAATCATTGGATCCCTACAGCAAAGGACAGAAAACAGGAAATGTGACCCACTGCACCTAAACCCACTAGCGAAGAGTTTGGTCAGGACACTGCGAGTTTGGCCACTGTGACATCCACAAACAGGGCAGGAGGGAACCCCACCCCTAACCCAAGGCTGCAGAGGCAGGACAAGAACAGAACCAGCCTCCTGTGGGATGCGGGACAGAGTCGGCAAGAAGCCCAGGTCCAAGACCTAGAGTCAGAGGAAGACGGGCAGGGGGCCCAAGAGGGGAAGGAATGACTCTAGAGGTGTCTCCTGCTCAGAGAACAGACTTCTACTCTGTTCCTGCAGATACCCAGTGGACAGTGGGGGCCCTGCCACCTCGGGCAACAGGGAGCCAGCAGCACCTGTGCGGGCCTCCACCCCAGCACCCAGACGGGCTGGTCATCCAAGCTAATGCGTGTCACTGCACAGGCCATGGTGCCTCAGCATCCACGGTACCAGGGGCTCCTCTTCTTTATTAGCTAATACAGAAGCACCACCCGGGTGCTACTAGGCCCAAGAGCGTCAAAAAGGCATTCTGATGTTAGCAGAAGGCCTAGTTTTCATGGGAGCCCCAAAGAGTCCAAATCAAGAAGCAGTAAGGACCACATGGGAATCCAGGTGACACTCAGCAACCCGCCTGAGGGGTGAGGGTAACATGGGAAAAGGTAGCTGGAGGGGAGCCTCCCTGCAGAGCCTGGAGGGCCCAGCTCACACTGAGCAGAGAGGGAAAGACAGTCAGTCAGAAAGCTCGGCAAGGTGGAGAGGACGGAGGAGCCCTGCTCGTATTCACAGGCATAAGAAGAAAGGCAGAACCTGAGGAAGGGATTGGGGAACAAGGTGGGTTGATGGCAGGGCTCAGGAATCACGGCTCCATTCCCCACCCTCTGTACGCAGAAGCCCAGGGCCCTTTACACCATAGCTAGAGGGGGTTCAGACACTGGACAGAATCTGTACCTCACCAGGAGCCCCTGAGCTGCTGTCTGCACCACACACACTCACACACTACCTCCATCACCGCCAGTGAAAGCCGGCACTGAGACAGGGTCCTTCCCCATTAGACTCCACATAGCCTCAGGATCCTTCTCAACACTGTGCCCGGGGAGCCACCTTCTCTACATTGGCTGGCACATGAGCTGAATCCCCACAGTCACTCTTGTACTAGAAGGTTCTTGAAGAAATGCTCCACTGTTTGTCATTCGGTTCTTTGCTGTGACAGAGTAGTGCAAAGCACACAGCTGCATGACTTTGCCTGAGAGAGGAAAATGCTTTGCAAATGATATACTGATGCCTCGCTCTGTTGATGTTTCTGTTGCTGGAAAATGACTACATTTCTGATCAGTGGATGAAGCAGTCTTCTCCTACGTGGTTTTCTTGCCTTAAAAAATATCTTTATCCCTGTGACTTGACCTTTAACGAGAGATGAGACTCATCTCGTGGAGAGCTTAATGCCTTCGGCCACCTGGCCAGCTTCTGCCGAGCTCACCTCTATCTTACGGTCAGACCTCGTCATCTCAGAGGTTTGGGGGAAATGCCTCTAAAAAGTCTAAAGACCCTTTACACTGGGCTGTTCTTCCTGACTACAAGCACCAATGACACTTGGGAATCTTCAGCCAATTTTTTATCCTTTTGTTTAACTCAATGCTGGATACTTAAAAGTGCCAGGGCTTCCCTGGTGGCACAGTGGTTGGGAGTCCGCCTGCCGATGCAGGGGACGCGGGTTCGTGCCCCAGTCCGGGAAGATCCCACATGCCGCGGGGCGGCTGGGCCCGTGAGCCATGGCCGCTGGGTCTGCGCGTCCAGAGCCTGTGCTCCGCAACGGGGGAGGCCACAGCAGTGAGAGGCCGGCGTACTGCAGAAAAATTTTAAAAAAAGGAAAAAAAAAAGAAAAGTGCCAGCATTATGAGTCCCAGAGGATCAATCAACAGGGTTCATTTTCTTGATGAGAAGACAGGGTTTGCTTCAGACAACTGAAGCACAGAGGTTTTAAGCCGAACAAAATGCCTTTGAAATCAGCCGGTAGAAAACACTCAGATATTAACTTTAGGATTCTAATGACTTCAAACCTTATTTTTTTTTAAATTCTCAATTCCATTCCTTACTCCACAATTCTTCCACTCCTTTTCTCTTCATTATGAGACTTAGTCATCAGAGCCAGTTGGCCCTCTGAACATTTTTCTGGTGTCTGGCAACAGGATCACTTGCTAGGACCAAAACATTTATTTTCTCTAGCTAACCTCATTAAATGCAGACTTCACATACCGGTCATAGATTTTTTTATTTATATCTATTAAGTTCATGCCCACAATATGACCATTGTTTTTTTGAGGGGCTGAAGCTAGATTAAGAAGGTAAGGTATGCATTGTTTGCTACCTTATGTTACATGAAGTGGTCATACTAGAGACTTCCCTGGTGACGCAGTGGTGAAGAATCCGCCTGCCAATGCAGGGGACACGGGTTCAATCCCTGGTCCGGGAAGATTCCACATGTTGCAGAGCAACTAAGCCCATGTGCCACAACTACTGAGCCTGCGCTCTAGAGCCCGTGAACCACAACTACTGAGCCCGTATGCCACAACTACTGAAGCCTGTGCGCCCTAGAGCCCAGGTGCCGCAACCACTGAGCCTGAGTGCTGCAACTACTGAAGTCCGCGTACCTAGAGCCCGTGCTCCACAACAAGAGAAGCCACCGCAATGAGAAGCCTGTGCACCGCAACAAAGAGTAGCCCCCACTCGCTGCAACTAGAGAAAGCCCGCGTGCAGCAACAAAGACCCAACAAAGCCAAAAAATTTTTTAAAAATCAGGTTTAAAAAAAAAAAGTAGTCATACTAAAAATGTGCAAAGTAATACAGTGGAAAGGAGCACAGAGGTACAAAAAGCTTGAGGCCTCTCTCGGTACCAAAATCTCATTCCAGCTTCCTACTATCAGCAAAGACCTGTCTCGGCTGCTTGCTGGGACCATCAAAGCAGTGCCCCGTGGCCTTCATTTCTCATGAGGTTTGCCTGGTTGCTAACCACGAAGGCTCCACTCCACTCTCATCCCAATGGGTACAGAGTTCCAAAGGTAACACTGGAGAATTCCAAAGGCATGTCTCCTCCAATTCATCCACACGCTGTCCTGGATTCTAAACATTCTATACTTAATTAAAACAGGGGCAAAGGAGAAGAGAATATAGGGTGAAGAAAACATTATTTTGGAGAAATTTACTTGATAGCATTTTAAGCCCATGAGCCTAAGGTGATCCTGGATCCTTCCGGTCCAATCGTGCAATGGGAAGGTAGGTCTTTGTGGGAGCTGTGTATAGTGCCAGGCCTAAGACAGCAGTCACTGTCCCATGCCTATAATCACTCAATCATTTCTTAGATGGTGAAGAGGGGAAATATCTTGAAAGGAAACAAGGACCCAACCAACTGATGTGAAAAAGGTTTTCTCCCCCTGTCATGCTTTCCTTTGCCATTTCATCTGAAGATTGTTCCTGGTTTGTTGGGTTTTTTTTTTAATCCCAAAGAAATCTCATCTAATATTGCCATTTGGAAAGGGAAAGAATATGTCACAATGGGGGCTGGTACATCACACATACGATGCATACATTCCTTTGTCTACACATAAACCAAAGGATACTATTTAATGCTATTATAATAAATCTATTCCAGATCTTGCCAATAACAGGAAGTGGAAGGGGAAAGAGGGTTTTTTAATACAAAGGAAGAACTTTGCCTTCTTGGGCATTGATGTTAATTCACACAGTCAAATCCTCTCATCCAACACACTCAAGCCTGAGGTAATTAATGGTGAAAACTGATTAAAGAAGAAATCTTTTAAAAATGACACATACACACCTTAAGACTTTAACTTGCAACCATGGTGACTGACCGTCCTGTTTCTCTGGGATGAGACACAGTTGGTTGCCAGGCACACAGCACAGGAGATGCACCCTCACATCATTTGGGGCATGACCTTTCTTTGAATAAAGGTCTAATGGGACTCCCCGTGGACCTTCCTTCATGAACCACTCACATAATATAGTCTATGATTCCCAATCTCAGTGTCTTAGAACTTACAAAGACTAGAATCCTTCTGGATTTTTACAACATTCCCCCACCTTCTGTAGTTATCATAACCCACTCATGTTGACAGAAATGCTTTTGTAGTAACTAATTTTGAATCTTTTCCAATATACTCACAGCAGTGACTTTGTATACCTGTATTTAATCCGTTTATAAAACGTTCACATCCCGTTTCATTAAATTACATAATTCCAATAGTGCAACTGGCATAAGCAGGTTTGAGAACAAACACGCTGATCCCGTCAGCACCCAGTTTAACCCTTCAAATAGGAAGACCTGGGCGTCCTGAGAGACAGTGGGAAGGACTGGCTGCTGGGGCTCAGGTGCCATGGAGATGAGATGTGTGTTTACATGCATGACATGGGACTACAGGACAATACACCAGTTAATGCGGTGAGTCAATAATGTGGAAGCTGGTTAGAAAAACCCTGTGCTTCAAACATTTTAAGTGTATACTGCCAAAGAATGAACTTTGTTAAAAGGTAGTTAGCTCATTAGGATTTTGATCTAGCCAGTTTGAGTGTAAATCTGCTTTCCACAGCCTTACTGTTCCTGGGAAATACCAATTCATACTCATGTCCCAAATCTCAACTGGTTATCAGCTATATTTCAACCAATATTCAGTATTGGTTGTATTCAGCACATGGTATGTGCCTGGATTCGTCCTAGATCCAGGATGAGGGTCAGAAGGGAATTTATCCAAAGTCATAGGTCACAGGCTTTTTCCTCAGGCAGACATGATTTATACACATAAAATAATTTGAAAAATATAAAGCAAGTAATAAAGAAAGCATATTTTGGTGCATATTTTAAGGTCACTCAGTGCTACAGGCAGTTGAGGAGCAGGGTCAGTAATGAAGGTCCTACAGATCTCGTTTTGGCTCCAACGAGATCACGAACCCTCCTGACGCCCTGACCCTCCAGCCCCTGAGGTTTACATGTCGGCTACACAATTACTCTCCAACCACAGAGTAAGACAAACACTGTCCCTCGGGACACCTGCAGCCTCACCCACTTCACACCAAATGAAGTAAAATTACACAGCTTCCCCTCCACATCCAGCTGTTCCCTCACCCCATCCCTGGGTCTCCAACAGGAAAGCAGGGAGAAAGAAGAGGAAACAGAAACGATTCCCTCCACTCCACCCATGCATGCCACACTCCAGGTGTAGACTGGGCCTCGACAGGATGATTGGTGCTCTGCTAATTACAGGCCTGAATTAAGACCACAACATGTATTAAATAAACACAAAATGACTCAGATATGGAAAACTTCTATGCATAAAACGAAATTTAGTTCCTTTCTTTTTCCTTTTTATATTACATACTTGCCTCAACTTGGCCCAATGCCAGGAGGACACCTTCCCATGCAGACTGTCTACTTAGCATAAATTACCACTTTTGTTACCATTCAGCCCACGTGTATAATGGGGAACGCAATGGGTCCGGGAAAATCAATGGCTGCAGGAATGGGCGTCAGTGGGGTTTCCCAAGTGACCACAGGCAAACCATGTGAACCACAAATACGCCCACTCAACACCGTATTGCTCTGCATCCACGTGTGCCCTGTCCTGCACTGACCTGAGGCTTCCCTTCAATCTCCTGAGACCACAGCCTGGAGCTTCAGGCCCCACTTCTCCACAGGGAGCTGCAGACAGCCACCAGAAGGCACGTAAAGGTCACTTCAGATTGGAATTGACATGTATACACTGATGTCTATAAAATGGGTGACTAATAAGAACCTGCTGTATAAAAAAATAAATTGAAAACAAAAAAGGTCACTTCAACTGGCTGGAGGTTCACACTGGCACAGCCCCAGGAAGAACCCCATCTCTCCCAGCATTGCCAAAAAGAACCTTACCACCAATGTGTCTGTCTTACCTCGAGCTCTGTTCACAAACCAAACAGCAAAGGCAGCCAGAATGAGACAGGGTTTCCAAGCCTTGCCAGAAATTGCTTCCCTAAAAGCTCTAACAATATATGACAGGGGCTAACCCCAGCATAGATAGCAAAATAGTGAATATTGCATTTCATTCCCGTAAGTGGCATTAATCATCACGTTTAATCACTGAGGGCAGATGACAAGCATCCCCTTCGGCAGATGTCACTCACCGATGCAGGCGTGGACCCTCACGGACAGCTGTGTCCTTAGGATGATGCTGTGCTTCTTGCCCCGCCTAACGGAGACAGGAGACAAAACATTCATGGGCATCAGAGGAGTCAACAAGGTGACCCTACCTGCTGTCAATCAACTTGACGGTTCGCTTCGGACACCCACACCTGGAAGAGGCTCTCGATAAGCAGGAACCTACACAGAACAACAATGTATCCTGAAACGCTGTGACGTCACAGGGCTTTATGGGAAATAAAATAATGAAGTCTGACTCTGTTGGACTGGCACACACATTTCACTGCCAAACCCGGTCCACTCCACAGAGTTCCGTGTACTCATGCCTGACCATGTTGGGAAATTTTAAAAATCTGTGCCCATGAAGTGAAATCCCTGGAATGTAACAGCACAAATCTGCTTGATCATTCCCATGGCTATTTTTACATGTTTTTGCATATCGGGAAAGGACACACATAGTGGGGTAATCAGAAAGAGCTGTTTTGCTGTGTATCAATTCAAGACATGGCTTTTCCCTGAAGACAGGAGTCCAGCAAAGGGGGCGTGTAGGCTATTTGTCAGCAGAGTGTCAAGATACACCACACCTTGTCTCATCTTTGCTTCCTTTCACTTCATTTCTTATAAAGGAAGGAAAAGGATGGCCCCTCCCCAGTTCTCCTCCCATGAGGGCTCAGCCCGCTTTTACAGAGAAGGACCGAAGCCCAGAGCAGATGAGAGAAGATAAATGGGGAGAACATGAGTCCTGGCTACCTAGGGTAGCAAAGGCTTTGAGGTTTGGAGAAAGGGGGAGGCCAGTGGACAAAGGTAAAATGGAGCCAGGAACCAGCACAGGAGCGGGTAACCAGCTCAGTGGCTGAGTTCCCTCCCCATCAGGGCTTCATGTATACCAGTCTCGCAGTACTTTCCCGCTTCCTGGTTTTGTGGTTGTGCTGGAGCAGAAGAGGACAGACATCTCACCAGGGCACACTTAATATTGTGATATGAAGTCACAGAAATTATATTATAGTACTGAAACAATCATATTTTTTATTCTTGAGACCAAATAAGAGGGGAAAGTATGGTTTAAAAAAAGTTTTTTTGATTCTTTTAAAGGAGAAAAGAAAACCACTTGCGTGGTCCTACAAAAACATGCAGCAGCCTCCAACCCGGAAGCTCCTCGTGGGCAGAGAATCTGCTTTCACAGTCCCTTCAAATGCAGCCAAGACCCTCCTTTTTAGTTAAACTATGTGCAAGGTACTAGCCTCGAGTTTACACAAATACACAACACTCGACCCATCTTCAGAGGACAAGTTTGAGATTCCTATAAACACAGACTTCTTCAAAACTTTCTTCCTCACACAGAAAAAATCTTTTTCTCTCTTGCCAGTCCTTTACAGGTGAGCTTTCCCATTTGGTATTTTTCTTGTTTCTAGTTGTGGTCTCCTCTTTTCTGTCTAGAGAAGTTCCTTTAGCATTTGTTGTAAAGCTTGTTTGGTGGCGCTGAATTCTTTTAGCTTTTGCTTGTCTGTAATGCTTTTGATTTCTCCATCAAATCTGAATGAGAACCCTGCTGGGTAGAGTATTCTTAGTTGTAGGTTTTTCCCTTTCATCACTTTAAATATATTGTGCCACTCCCTTCGGGCCTGCAGAGTTTCTGCTGAAAAGTCAGCTGATAACCTTATGGGGATTCCCTTGTGTGTTATTTGTTGCTTTTCCCTTGTTGCTTTCAACATTTTCTCCTTACCTTTAATTTTTGTCAATTTGATTAGTATGTGTCTCAGCATGTTCCTCCTTGGGTTAATCCTGTATGGGAATCTCTGTGCCTCCAGGAGTTGGGTTACTGTTTCCTTTCTCATGTTAGGGAAGTTTTCAGCTATTATCTCTTCAAATATTTTCTCAGGCCCTTTGTCTCTCTCTTCTCCTTCTGGGACCCCTATAATGTGAATGTTGGTGCATTTGATGTTGTCCCAGAGGTCTCTTAAACTGTCCTCATTTCTTTTCATTCTTTATTCTGTTCTGTAGCAGTGACTTCCACCACTCTGTCTTCCAGCTCAATGATTCGTTCTTCTGCCTCATTTATTCTTTTTTTTTTTTGGGAGGGGGGGTGCTCATTCTGCTATTGATTCCTTCTAGTGTACTTTTCATTTCAGTTATTGTATTCTTCAACTCTATTTGGTTGTTCTTTATATTTTCTAACTCTTTGTTAAAATCTTCTTGTAACTTCTCGCTCTGTGCATCCATTCTCTTCCCGAGTTCTTGGATCATCTTTACGATCATTACTCTGAACTCTTTCTCAGGTACATTGCCCATCTCCACTTCACTTAGTTGTTCTTCTGGGGTTTTATCTTGTTCCTTCATCTGGAACATATTCCTTTGCCATCTCATTTTGATTAAATTTCTCTAGACAGTCCTGATGTTGACACTCCTTCAATTCTTGTGATCATACGAGGAAGGAAGTTCCCATTAGTGCGCTGAACTGAGCTGCTGAACAGCCTTTTGTGTGAATTCCCAGGAAAGGTATTCTGGGGTGGGGGCAGCAGCCACCAGGCTTGCAGCCTCACCCAGGGCTGAGCCAGGGGCTCAGCTGGGAGCAGAAACCAGTGAACCCCTGATGATGGCCAGACCCTAACTATTAGAAACAGCAAACCCAAAGTTCTTTAATCTGGAAGAATTTTTTGTAACTCATGTTATCAGCAGTTATGAATCAAAAATAAATACCAAATGGACAGTAGACAAAATACATGCTTTAGATGCCCAGAGGGGAAGAAGCATGGGATGGCAGGAGAAAATATTTCAGAATTCCTCAAAAGTTCTAGAGAAGTTCACAAGGGCCCATTGATAGCCCCCACTTTTATCTTCAAACAACCGCAAAGTTGCATTTTGAGGAAGTGCTTCAGTTTTCCCACAGAATTCTCCAGTCCCACAAGGACTGGTCACAAGGGATCCAGGCACCTGCATGAGAACTAGGACAGTGTTTCTGAGGAAGCCATCAGCACACCACTCTGGAGGTATCATCTTTTCTGCATTTTTCAATGTTTGTACATTGAGAAACCAGGCAATCAGACTGGTTAAGTTAAACCCTAATAGAATTTAGGAGAGCATAGAACAAAAAGGGCCTATTTTTAAGTAGTTTTATCACTTATAATTCCTCTGCTTCAATATATTCACCTCCTTCCCTGCCTGCCCCTGTACACAAAATCCTACAATGAAAGAAACCTGAATGGAATTGGGGACCAAAGGCTGTGGAAGTCCCTCAACAGGGAATGAGGGTCCAAAGCCCAGGAGTCCCTGGCAAAGGAGGGGGCCTTCCAAAGCAGAGACCAGGGAGTGGTGAGTGCAGCCAGGTCCACAGAAGTTGTCCTTCATCTCCCCCTGCAATCCCTACTTTCTCTCATCTTTGACTCAGGTACCACGGTTGTGCCCACTTTGCAGATGAGGGAAGCAAAGCTTGTAGTAATGACGTAACCTGCATTAAAGTCACATAGCTGATGGAAACAGACCAGGGCTGAAAGCAGAGTGTCTGACTCCACCGTCACCTGCACCATCCTGCCTTTTGCTGTGTAAGTGCCTCGCTATATCACCTTCTCCAGCACTTTCTAAGCATAAAAAGTGTCCCAGGTTTTTTAAGGAACTGATTTGACCTCAATACTAAAATCTAACAAAAAAGGACACAAAAAATTAAGATGAAAATATCTAAGAAAATATTAGCAAACCAAAATAACAAATATGTGAATTTAATAAAATAGGACCAAATAAGGTTTATTCTAAGAATTCAAGAATTACAAGATGTCCATGTTTTATTTATCTATATCAAATATCAATGTATAGACGACACCCATCGTAAGGTCCTTTAAATTTGATAGCTTCCCTCCCTCCACCACAATATTTTGTAATTGGGTAATGCTGATTGTTATGTATTTCTTCTATATATGCCATCTTGCTGCTAATATGGATTCTAAAAATCTTTTGGCTTATTCTCTTGGCCTCTTTCAGGGAAATAATCATTTCATACATCTTAAAATAATCACTTTATCCCCACTTTTCTAGTAAATATGCCCTTGTCTTCTGTTTCCTGGCTAAAACTTTCAGAGGAAAATTAAATAATCATGGATATACTTTCCCCTGCCCCCAGTGGGATACTATGTCAGTCTGGGTTCAGAAAATAATAATCATAATAGTTGTTAACATTTATGGAATGCTTATCACGTGCCAGATGAGGTTCTAAGTACTTTCTACAGATTTAGTCTTCAGAAAACTCCTATGAAGTAGGTAATATTATTGCCATTTTTAAAGTAAGGAAATTGAGGCCCAGAAGAGTTATGCGACGTAGCTGAAGTCACACAGAAAGTGACAGAGCTTGGACCCAACCCAGGCAGTCTGACCCCAGAGCCTGTACGCCTAGCACCTCCCTGAAGCTGCCTCCCAGATGGGTGTTCCTTCATCCATTCCCTCATTCCACACATGTTCACTGGTGACTAGTGTGTGCTGGACTCTATGTTCGATCCACAAAGGATTGTCTGCCTCAAGACAGCAATGCAGAAATCCTGCCTGCTAGCCTGCCGGGCAGATTTGGGACTGAAGACTGCAACATCAATTCTCACCTGAATTTCCAGCCTGCTGGCCCACTCTACAGATTTCAGACTTGCCAGCCCCCAAAATGGTGTCAGCCAGTTACTGGAAGTAAGTCTCTCTAGACAGACTAGCTGGATTAGATAGATTAAACTAGATTAGACTAGATGGATAAGACATATCTTATTGGTTGTATTTCTCTGAAGAACCCTAATACAAACATTGATTATTTGCCTTCATGGAGTGTCCATGTTCTAAAACTGAAACCAGTGGGAGGCTGTCAATGTGTGTTCACCATAAGCACTTGAATGGTCCTTTTCTCCCCGATATTGGCTTGCTGTTATCAGTATCATAGCAGCCTCTCCTTCCAAGTCAGCCTGTTTGCAGCAGAGTGAAATGGGGGTGCATCAGTTACCAGAATCTGGTGACCCAGAGGCAAAGGCAGTTTAGTTTGACCTAAAGCTCCCCAGGGAGATTCAGATTCCATTCCTATCAGCACAGCCACTGCCAGAAAAGTAGCACAGGTCTCAGAGACTAGCCACAGCCAACCGGCTGCCCATACCCAAGGTCAATGCTACCCAAGTGATAAGAGAACTAAAATAGATGCTCAATTCAAGGAGACTCCAGCCGAGGCACACATGCCAGGGACTTGATGGCACTATCGCTGAAGGAACTTCCTGCAACTTCCCGGTTTCTCAGAATACCTGAGCTTCTCCTGCAATAACGTCTATGGCCTTGGGAAAAAGATCTGGTGTAACCAAATACCACAGAACCGAGTCTGTTGGTTCTGAACCCGTGTGTTTCAGTCCTGTCCCCGTCTCTCAAGAAAATATTTTTATAAAAATAACATATAAAGTCTTCGTAATGTAAGAACAAGTGCTTACATTATTTTATTGAGTGGCATGGAGCCAAAGGCTTGAAGACTTTTTCTTGCAATCAACAGCAGAATTGATGCCCCCAAATATTCCTCCACTCAAATTAGAACTAAACTATGATTTCAGTCAAGAGAAGAAAACACACATTGGACAATGCAGCAGAAGCAGAGATTAGGGGCCCCCCAGCAGCTGCCCCAGGATAAGCTTCCTCTTAGTAAGTTTCTGAAACTGTGAGACTCAGCCCATGCTCTGCCTGAAGAATGAAGAGGATTTGGACCAGTCATCAGCTAGTAAAAGGAGAGTACTAGTGAAGATTAATTTGCTCAGAAGCTCGAAGTCCAAGAGAGCTGGTTGCCACTACATTTGCCTCCAGATGCATTCTGGTCTCCCTTAGGAGATGGTAGTGGTGAAAAGCTAAACTCTGAAGCCAGCTATGTGATCCTGGACAAGTTACTTAGCCTCTGTGAGCCTCAGCTTCCTTGTCTGCAACACAGGATGATATTGTGCTTGTGGTGTCATATCTAAGAAACAAAGACTTACTCCTATTTTCTTCTAAGAGTTTTACAGTTTTAGCTTTTCCCCCTCAGGTCAACTCCCAGCTCCTACGCAATCCTGCTATCTCTCCTCCTCAGCCCCATGTTCTCCCCTTGACCTATCTCCACCTGCCTCCACCCCACTACTCTTCTGCTTCCTCTCTCCCCAAGGACACCACAAATCTCCCCTTACTACACCCCTGGCCTTGCCTGGGTACTGTCACAACTTGATTTCTCCATGGCATACTGTTCTTAACTGCCTCTTCTTTGAAATTTTCTCCTTGCTGAGGCAGACATTGCCAGTTACCCACCGATATGCATTTCCCCCTTTTGTCTTATAAAGAGAACCTGATTTTGTTTGGGGTGACAGTGTACCCACCTAAAACTATATTTTCCAGTCTCCCCGACTACCAAGAGTGGCCACATGACACAGTTCTCTTCAGTGAACTGCAGATGGAAATTGCTGGTGGAGGTTCTGGAAAAACTCTCTAAAGGGGGCAGACCCAGCTGGCACCAACATCTGTTCTTCACTCTTCCCATCTAAGGCAGGGACCTCATACCCTTAGTAATAAAGGTAGAGGGTTGGCTGGACACAAGCCCAAAATTCATGGTATAATCATGGACCTAAGTTCTGGGCAATGGCATGTGACTGAAAGCTATGTGCACACAGAATGGACATTCACCCCCTATGTCCACTTCCTTCTTCCTGGCAGCTGGGATGCAGATGAGAAGGGAAAAGGTAAAGCAATCACTCTGGACACAGAGATGGAATTCTCATTTTCAGGACGGTATGGCTGCTCTACCAGTCCAAGGAAAGTTGTCTATATTTCGACTCTTACACAACAAAGAAATTTTTACCTTTATATTTAAACTCCACAATTTGGAATCTATCGGTTACATCAGAGAAAACTATACCCTAACCAACACATGACTTCCTGCCCTGATGAGATGCTAGAGGGAGAGCAGCCATACTGTAACTATGATGAAGCATGAAAGATGAAAGCTACATCATCAGGATGGCGGAGTAGAAAGGTAAAAGAAGGCTGGGTTCCTAAGAGCATCTTGTAATCAACATATTGTCTTCAAAACGGCCTAATTATCTACCTCTTTTTTTAAACAGACTTCATTTCTTCAGAGAAGTTTTAGGTTTTCAACTCCCTTCCTCCAAGGGGTCACCTCCAGTCTCTCTGGTCCTTGATGTTTCTCACCTGAGTGCCAGGCCAATATTTCTCACCTGTCCACCTTGCACCTCGAGCGTGGCTTGACATAACCTCAGAATAACATGTATAAACCTCTTCTCCCCCTCCCCAAACTGCCCCCCATAACCTCACTACTTCTCTAAGTAGTCCACCGTCCACACACTATCCACCTAATGGCATGTGTCCATTTTATCCTCCTGTTTCTCTCTGCTCAACTAGTATCACATCTCCAGATTCCCCCAATGGTCCAGGCCCCAGTCCACCCGCCTTCCTCAGCCACCAGGTTCAGACCCATTAGGTCACTTCCTTCCCCCATCACAGTGGGCCACACTGACTGCACCCTCCCTGTTCAAGGTTCTGTCCCCTCACCCCGCCCTCCCTGTTACTGGAGGAGTTCTGTGAGGGCTCCTTCTTTGCAGGCCAGTCCTCTTCTGACTCCTACCCATACCATAAAGCCAAGCACCCACGTGGGCTCCACCACTCCTACTTGACTCCATCTTTGTCCTGTCATACAATCTGGCATTTGAAGGAACTTAGAGCCATGCCAATTCCACTGTCCACTCAGCACGGAAGCTCATCTGTCTTGTCTGAGCATTCCTAAGCGGCTTTCCCCCAGGGTATTTGAAGGCACTGGCCTAGCACTGACCCGGAGCAGGTGTGCAGGGGCCTCTGGGCTGCTCTGCTAAGCTCAGCACTGAACCACCCCCCTGCCCCACAGGGCACCTTTTGTCTGAAAAGGGCCAGTTCTCTCATCCACCGTGACCGGAGCAGGGCTCGGTGGTCGGCAGTGTGAGCCTTGCACTGAGAAGATGGGAGACGCTTATTCCTTCGATGATTTGCCAAAAGAGCCCCAGACAACAACACACCTGTGCTCCCAGCTGCAGATAACCACTTACGAGGAAAAGTGGGGGAAACCCTTCCCTGCGTCCCATCCACACCCTAACCAGAATCTCTCTTTTGTCCAGGTTTTTTGTTTGTTGTTCAGTTTGGTTCTCTGAGTTCAGTTGGTTTTTAGATTTAGGTTTAAAATGTATTTTAGGTGATTTCCCATTCTACCAGGTCCAGATGCAGAGGAAACCAGACAGAGATGTGACTGGATGAGGTTAACTATTGTATCAGACAGTAAGAAGGGAAAACGACTTCTTACTCCTTCAAACTTGACATCTGGAATGTAGAGAACTCTTTGAGAATCTGATGAAAGGCTCTGAAACCCCCTCCACCCCAAAACCCTGCATATCCACAAACTGCAGAAATCTCAGGGGTTCTTGCCCCCCGACACACACACATGGATCCTCGGCGCTCATGAGCTGCAGGCTGAGAAGTTAGGTGTCTAAGAATCAAACCAGAGCTCTCCCCAAACCCTTTCGTCCCTCCAAGCACATCCACTGCAAGGCTGGCGGGGTCGACGCCCACCTGCCCCTGCGAATGGGCTTCCTCACAGCCCTTCCCATGTCCAGGCTTCACATCCTTCATCTCTGAGCCACAAGCCTCCCACTGTGGCTCCACCCACCCCACTCCACAGGTTTTCATCTGACTTTCCCCACCTCTACCTAACGCAGTGGGGACAGGAATGGGGGTGGCGGCATGAGGAAGATCAGAGATAAGCACTGTCTCTCAGCGCTGACCCTCTAGCGCAGGCCCGAGGGGAGTCAAGCCGAGGAAAAGGTGAGCGCCCTGAGGTACTCCAGGTCAGGAGCACCTGGGGATGTGTACAACCCGTCCAACAACCACACTGGTCCTCACAGCATCCCTGAAGGCCCGTGCTTCTCAGGCCCACTCTGAGCTCTACCACACCTCAACCTATTGTCCTTGCTGCCTTTGCAAAGCCCCACTCTGTCACCTTCAGAGCTAACCTCTAACCCCACTTCTCTGTGACAGTTCCCTGTGCTCCGGTTTCCTTTCAGAGGCAGTGAGGGTGGGACTAAGCAGAAAGGTCAGGGGTGGGGGGTTGGGGAGGTAGAATTTGGCCCAGCTCTGCCCTGTGGGTAAGTCTCCAACCTAAAGTCTCTCAACTAAAGTCTCTCAACTAAAACAATGAGATCTCCCAGTGATGGACCTGCATAGACCCCATCCCAGGTCTAAAATCTGGTGATTCCCATTTCAGTGTATCATCTCAAATTCTGACCGTAATTATAGTAAGGGCTACTAGTTTGGGGTTTGTATTACATGCTGGGAACCAGCTTAATGTTTTAGATGCACTTTACCTATTTACATTTAGATAAAATCATCACATTTTACCTTGCAACAACCCAAGGAGGCAGTATTATGATTATATTACCCCACTCACAAGGAAACTGAGGTTTGGAGAGGTGAAGTAACATCCCCATGGCCACACAGCCACAAGACTAACTGCAAAGCCCGTCCCTAACCACTGTGCAGCGCTGCCCTCTGCTACGCTCTGCTTGGGCAACAGAGACCCTGGTGGGGTCCCTGCTCATACAAGGAGGGAAATGGGCTTGGTTAATATTGTCCTCATTTTATAAGTAAATTTTATAAACCCCCATCAGAGGTAAAGTGGCTTGCCCAATGTCCCACGATGGCAGGGTCGGGAATAATAACCCAGGCGCTTTGGCTTCCGCTGTACCCTGCTGTGTCTGCTAACTTCGCTGGCTTCGGAAGGCAATAAACAGACCTGGCTCTACTCTGCTAGCATAATAATTGCTTTGTCCTTCTACTTTTGAAGGTCTTTCTCCTCTTCTCCAACTAGCTATAGTCTGAGTGATCCTTCTAAACAAGGGGTAAGTTAAATTTTAGTCTGGCATAAAAGAGCAGCGTATTGGACAAGAACAAAGAAACCAACTCCTCCACAAGGAAAACGGACTCAGAACACACTGTACCAACACCACCACCATCTCCATACAGCCTGCCACCCATCTTCATGAGATGGCCACAACATGAGCAGGTATTTTCCTATAATTTACACAAAAACATCAAGAGAAAGAATGGTTTCATTTGCCCTTTTCATTCCTCGACAGGGCAATTCTTAACTAGGAAGAAATTATAGTTTAACTCCCATTCGAGGGAGACGTGAGTTCTCAAGCACACAGACTTTGCCAAGTGCCACGCTTCTAGGAGAGGACCTAGGAGGGACACTCAAGTGCAAGTGACACTGCAGATGTGCCCAGACACCTGCCACCTGTGCAGGAAACCTCCATCGGCAGGCTGCTTCCAGCCAGCTCCCAGTAACTTGCCATGTGCCACCAGTGTTCAGTGCTGGTAAATAACCTGGGGATCGCTAGGGTGACCCGGCAATGCCGGGACAGCACCATCCTGGCGTGTCTTCTGCAACCCAGGCCAGGGACGGGGGATCTCCCCACCAGAGATCAGTAGAGGCAGATTCTTCACATTCTTCCCGACACAGAAGAATATCACCCTGAGTACGTTCCAGAGGACAAAGGGTGGGTCCCACAAATGAAGACTATTTCAAAGTCTGGGATGAGTTTGGGACATAGCAGTCAAATGTGCGGCTACCCGACATCGTTTGGGTCACCTTCCCCTGTTTGCAGTTTCCCACATCGTGAGTCCTGCCATCTCATCTTGCCATAATTCGTTTCCCCAGCATCCCGTGCTGTTGGAAATGTGGTGCAGAAATGTGATCAAGGCTGCATCTGTCAGATGAACCCATGGCTGGCCAGGTGATAGTTCAGAAGGGAACAAAGTGAGAAGGAATGCCCCAGGATCTACTCCAGGGAGCTTGCAGCGGGCTCCCTGGCTCTTCAGGAACGGCTGCAAAGGGACTTCCAGCATCTGGACAGTGGAGTTGACAGTGCGAGCTGTAGTGTCAGGGCCAGGTGACGGAGCAACCCTGCAGTGGGTGCTACTCCAGCTAGAGCCAGTGTGTCAGCCTGGAACTGAGGATGTCCTTGCAGGAACCAACGTATGTCCCCACCAGTACGTATGTACATCTTCAGGAGAACCTGAAATGCCATCTCCCAGAAGCTCCTGGGACGGAGGAGGATCACAGACTTGGGAACCAGTTACACCTGTGTTCAAACGCGGCTCCACCATCTACCGGCTCTGCCTCCCTGGACGTGTGATTTAACTCCTGGCCCTCGGTAGTTTCAAATGAAAAATGGAGACGATAAAATCCAATTCCATGTTTGTAACATTAACAGAATGAACTATTAAACAAACATACTGTGAAATAAGGTGCCTAACACAGTGGGTGGCATAGCAGGTGCTCCATAAAGCTTTATTTTCTTCCACTCTTAACTCTTGATATTGTTATCTAATATATTAACACTTTTCTCCTAAGCTGCCATCTCCAAACCAGTCAAGTTTTGATAAGAAAGAAAAAATATCAAACAGGTCATGGTCTTCAAGCACAACACGACTAGAGACATTTTTCAAATTGGCAGTGATCTACTCATAACACCCCTGGGATCTGTTTGATCAATGAGACATGAAGTCATCCCATTAGACTGTCATCCAGCCTGAATGCTGACATGTTAAATAAAAGGATGTCATTGTCAAATACTCTGTAAAAACTACAGCAATGGATTTCCTCAAATCTATCAGTCTTATAATGTCAGTTTCTTAAATGATGATGAGTAGAATCTGATGTGACTTAATAACGATACGCTTCACGTGTGTACAGCCTATGGCAGTTTCCAGGGTCTTTTGTGGCTCTTGGAACCACTCAAGAGACAGGAGGGGCATCCTCAGAGAACCTGCTTGGTTCCTACCAAGGACCCTGGTCTTGGTGCTCAAGTTCATGCCATTCAGGGATACATTCTGGGACCCTGCCATTCACCTGGCCACCAGTGCTCACTAAGTGCCTATAACATGCTGAGAAAACACTAGGCTGGATATTCAGACAGGCCCAGTTCTGACCTAGCAGAGTTTCAGTAGCAGAAAAGAGGGACAATTAAGGGAGAAAAGACCATAAGTTGTATGGGTGTTAAAGCAGGGGAAACTCACGAAGTCATCGGTACACACTGGTGTCAGGTAGGAAACAAACACTAAGAAGCTTCCCATTTTTCCTCCTTTTTTTGAGCCATTCATGAAAAATCAGCAGTCTCAGATAATATTCATCTGACTGTAATATATTTTTAAGTCAGGCAAGGTAGCTTCAAAACAAATTTTGGGGAGGTCCTTGGGCACCGATGAAGATGGCTGGGCATTATTTGGAAAAGAACAGGGAGCATCTGAAGGTGTCTAAGGAGGAAGGCGATAAAATCAGAGATAAACTTGGCTCTAGATGAATGAGGAATAGAAAGGGAGGTGGGGGGCCCCCATCCAAACAGTATTTCAATAATCTAGTAAATATATAACAGTAGGGCTTCCCTGGTGGCACAGTGGTTGAGAGTCCGCCTGCCGATGCAGGGGACACGGGTTCGTGCCCCGGTCCGGGAAGATCCCACGTGCTGCAGAGCAGCTGCGCCCGTGAGCCATGCCCGCTGAGCCTGCGCGTCCAGAGCCTGTGCTCCGCAACGGGAGAGGCCACAACAGTGAGAGGCCCGCGTACCGCAAAAAAAAAAACAGAAACAGAAACAAACAAACAAACAAAATACATATATATATAACAGTATCTTACAAATATTAATGTCTTGGTTAGGGCAAATTTGCCATGGTTATGTAATATGTTAACATTATGGGAAGCTGGGTAAAGTGTATGTGGGAAATATCAGTGCTTTATTTTCAACTCTTCTGGAAGTTAAAAATCATCTCAACGTGAAAAGTTTAAAAAATCTGGAAAAGGATAAAACAATTAGTAGAAAAAATAATCTAATAAATAGGGGAATGGCTAATTTTATGACAATATTCCTACAGTGGTTTTGCTTTCTGTACACATCTCTGATTTTTTACGTGGACTGCTTTATTCAGACTCACAGCAATCAGAAATATTAAGCAATCCTATATGTAAGCTAAAAGTAACTTGATGTTAATTAACATAATTAAGAATTATTTTCTCCACAGTAGTGAGTTCAAAAGATGATACAGTATAAAATGATCTGCAGAGGCATCTGCCAAGAAAACTTAATATCCAGTAATTGATCGTTAAAAACAATATATAAAACAGCTGTCAATCCACTAAAATCTGGAAAGTACTAATTTAAGTATATTTGGTTTAAAAAAAAAAATCAGACTATTAAATACCATGTGCTTAATTAAACCACACCAGAAATTTTCCTACTCCTGAGTAGCCTTATCAAGAAGAGCTACTCAAATTCAAAAGGGTCTGCAGTTACTACTGGTGAATCACTTGCACCTCCCTTCTTTCTGTGTGACTGTGAGTGAAGACAAGGTCAAAGCTATGGTGGTTTCTCCAAGATCTTTTAAGGCCTCAATGAACCCCCATCTCGTGGAAAGTTGGGACCAGCTAGGAGGGACAGTTGTCGCTCTTACCCAGTGTCATCCTGGAAGCCTTCTAACTCGTCCCGTTGCTCGGCCAGGGTGGCCTCCAAGTCCAGGTAGGTGCCGTTGTGGGAGAGCTGCAGTGTGCAGTCATCTAGCTGCAAGAGAAAGAGTCTGTTATGCCCAGCCTGCTCCTGGGATGGGGATCTGTACAGGGAAATCACATCAGGTTGCCCTCATGTGTTTTTTAAAATCCAGCATTATTCTGAAATTTGGATCCTAACTGGAAGAAGTAGCATGTTCGTACAAATAGATTGGAAGCAAACCGCAAAACAGGTAGACAGAAATGGCACCTACTAAGGGAGTGATATTGACAGGGCGCCCAATATGTGGACAGGGGAGAGAAGTACCAGGCACTGGGCTAACGCCACTTTCCACTCTGAGGGGCCCAGGGGGAGCCATGGATTTGGGGAGTGGAAACCAAGATGCCAATGGGACCACTGATTGAGAGACACAGAGTTTAAAAGGCAAATCTGGTGGAGAAAACATGCTGTTTCCTTTGACTCAGCGAGAAGCCTACTTATTCAGAGTCTATGGTCATACCTGGGCCATTATAATTAATAGTCGCTCAATAAACATTTTTACAATTGAACAAAAAGAAACATTATCCATCTGAATGACAATATATCCAAATTACAACACACCAAAGAGGACCTTAGGTCTCTTTGTTACTAGCCTCATTTTTTGAAAACTTATTTAACAAATCTTACATATTGTTAATTACATCCCATTCATAATTCTAAGCACTTTACATATGTTACATCATTTGATTCTCACACAAACGCTTCACTTCTTTTGTTATCCCCATTTTACAATGAGGAAACTGAGGCACAGAGAGAGACTAAGTTACCTGCCCAATGTCACATCTGATAAATGGTGGAGCTGGGATTTGGATATAGGTGATTTCAGTCCAGGTCATGCTCCTGACCACTATGCTCTGCATCTTCTCTATGGCCAGAGACCTTCTAAGGACTTGAAAATATGCTTTCAAAACACAACTTATGTCATCTGAGTGTTCTGGTGTGGCCAAGGTAACGCCACGTATTTACCAACCCCATTCCCTTTTCCCCCTGGGAACAGAGACCACATATCCCAGGCCTGTAGTTGGGCTACTACCATGTAACTGAGTGCTGACCACTGGAATATCAGTGAAAGGAAAGAAAGGTCCCAACCAGCCTGGCCATAACACCCCTGCAGAACCATCCACCTTTCTTCTCGTGCCTGTGGCTAGATGCAGAGGAGCCAGAGAAGACTCCCAAGTCTGGAAACCGACAGACCCTGGAGAGAAACAGCTCAGGTTCCTGAATCACTGCATGGAAGAGAGCATTCTGCTGCCTAGCCTCCACTGACCCATCCTGGACAGTGACAAGAGCAAGACGTGAGCCTTTGTGGCATTACATGACATTTAGAAAAACCAATACACTTAAAACTACAGGAAAGTAATTTTATCAAAGATTAACATTATGAGGAAATCCAAGTGTATAACTTCATGCTTCGTTTCTCAGGCTGTAAGGACGGCTCCGATTATTCATCCACTTGGGTGAGTTAAGGCTCTTATTCCAAAATGCCAGGAGATTGAGGAAAAGTGGAGGCAAATACGTGGCCACTTCAAAACATCTAGGTAAAGGCCTGATAATCCTCCTGGTGTAAGTGAGATTTCAAACAAGGAATTAGTCTCCTTTGATAGAAAAGCTTTGCTTATTATCCTCAACAAGAGAAACGCAGACTGTCAACTTGTCCAGAATCAGCATCTATAACAAGCTGCTAATTCTTGCAGAAGCCCCGCAGTTCCGTGTTTCTGGTTATCCTCAACAGAATGAAAGGAATTTGTTCTTTATTATTTGTAAGAAATAGTTAAATCACTTGAAGGGGTTAATCCTATTTGATTCACTTGTTTTATTTCTCTAATAACAAACTATTAAAGGCGTGCTGGTGAGGGCCAGCATTCCTGACTGGCATTTTACAGATGGATCATCCAATCTGAGAAAGCAGAGACCAAACTGGCCAAACTCACTGTGCTGTGGTACGAGAGGTGTGCCCAGGGTTTGGGGGCAACACACAGGGGAGCTGGCTTCCCTGCCTGCGGAAGCAGCAGACAGGAAGGATTTCCTACAGAAGGCGTCTCCTGGGCTAAGGGTCTCCTGCGGCCTGAAATCAGACTTTTATCATTGCTAGGTGGAAAATTCCACTGGAAACGGAACCCGTTACCATGTACACTGGACCATGTGTAAGTAGAGCTGTAATCACTGCAGCTCATTCTTGCTTTTAACTCCTATTGACATTTTCGACTAATAAAGCTTACATGGTCCGTTCTGTTGATAGTATCAACACTTTTGCTCATTTTTAATCCCACATATAATCAACAGACTAGCAGATGGGGATAATGAAAGCCCTTTAAGCCATAACAGTTTCTTTTGTCTCCATCCCTGGAAATGTGTGAGTCCAAAGAAAGTCCAAAGAAAGAAGCTTTTGGATAAAATGTTTCTGCTTCCCCACTAGGGGGTCGAAGGCATTCTGAGGCTGTGGTCCACACTCAGGCCAGACAGAGAGAACCGAGTCCAAGAGGAAGTACTGCTGTGGTGTAGAGAGGCAGGATGTGCATGTGTATGTGGTATATATATTCCACCATGGCCCGTTTCAAGCTACCACCGTGAAGTCACTGAGCGTGGAGCTAAAAAAAGTTACACAGCAGCTCACCAGCGTATAGTATTTTTATCATACAGATCCAGGAGATGTAAGTAACCTCCCAAGCATAGGTAGCAGAAAAATGTAATGAAATAATTAGGCAGTGACATGTTTTGAGTATTTTTTTTTATTGAAGTACAGCTGATTTACAATGTTGTGTTAGCTTAGGTGTAGAGCAAAGTGATTCAGTTATACATATATATGTACATATATTTGAATATTTTTTACCTTTGTTTCTTTTTTTAACTGTTTATTTTTATAAATATCTGTTTTTTGGGTTTTTTAATTTTTAATTGTTTATTTTTATAAATATCTGGGGGTTTTTTAACATCTTTATTGGAGTATAATTGCTTTACAATGGTGTGCTAGCTTGTGCTTTAAAACAAAATGAATCAGCTATACATATCCATATACCTCCTTTACCTTTGTTTCTAATGTATCTTTTATTCGTTATACATTTATGCAGGATAATTTAACTTTTAATAATGGCTATATTGAACAAAATTCCTGAGATTTATTGATCAGCCCTTTCGAGCCACCCAGGCCAGTCCCAGCACACGCTGCTTCTGGCCCTCCTGGGTCATGAGCTTGAGGCGCCTCAAGGGGAGACTAGCAGGGAGCAGACGGAAGCCTGAGCGACCCTGTCCCGGGCTTTCAGCCCTCACCACCCCCCAGCCCTACGCTCTTCTCCTCAGTTGGGGCAGAGGTGGATCACTGGGGCCAGCAGGTACAGCCCCATCCTTACTGGCAGCCGTGTTTATTTTCCACACCATCTCCACCCATAGCTTCTGATTTGATCCCCAGCCTCTGGGGCGAATATCTGGTTTGCCTCACCGCTCACCCTGGCGCGCCAAGCATCTGCCTCCACATGCCACCGGTGGCCCCAAATCACAGCAGGAAGCCCTACCGTGTCCCTAGCCTGCTGACCACAGAATCCCCAAAACTTAGCAGAACTGCCTGTTCTCATCACCCCTCTCCTCACAGCCGGGGCATCATTAACTACGCCACTTCCATAGTTCAATTTTAACAAAATTATATGTCAGGCCCGGGCTGGGCACCAAGGAACACATAGACGCTTCCTTCCCTCAAAGATCATTTTGTCAAGAAAGTATGACACACCAATAGAACACAAGAGAATAAAAAGTCATTTAAGCCAACGGTCAAAATGTGTGAAAGTTCATCCTCAGTTATATTCCTTCTGCTATAATTAGCAGCCACAGCCTCCTGAGACCCAAGCATCCTCCATAAAACGGCCCCATCCCCCTGCCAGGAGAAAGGCTCCCTTGACTTCCTAAGCCAGGTGTCACAACCCTACCTCCCTAATTAACAGTTGGGCAATTTGTACAAGTCCTTCAACTAAAAGAGAAACGATGACTCTGTGCCTTTTAACCCCTCAGGAGGTGTGGGGGGATCCTCAAGTATGCCTATAGGAAGGGGGCAAGGTCAGATACTGACCCCCTTAGCGAGCCGGGGCATGTGGGCACGAAGGGGTCCCAGCAACACAGGCAGCCCGTAAAGACACCAAACAAACAAACACACACTGCCCGCTCCGTTCCAAAACATGAGCCCTGCCATCATTACACCCCAGACACACACGATTAATATTTAAACCATCACATGAGCCAAAGAGTAGGAATACAGGGCTATTTGGCTGGACTGACACACAAAGAGTAAAATTCCCTCAGCACTTTGGGGTTCGGCTTTAGGTATCATTGTTAGAAACAAATTGATAGGTACACGCCAAGTGCAGTCTTCAATCTTGTCAGGGACAACTAAGTAACAGTTATGAAAGAATGCAACAACAATGTGAACAGACAGCGAGTGGCGGTTCATTCCAATCTGTTTACTAGAAAGGTTTGGACAGAACTGTCCAGACTCTGCCTACAGAGTGAAGGACTCAGACACCTCCCTGCCAGACCAGTTCCTGACAGGAACCTCAATTCCTACTGACACGGAGGCAACCTGATCCCCTCCCTGGGCCTTTCATGTCAAATGTCTTGCCGAATGACTTAAGGGCCCTGGAATTTCCTGACTCCAGTGATTTTCGTGTCAACCCTCATACCCTGGGAGCACGTCCCCTGCACTCCTTTCTTGGCCCTGGGTTCGGTGGCCAGGACACTGCCAGGCACTTCAGGACATAAGACAAAGCCACAAGTCCTGCGGAAGATAACATGGCAGGACGATCACAGGAGAGCGGTTAGGGTAGGTGAGGGGCAGTGAGAGTGGTGTGGCTGGAGGACCAGGTTGCAGGCCCTGAACCTGTAGCCAGGAATCGGGGGGACGGGGGGCAGGGGGGGAGGACAGGGTGCTGGGGAAGAGGTCAGTCACAGAGCCACATGAGGGACCCTTCCAAATACTTTAATATTTTGTGCCACTCCTCCGGGTCAAAACAAACCATTAAACGGGCCCTCGATCTCTGGGGACATGGAAAGAGCCCTCTACTCCTGGCAGACAGCCTGCACAAGGTCACTCGTTTTCCTGACAGTTCCTACAAAGACAGTGCATTCAAAAGGAAATGGCAGACTCACCATCCTGGGGAGGAACAATATCTGAAACAAGGCTGATGTCACGCCTCAACTTATACATTCCTTTCTTTCCTTAATCTGGTGAAGTGGCATGTTTCTGGGTGGTTTAATGATTATCTGGGTTTGGCAGCAGGTCTAGAATAATCCTTAGTCTAGGCAATAAAGTTCTGTGGAACTCTGAAATAGATTTGCACGGAACTGTTCCATAAATATACATGAGGTCTATCCGTTAAGCTCATTTTAGTAAGAGTTCAGAAGTGGGAAAATATATGCTGATTTTTAAATGAAAAAACCTAAAATAAATGCCATTTGCTTATGTCATTTCATGGGTTCCTCCCATCCCTCCATCCACATCCCTTGCATGTAATTTTTGCAGCTCCCTCCATCAAGAGGTGGATTCTTTCTCTGCTCCTGGAATCTGGGCCAGCCCGTGTCTAGCTCTGGCCAACATGGTAGCAAATGTGACACAGCAGAGACTTGAGAGGCACTTTCTCACTAGGGCCGGGCTCTCCTGTTGCTCTTGGAACTCTGTCACCACACGAAGAAGCCTGGGTTAGCCAGCCTTCAGGGTACCTGGTCGCTCCCGCTGCCCCTGCCAACAGCCTGCCAACTGCCACCCGCTGAGTGAGGCCAGTCTGGGTCACCAAGCCTCCAGATGAGCCACCAGCTGATGACAGACACAGGAGGGAGCCAGCAGTTAAGAGCCAAACTGGCCCAAAGCAGAACTGCCCAGCAGACCCACAGATTTGTGGGCCACTTTTCATGGTTGTTGCTTGAAGTCAATCTCCACTTCCCCTGAGCCTGCCTCCTCCACCCACAGCAGACAGGCGGCCCCCCAGGGGTTGCAATTTCACACTCAAAGTGCTCCGTACCTGGATCAGCGGTGGGTGAGACGCTCACCCACCAAGGTGCCGCTGAACACACTATGACACTGCCAGCTCGGGGCAGGAATGCCAGCACCATGCCCAGCCCTCAGACGCCACAGAGCATACGTGCCTGGCTCTGCCCCGGCCAGAGCCCAAGCCCCACCAGGGACAGAGGCCAGCAGCAGTTGCTGGGTAGAAAGGCCTGGAGCCCCAGGGAGCTGGGGAGCAGCCAGCGGCAAAGCCCTCCCGTGGACGCAAGGAGGCAGCAGCAGGTGAAACCCTGCATGAGTTGTGGCTCTAAGCCCTCGGAGCATGTTCCATTGTCCCATCATACAAAATGCACATTCAAAGGTTAAAAAGTACGAAGACTTTCAAAATAGCACCTGCAAGTGCAGGGCCCGCACTGGCCCCGCTCCTGGCTCAGAAGTGAAGCCCTGCTGTGGGCCCCATCTTGCTCCAGGGCCGGGTTCACTGTGGGCACCCTGAGTGCCCCCAATCCAGGCTCATCCCACTCGCAGAGCAGCACACAGGCCATGAGCGCGTCAGACGGTCAGTTCTAAGAGAGCTACACCATATCCTCCTCCAATCGTGCTCTGGTCGCCAGGCAGTCATGTAGCTTATGGCTTCCCTCAACTTGGTGGTTCCTTCTAAAGGCAGCAGGACTACAGACTGGACTTAGCTGACAAGCAAAATGAGTCAGGAAAGAGAGCTTTCCAACAAGCAGGGCCGCATGTCCCTTTCACAATTCTTAATAAAACCTTCATAAAACCCTGGCTCAGCCATTCAAGGTTTTGTGGGCTTCGGTTGCCCCATATCCCATAAGTGCCACTGCCAAGGGACAAGGTGGAGGGCACACACGCCGGGGATGCCCTCTGCCATTTCCTAAGACGGGCAGTGAGGACATGGTGCTCATTTCGTCATCCTTCAAACTATACACACCACCCACATTCATCCCCTTCATATGTATTAACACACTTCAAAATAAAAAGTGAACAGTTTCTTACAAAGGTGTGATTTTACATATTTTAAAAATAAAAGTAACACTTGGTCAGTTTTCTTATGAAAAAGACCAAATGAAACTGACTCACATGATATCAGAAGAAATCGGTCCTGTTGGCTAACCTCAACAAATTATATTTAAACTTCTAAATCTCTAGGGGCCCATTTAGCCTCTTCGGAACAACGAATATATCATGGTACTTAATAAATGTTTTAGGGTCAAGTACAAGGATATTTTTGAAGATCTAGCATATATGGGTTATGAAAAAATATGAATGTATTTACTTTGAAAGCGGTTGGATTTTACTTCCTCAGGAACCTTTAACAAGTTATGTTGTTTATGGCCAGCAACCTCAGTGAGAGAAGCAATGTCCTGAAATTGATTTAGGCAGTTTCCAAATCAAGCCCCACACTTCTATTTAAGTCAACAAAATCGCACAGCTCACCAACCAAAGGCAAGGACCTCTGCCAAATTCTACAAGAAAAACAAAAGGCAAGTTTCCTCCCATTAAGACCTTAAACTGAGTGGGTGTGATAATCTGGGAAATATTTGGATTATTTTAAAGGGCCTTTCTATCATTAAATAAATAACCAAAAATGCATTAAATTTCTCTCTTGAAAAGGCTGGACTATATTTACTTGCGTTTACACGTACCTTTTTCCATTTCCTGTTTCTTTTCAGTCAAGTTGAAAAACAGTGTCAGCACCAAGTTTCAGTGTTATCATTAATCTGTTATCATTCACTCATTCAAATGAATAATGCTTTCCTGTCCACCTTCTCTGTGCCAGGCACTGTGCTATGTCCTAGCATGACAGACCAGGCTTCAGGGCTGTGGATAGGACCAACCACCAAACAGGGAAATAAGGGCAAGGAGTTAGTCACCTTTGCTATTTCTGTTCTTATTTTTAGTCACCTTTGCTATTTGTTCTTATTTTCACTGGGGAAGGAGTGCAGGGATCAGGGAGCTGAAGTATGATGGATATAAAAGCCCTGACACAGAAGGAGTATGAGTAGTTGCGATACTAAAAGAAGGCAGGCCAAGGGCTCCGGAGAGGGAGTCTTCCTGGCCACAGCAGATTTTAGACTTGATTCTAAGGCAACGAGAAGTCGTGAAATTGGTTGTAAACAGATGCATGCAGGATCAGCTTTGCAGTATGAGGATAGAAGGGGGAAGACAAATGAAGAGGCCACTGCAAGAAGGGGGGGGGGGGGGCGATTTGAAGGTGTCTTGGACAATAGTGGAATCAGTGGAAATGGAGAGAAAAGAAGAGAGAGGGGTAATACAGGGAAAGAGGGGAAGGGAAGAAGGAAAAGTCAGAATGACTTACTTGGTGATTGATAAGATGTGGAGGCATCCTTGCTTGAGAGTGCCTTGATTCAGCAAATTAATAAATGGTGTTACCATTTACCAACATGGGAAACACAGAAAAAGTTGTTGGCGGCAGTGAGATAGGATAAAATTGGGATTTTTGTTTTTAAGATGTTATGTCTATAACAAGCGGAGGTGTTGAATAGAGAAATAGAGTTGTGGGTTTGGGCATGAATAAAAACATGGCGGTTGAAGTCCCACAAGTGCACTGGTGAACCAAAAGACAGCAGCTAACTTTTTGTGGCTTGAGGATCTGCAGTGGTGCCCCCTTTTTCATTCCTAAGAGTGGAAATTCGTGCTTTCCCTTTTTTTTCTCTAATAGAGGTCCTTTATTCACTGATCAGTCTTTTCAAAGAACCAACTTTTTTTTTAACATCTTTATAGGAGTATAATTGCTTTACAATGGTGTCTTAGTTTCTGCTTTATAACAAAGTGAATCAGTTATACATATACATATGTTCCCATAACTCCTCCCTCTTGCATCTCCCTCCCTCCTACCCTCCCTAACCCACCCATCCAGGTGGTCACAAAGCACCGAGCTGATCTCCCTGTGCTATGCGGCTGCTTCCCACTAGCTATCTACCTTACGTTTGGTAGTGTATATATGCCCATGCCTCTCTCTCGCTTTGTCACAGCTTACCCTTCCCCCTCCCCATATCCTCAAGTCCATTCTCTAGTAGGTCTGTGTCTTTATTCCTGTCTTACCCCTAGGTTCTTCATAACATATTTTTTTCTTAAATTCCATATATGTGTTAGCATACGGTATTTGTCTTTCTCTTTCTGACTTACTTCACTCTGTATGACAGGCTCTAGGTCCATCCACCTCACTACAAATAACTCAATTTCGTTTCCTTTTATGGCTGCGTAATATTCCATTGTATATATGTGCCACATCTTCTTTATCCATTCATCCGATGATGGACACTTAGGTTGTTTCCATCTCCTGGCTATTGTAAATAGAGCTGCAATGAACATTTTGGTACATGACTCTTTTTGAATTATGGTTTTCTCAGGGTATATGCCCAATAGTGGGATTGCTGGGTCATATGGTAGTTCTATTTGTAGTTTTTTAAGGAACCTCCATACTGTTCTCCATAGTGGCTGTACCAATTCACATTCCCACCAGCAGTGCAAGAGTGTTCCCTTTTCTCCACACCCTCTCCAGCATTTATTGTTTCTAGATTTTTTGATGATGGCCATTCTGACTGGTGTGAGATGATATCTCATTGTAGTTTTGATTTGCATTTCTCTAATGATTAATGATGTTGAGCATTCTTTCATGTGTTTGTTGGCAATCGGTATATCTTCTTTGGAGAAATGTCTATTTAGGTCTTCTGCCCATTTTTGGATTGGGTTGTTTGTTTTTTTGTTATTGAGCTGCATAAGCTGCTTGTAAATTTTGGAGATTAATCCCTTGTCAGTTGCTTCATTTGCAAATATTTTCTCCCATTCTGCAGGTTGTCTTTTGGTCTTGTTTATGGTTTCCTTTGCTGTGCAAAAGCTTTGAACTTTCATTAGGTCCCATTTGTTTATTTTTGTTTTTATTTCCATTTCTCTAGGAGGTGGGTCAAAAAGGATCTTGCTGTGATTTATGTCATAGAGTGTTCTGCCTATGTTTTCCTCTAAGAGTTTGATAGTTTCTGGCCTTACATTTGGTCTTTAATCCATTTTGAGCTTATTTTTGTCTATGGTGTTAGGGAGTATCTGTACCTGTCCAGTTTTCCCAGCACCACTTATTGAAGAGGCTGTCCTTTCTCCACTGTACATTCCTGCCTCCTTTATCAAAGATAAGGTGACCATTTGTGTGTGGGTTTATCTCTGGGCTTTCTATCCTGTTCCATTGATCTATCTTTCTGTTTTTGTGCCAGTACCATACTGTCTTGATTACTTTAGCTTTGTAGTATAGTCTGAAGTCAGGGAGCCTGATTCCTCCAGCTCCGTTTTTCGTTCTCAAGATTGCTTTTGGCTATTCGGGGTATTTTGTGTTTCCATACAAATTGTGAAATTTTTTGTTCTACTTCTGTGAAAAATGCCAGTGGTAGTTTGATAGGGATTGCATTGAATCTGTAGATTGCTTTGGGTAGTAGAGTCATTTTCACACTGTTGATTCTTCCAATCCAAGAACATGGTATATCTCTCCATCTATTTGTATCATCTTTAATTTCTTTCATCAGTGTCTTATAGTTTTCTGCATACAGGTCTTTTGTCTCCCTAGGTAGGTTTATTAAGTTTGCTTTCTATCTCATTAGTTTCTGTTATCTTTGCTATTTCTTTCCTTCCACATTCTTTGTGTTTAGTATGCTGGTTTCTTCTACTGTATAAAATCATAAGGTTTTCAGTCTTTCTTCCTTTCAGTCATGTGCATTTAAGACTATAATTTTCATCTAAGTAAGGTTTACCTACAGACCACAAGATCTGATATGTCATATTTTCATTATCTTCAGTCCAAAATATTTTCTAAATTCCACTGGGATTTCTTCTTTGACCCATGGGTTATTTAGAAGTGTATTACATAATTTCCAAATATTTAGGAATTTTCTAGCATCTTTTTTAATGTTGATTTCTAGCTTAATTTCACTATGGCCAGAAAATATACTCTGCATGATTTCAATCCTTTAAAATTTCTTTTTGTAATTTTCTTGAAGTATAGTTGATTTACAGTGTTGTGTTTACTTTCTGCTGTATAGCAAAGTGACTCAGCTATACATATATATATATATATATATATATATATATATATATATTCTTCTCATAGTCTTTTCCATTTTGGTTTAGCACAGGATACTGAATACAGTTCCCTGTGCTATACAGTAGGAACCTGAAATTTCTTGAAACTTATTTTATGGCCCAGTAAATGCCAAGGAAGTGTACTCAACAGCTGCAGTGTTTGTTAAGTGAGATTCTCAAATCTCCTCTATCCGTATTGCTCTTAATCTGCTTATTCTATAGAAAAGTATATTAATCTCCCACTACAACTCTACATTTTTCTATTTTTCCTTTTAATTCTGTCAATATTTGATTGACTGATTGATTTATACTTCTTATTGAAAATATAATTTCCTACTCTTTTAGCACCACAGGATTTCTTCTTATCTCTAGTAATGTTTCTTGCCTTAAAGGTTATGTCATCTGTTACTAGTATGACCACACCACTGGGTTAGAGCTGCATGGCTTATCTTCTTCCAGTTTTTTACTTATAATATCTGGTACCCATATATTTAAGATGTATCTCTTGTAATTAGAATATAGTTTTTTTATCCAATCTTGACAATCTTAGTTTTTTAATAGAAGTATTTAATGAAGTCTGTTAACTCTAAAGTGATTGCTATTGTTTGGGTTCAAATCTACATGTTCAATATTTGACCTACATTTGACCTCCATTCTAATTTCCTTTTTTCTCCTTTCTTGGCATCTTTTGGTTTAATCTGCTATTCTTTATTATTCCATATTTCCTTTCTATTTCTTTATGTTATTCTATTTATTCCTAGTACATATTCTTTTATTAATTCTTTCAGTAATTCACCCTTGAGATAATCACATGGCTTCCTGACTCAGCAGAACCTACTACGAATGAATGTTATCACTTCCCAGAAAAGGTAAGGGCAATAGACCCCTTTAATATGGCCTATACCTTTTGACATATTGAGAAGTGTATTCTGGACCCTATGACATAGTATTGTTTTGGCAGTCAATATTCATTTAAATTTACACACATATTTACTTTGGTCTCTGTACTTCATTCCTTCCTGTGTTTCTGTGCTTCTGTGATAATTTCCTTCTGCCTGAAGAACTGTCTTTAGTATTTCTTTAGCGAGAGTGCATTGGCAACAAATTTTCTCAGTTCCTATTTTCTAGAAACATGTTTGTTTCACGTCCTTTTTTTTTGTAACAGCTTTTTTGAGATATAATTCACACACCATATAATTCACCCATTTAGACTGTACAATTCCCTAGCTTATATATTCAGAGTTGCCCATCCATCACCACAATAAATTTTAGAACATCTCCACCACCCCAAAAAGAAACCATGTACCCATTGGTAGTAACTCCTCATTCCCACAAACACACCCCCTCTATACCTAGAAAGCACTAATCTATTCTCTGTCTCTATAGATTTGCCTATTCAAAACATTTTATATAAATGGAATCACATAATAGTCTTTTGTGACTAGCTTATTTCAATTAGTATGATGTTGTCAAGGTTCTTCCATACTATAGCATTTATCAGTACTTCATTCCCTTTATTGCTAAATAATATTCCATTACATGGATATACCACATTTGATTTATCCATTTATCAGCTGAGAGACATTGGGTTGTTTCCACTTTGGGGCTATTATGAAGAATACTACTATGAACATTTGTGTACAAGTTTTTACATAGACATATATTTTCATTTCTCTTGGGTATGTACCTAGGAGAAGAACTGCTGGGTCACATGACCTCTATATTTAATATTTTAAGGAACTGCCAGACTGTTTTCCAAAGAGGCTGCACCATTTTACATTCCCACCAGCAATACATGAGGGTTCCAATTTCTCCAAAACTTCACCAGTGCTTGTTTCTTTGTTTTTTATTATAGCCATCTTAATAAATTTGAGTTGGTATTTCATGGTTTCAGTTTGCATTTACCTGATGGCTAATGATTGTGAGCATCTCTTCATATATTTATTGGTCATTTCTGTATCTTCTGTGGAGAAACTGCTACATAAATTCTGTGTCCGTTTTTAAATTGGGTGATTTGTCATTTTGTTGTTGAGTTGTAAGAATCCCTTACATATTGCAGATACAAGTCCTTTATTGGTTATATGACTTGCAAAAATATTCTCCCAAGCTATGAGCTGTCTTTTCACTTTCTCAGTGGTGTCCTTTGAAGCACAAAAGCTTTTAATTTTGATGAAGTACAATTTATCTATTTTTCCCTTCGTTGTTTGTGCTTTCGGTATCATATCCCCTTTACTTTAAAGGATATTTTTGAAGGATACAGAATTCTAAATTAGCAGTTATTTGCTTGGAGTACAGGCATACCTTGGAGACATTGCAGGTTAGGTTCCAGACCACTACAATAAAGTGAATATTGCAATAAAGTAAGTCATATGAATTTTTTGGTTTCTCAGTGCATGTAAAACTTATGTTTATACTATACTGTAGTCTAAGTGTGCAATAGTATTATGTCTGAAAAAAAATGTACACACCTTATTTAAAAAATACTTTATTGCTAAAAAAATACTCACCATCATGGGACAATGCAAGGTTGTCACAAACCTTCAATTTGTAAAAAAAAAACAACACAGTATCGGGACTTCCCCGGTGGTCCAGTGGTAAAGAATCCCCCTTCCAATGCAGGGGACGCAGGTTCGATCCCTGGTTGGGGAACTAAGATCCCACATGCCACAGGGCAACTAAGCCAATGCGCCACAACTACTGAGCTCAACGAGAAAGCCCATGTACTGCAAACTACAGAGCCCACATGCCCTGGAGCCTGCGCGCCACAACTAGAGAGAGAAAACCCACACGCCACAACTGAAGAGAAGCCTGCATGCCGCAACTAGAGAGAAACCCAAGCAGACCGTGCCGTAAGGAAAAGATCCCTCATGCCTCAACAAAGCTCCCGTGTGCCACAACTTAGACCCAACACAGCCAAGAAAAATGAGGAAAATAAATAAATGTTTTTAAAAACCCAACAACACAGTATCTGTGAAGTACAATAAGATGAAGTGCAAAAAAATGATGTATGCCTATACTCACGAACTGTAACTCCACTGTCTTCTAGCCTACATCATTTCAGTTGAAACATCAGCTGCCAGTATTACTGTTGTTCTTTTGAAGATAATCTATTTTTCTCAGGCTTCATTTAATATTTTGTCTTTAATTTCCATCAGTTTTACTATGAAATGCTTATGTGTGGTTTACCTGTATTTATCCTGCCTGGGGTTTATAGCACTTCTTGAACTTGTGGCTGATGTCATTTGTTAATTTTAGAAAATCTTGGCCATTATCTCTTCAAATATTGCTTCTGCCCATTCTCCTTTTTCTCCCATTCTAGGGCTCCAATACATATGTTTTAGACCATGACCCATATGCCTATCATGCTCTTTTCTGCATTTTCCATTTTTTTTGCTCTCCATATATCTTAATATCTTCTACTGACCTACATTCCACATCATTAATTTTCTCTTCCTCTGTGTCTAATCTTCAGAGTGAACCCACCTACTCCATTCTTAATTTTTTGTATTTTTCATTTCTACATTTCCATTTGCTTCTTTAATTTTATATATATATATATATATATATATATATATATATATATATATATATCCATCCCTGTTTTGTTTTGTTTAAATTCTCCATCTTGCCTCTTTCGTTGAATGTATTTCTCATAACGGTTTTGGAGATTATATCTGGTAACTCTAGTATCTGGATCACCTACAGATATTTCTATGGCTTCCCCCAATCCTTGGTCATGTCTCTGGATATGCCAGGCACATTTTATTGAATACAATCATTGTTTACGAGAAAAAATTTCAAGGCTCTGGGTAATAGCTTCCTTGCAGAGAGGATTTTCCTTTAGCTTCTGACAAACTGTAGATCACCTTAATCCAATTAATGACTGAGCTCACTCAAAACTAGGTTTCAGTCTTTGTATGCCTGGCCTGTTTTCAGTTAACACTGACTTCTAGGGTGTAATCTTTAGGGGGTCCTAACTGAATGCATGGAGTGTTTATTGGGATCCATCTATCTTGGTGAGCTCTGATCTCTGTTTTTTTCTCCCCAGCACTATGAAACTGAGAGTAGCTTTGCTTAACTTCTCAGCCTCCTCACAGTCACTTTCTGCTTACCTTCGTAGTCTCTGCACCTGCCATTGATGAACTGGTATACGCACCAAGGTGAAAAGAACTAAGAATGTCAGACTCATTGAGTATGACCTCCGTAAGTCTCCCTCCACTCTGGGATCTTGGCTTCCCAAGTCCTGCTGCCTGGCAACTCTCTAGTGCCTTCAAAGACATGTTTCTTGTCCTTTGTCTACCTTATCTGAGTGTTCTGGGTAGAAGTATTGGTCTGCTACAAGCTAGTTCATTATAGCCAGAAGTGTAACCAAGCAGGACCCTATGGGGCCTTCCTGGGACTGACCCGTTCCACATATCCTCTGCTGTGTCTCCTCTCTGAAGTACCCAGATAATAGTATCTCATGCATATTTCCTGAGTTTTTCAGATGCTAAAAACCACCACCAAATGGAAGAAATTAACTACTTGATGATCATGAACACGTACTCCCAGACCGTCTGGCACCGAAGGATTGATAATGTTCACTCCCCTGTTATCTCAGCATCACAGAGAATTGTGCACGAGCTGATCACATATCCTGGGACGACCTCCCTCACCTTGCCTTTAAAAATGCTTTGCTGAAACCCTTCAGGAACTTCAAGGTTTAGGGGGCATGAGCCAGCCGTTCTCCTTGCTTGGCCCTGCAATAAACATTTCTCTGCTCCAAACCCCGACATTTCAGTTTGTTTGGCCTCACCGTGCGTCAGGCACACAAGCTTCCTATCGGTAAAAGAAGCAGAAGCCCAAACATCTACTTAATAGTTGAAAACATTTACTATTCACTTGACATGAATTAACATTAATTATTTAATCCTCACACAAGGTATAAGGAAGGTACTACTATTATTCTCATCTTCTAATCAATGTAAAACTGTGGGGGCTTCCCTGGTGGCGCAGTGGTTGAGAGTCCGCCTGCCGATGCAGGGGACACGGGTTCGTGCCCCAGTCCAGGAAGATCCCACATGCCGCGGAGCGGCTGGACCCGTGAGCCATGGCCACTGAGCCTGCACGTCCAGAGCCTGTGCTGTTAGCTACAAAAGTATATCTAATAAGGGGGAAAAGGCACAGAAGTAAGCCCTCTGCAATTCAAACATTTAGAGATTGCATCAGAGAAAAGGAGACTGAAGAGGACCAACCAGAGGGACCAGAGGAAAACCAGGAGAAGGCTGTCTTATAAGCCGAGGGAGGAGAGTATTTTAAGGAGAACACGGTAAACTGAGACTGTTACAATTACCATTTGAAAATAACCAGGCCTAGTGTTATCACCTGCTCATCCCTTCACACAATAAAAATTAAAACCTTTGCAGAGACACCGGCATATCCAGTCCTCACATCCCATCCTTCTGCAAATGGTCACAGATCACACGCTGTGTCCCCAGTGTATCGTGCTCATCTGCCTGCCAGGGTGAGGTTGGGCAAAAGCACTCCTAGAGAGCTAAACCACAGAAGCAAATTCATTCACTGCAAATGGAACACTTCACAATTAGAGAAACCATGCAAATGTGACAGCTCTCACTGATGCTCTGTAAAGTCTTCAAAACTTCTACCTAAAACTTACAAGGGAATTTATATTATTGCTTCATGCTTCAAAAATCCCGACTATTCACAGTCATTGAAAGAGAAAGACTGCAATGGAAAATGTAAAGAAATTTGTCAACATGTGAAGACTTTGTATATTACGACAAGAACGAAGAGCCGGTGAAACGGGGAGAAAGAGAAGATCTAGGGGAAGGAGCACCTTACTTCACTCACATGAGTCACTAATAAAATAGATCCACCAAGAACAGGACTTATGCATAGGGCCACCTATGTCCACTATATAATTTGCAAGACCCAATGCAAACTGCAGGGCCCCATGTTCAAAAAGCAGGAAAAACTCTTTCCTTTCTCAGCAGTCTCTCTTTCAACCTATAGAGGTGGTATTTTAATCTGCGATTTATTACTGCCCTTCCTTGAGCTCAGGGATACTCACTGGGCTTGTGTAGACCCTCAGCGGTGCCCACAACCCACCTGCACAACTCAGCACGTGGGCACATGCCCACCTGCACCAGGCCCCTGCTGGGGCACAGTCCAGCGGAAGTCACCGGGCGGGGTGGGCAGATGGCGCAGCCCGCATCAGAGACCAGGTGCTGGGGAGGCAGAGGCAGACAAAACCCCACGTGAGCAGAGGCCTCAAGCCCCCCAGCGCATGCTCCCTCGTCCCATCACAAAATCAATAGTAAAATTGTAAATAGTAAATAGTAAAAATCACAAAATCAATTAAAAGACACAAAATCAATAGTAAAATTAAGAATTTCAAAACTGTGACCGTAGAGCGTGAAACCCCAAGTGCAGGGCTCTGTGCAGACAACAGTGTCACACACCCGTGAAACCAGTCCTGGGGTCACCACTTACCACTGCCCCCGGGGTTCTAGGTTGTGAGCTAGAACCGGCGAGTTGACCACCTGCTCCTCTGATCTACTCCCATCCCTGTGTGGTGGGGCCTTAGAACAGAACTTGGAATCACAAGCCCTACTGCCCAGTGCCTCTGCCGTCCCTAGAACAACGGTTCTTAAACTTCTGTGTGCACACTAACCTCCTGGGGGACAGTGTGTAAGGGAGCTTCCGAGGTCACACCCCAATATTCTAATTCTGAGGGTCCGGGTGGGCAGGGCTCAGGACACTCCTCATTTCCCACCATCCCCAGGTGATCTGATGCTGGGGCCTGGGGCTCCACTCCGAGAACAGGTGCCAAAGACACCTAACTTTAGCTCCCCTGGGGGAGGGCAGAAGTCTCAGATTAGGTTGAGCACCAAGAACAGAAACTGCAAGGAGGTTGGGGGGTGGGGGGTGGTACCGATCTCTCTGGAACTTTTCCCTCTTCACCCAGTCCCCAGTCCTGCTCTGCCATATTTGTGTGCAGTGTTTTTCACGCTGAAAAAGTATGTCTCGGGATCCAAGTGTGTGGGTATTAACCCAATGCCCCAGGGAAGGTCCACTGACTAATATCCTAGGAAAACACACAAACGGGCCAAGAATCCAGCTCCATCCGGCATGTGTGACATGAACACCCAGGAAGAGAAGCTGCACCTCAGGGAAGTCCAGCTGGCCGTGACTGTGGACTTCTAGGAAGAGATTTCAAGAACACTAGAGGTGAGCTGCCCACTAGCCAGGAAAACCAGAACGCCCTAGTCACTCCAGGGCGTCCCCAGAAATCAACCTTGGGGGGAAAAGAATATCAGCCTCAGAGACAAAAGGCTGGGTCTCCAGGCCTGCGGCCGCCACCAAACCAGCGGCAAAACATGGGGCCAGCCAGTTACGGCATCTGTCAAGGGAGACCGGGGACATCAGAGTGCAAACTGCAGCTTGCTGCTGCGCTCATTTTGGCCCACGTGGCAGTTTAAAGTATACATGTTTAGTTGCCAACAGTTAAAAGAGATTTACATAAAATTCAGGTTTCCAGCATCTCTTAAAGAATGGGAGGATCTGGAAACCCGGGCCCATCCCTTCCAGACCCAGGGAAGCCGGGCTGAAGCAGCACCCTCCCTTTATTTGGGGCAGTGCTATCCCAGTCCCCCGGGCCACCTGCCCACCTGGCTCATTTCCATTACTCATCTGGACAACCCTGGCTCAGTTGACTCAAAAGTCCTTTACCCTCAAACACTCTAGGATTAAATGTCCAGTTTCTTCATTTAGTTTCCACCACCATACATAACACCCATGTTCTTCTCAATAACCAGAGAATTTCAAAAATCAGCAGCGTGAAATCAGCAGGGTATTTTACTCTACTTCATTCCCTTAGTAATTCATTAACTAGATGACCAGACAACTCTAGTTTAGTGATCAGCTGGAACCCCTCAACCAAACACTCCACTCTTTAGTAGCTCACTGAGGTCTGTGCCATCTTTAAGATCCTCAGCAACCCAGGTACCCAAGTCAGCATCCACTGCCCCACTGTTTGCTCCTTCCTGTCACCAGAGCAAACAGAAAGCCCCATCAAGATGCCTGAAGCCCTGGTAAGGGGGGCCTTGCTCAGCGGCGATGCCTTGCCACACCTGGTATGACAAAGTGTAGGGCTGGTGAGAGCTGTAATTAAAGACTGGTGCCTGTACGCTTTGCCACAATTTTTTAAATCCAATTTTAAAATCCGCAAGCATCCATGTTTTTCTACATTACAACTTGTCCATTTTTAATTGAAAAAAAAAAAAAAAACCCACTGTCCTGAGCAGTAGACCATACATGTCCTGGACAGGTCCCTCCTGGGGCTCCCAGGCACTGACAGACAACCTTCCAAACAGCCACATGCAGGGGACGGCAAAAATGGAAAACTTCCATTTGTGATGCCATATGCTCCAAGTAAATTGTCCCTGAAAAACCTCCATATTGTCATCTTTAATTAGTGTTCGATAAATGTTTGAAGAGAAAAAAAGTCATCAGCTCCTCTGAAGTTATTCACATTATAGAGCAGCAGAAGCAGAGCTATAGCACTATAACCATGTCTGAAATATTTCGGGATCCCGTTCATTATGCAGGATACACATTTCTGGAACCAAAAATCAAAATTATCAGCACATGACTCAAGTATGTTCTGAGCTCATTTGAAAGTCTCAGACCTTCAATATATAAAAATAACTTTGAATCTAAGATGGTTGATGATCAAGTTTTGGAATCAATGAAAATTTTAAACATAGCACATTTTCTGGTGAGTGAAAATCCCGTGTGAAATTTTGAATTTATAGACTACTGCCTGTGAGATTCAAATCAGTCTTCAGTCATCCTTGGGGATCCAGAGGAACTTTACAGCTAAAAAGCATACTCCAATGTTGGCTTTTTAAAAAGTCAAAATCACAATTTTCTTCAGGTCCCAGAAGCGGTTGCGGCGGCTTCAGCCAGAAGCCGTGGCACGTCTGTGACAGGCCCTGGCTCGGGTCCCTTTCTGGTTGGGCACTCAAGGTAAAAGGATGCAGGTGTTTCTGGAAAACAGTTCATCCCTGCCACTTGCACAGAGGCGCACACGTGAACACGACTGCCTCCTTGTTTTTGTAATTCACCTAAACGTGGAGCTGCGCGTGGCCGCCACACGGTTTGGTTAGGCAGAGAGTAATCGTTCCCAGGTGTTTAAGAGGAACACTCTGGCCAGGCTGACACTGCAGCACCAGATGTGTCTGGTATATGAACACGTCCTCCGTCCTGTAAGCTTGCCACCAACCCGCATGCTATTCTTGCAGCAAGAGGCCCGGACCACCGTCACGTGCACAGGCACACCTGCTTCTCACACACCTTCATGCACCCTCACGGAGGGTAGTGGCCAACGGGTGGGAGCCATTCGTGCTTCAGGCACCCTGTGCTAACCCTTCAGAGCCACCGCCCCCTAGCAACGGAGGACTGCAAGGGGCACCCACATTCCTGCCCACCTGGAGGCTGGGAACAGTGACGTGTGCAGCGACATCCCCGTGGAGCAAGCTGGGCACCCTACACACACCCCGAGGCAGGAAAGGGCTGGAGCAAAAGTGACAAAGGGCTCAGAGCTGAGAAATGCTGGAATCCTTGACACGAGGACTCCAAGTTCAGAGCTTTTTCTGCTGGGTGACTCCCATGAGCCCAGAAGGGGTCCTGGAGACTCACAGCTGCTCCCAAGGCCAAGGAGGGTAGGGACAGGCCTCAGGCACAGCTACTGAAAGACAGGGGCACACGGCCAGGCATGCTGGGCGGAATGTGCTGAAGGTGACCCTGGAATGCTTCAGAAAGCCTCTCCCCAGCTGTCGGGCCCCTTACAGGATTGATTAAATTAGCCCGGAAGCTCTGAGCCAGAGTGGCAGGCAGGACGATTCCTTCTCTCTCCCCATTCACACTGGAGAATTCTAGGCCTTATCAGTTGTAGTTGTCAGGGCAAGTCAGAAAGTGGGTTTCCTGGTACAGAGCATCCCGACCATGACTGAGAGTGGCCTGCAGAGCTTTCACCAAGCTTCTCTGTCCCTCAGGAAAGCCAGCCACGGAGGCTTCAGACTGAGACATTCCGGTCACTGCGCCGGGACTTAACAGCCATAAAACGCTCAGCCAAGAACAGCCTTGATCTACCTCTTTAATAGGCTGAGGACTCCAACTTCTAGAAAGGAGACAATACCTTTATAGTGGTAGAGAATTCTTAAATTCCCTCTTTTATGTTTTTTAAGAGTTACTGAACACCTGGTTTATGCAAGACATGGTGTTAGCTGTTGTTGAAAGCGTGATTCCTGTCTCTAAAACAGGTCATCTGAATATCGTTCCTCCTAAAGCAAAGGCGGGACGTTAATACTGACCCCTGAAAGTCTACTCATGTAAGTGTCAATTTCTGGGCTTTTCATATTTCCCATTTTTTTCCTTGATGAATAAGTATTATTAAAATGTAATCAATAAAAAAAAAATTATTTCTTTTAGTACACTCAGGGTGGTCTGATCCGTGCTTCCTAGCCTTTAAAGTGGATAGGAATCACCTGCAGATCTTGCGAAATGCAGATTCTGACTCAGTCAGTGGGGCAGAGCTGGGATTCTGCATTTCTAAGGAGAGCCCGGTGACGCTGGTGTTGCCAGGAGGGGACTGTGGGCAATGGATGGGGGTGGGAGGAGGGAGGGCGAGCACACACCTGTTGCGAGACGGGGAGTCAGGCAAGGCCTCCTGAATAAAGTGACACCTGACTCTGGCCAGGAATATGGATGTGATGTCAAAAGGCCCTTGTGAAGAATGGAGGGATGGGTAGGGACAAAGTCTCAGAAGCCAAAAAGAAAGAAAAGAAGAGAAAGTACTTGCTTGGCTTTTGGTGCACTAAGGCATCCAGTCTGACTACTGGGTAGGGCAGCAGTTCCCAAACATGAGCATGTAACAGTCATCTGGGGGCTTCTTAAAATACAGAACACAGGCCGCACTCCCAAAGTTCCAGGATCAACGGCGGGGCGGGACTTGCACTTCTAACAAATCCCCAGGTGATACTGAAGCTGCCGCCCAGGGACCACACTTTGAGAACTGCTAGGATGAGGTTTGTCAAACAAAGACAAAAGATGCTCCACCCCTTTGGGATTGACATGTATACACTGATGTGTATAAAATTGATGACTAATAAGAACCTGCTGTATAAAAAAATAAATAAAATTAAATTTAAAAATTAAAAAAAAAAAAAAGATGCTCCACCCCAACGCCCCAGACATACCAGGGAGGACAAGTGGATTGCCCAAAAGAGGCGGACTGTTCACATCTGGGAATGACCATGACAGCTCACGTTACAGCCTGTCAAGGCAAAAATGGCTATAAACCCAAAAGGGCAATATCGTACATTCCTCTGGATTGGCTTTAATCCATCCCATCCAATTAAGTGGGGACTACATGGAATCCTTTGTCTGTAAATGAACTCCTGGAGAAGAATTCAGGTTGACAAATGACCACCCCTACACATCAGCGGGTCAAGTGTTCCAAGACCATGTCAGTCAGTGGCAGCGGTCTTGGCCCTACAGCCATCCTGTCCAAGACTGATTTCCTCAGTCCCTCCTTCAGCAAGTAAAAACACGACCCTGAAAATGTCTGGAAAAGTCAGATCTCACAGGTGGAGACAGTGAGCTTCTGGAGCTGAGTCTGAGATAAACCCCGGGGCACCGGCAACTCCACTGACATCCGGGAACCAAGGGCTGGTCCGTGCAGGGTGAGTCAGGCAGAGGCTGCCACCGGCCAGGGACAGAGTGGGGGACAGATGCACAAAGGGGATGACAAACCTCTGTCTTCAAGATGCTCCCAGGCAACAGCTGAGTGAGACGCACAAACAAGTAAATGGAGGACAGCGTGAGCCCAGGGGGCAGAGACTGATTCAAACCAAGGGTCCTCTCCTTGGCTGCACCTTCAAGCCACACGGCAGAGCTGGCGGTGCTGTTAAAGCGTCACAATGCCAGAGGCCCACCTCAGATCAACGAAGTCAGAATCTCCAGGAGCTGGGGCCCAGGCAGAGGGATACTGAAGGCCTAAGCCCTTCCAAACCTAAATCTGGCCCCTTACCCCACAGGCCAAGAGCTGGATCCAGCTCTCGTGGCGACAGGCATGGAACATGCCATCGTGCCTGACCTGCACCTATAAAGAAACATTCCTTCCAGGAACTGCCTGAGCTGTGATGGGAATGGTGGTCGAGGACTGCAGAGACACACGTCCTTCAAGTGTTTTGCCCCTCCAGCTGGCTTGAAGACAGAGGGGGAGAGGAAGACGCCCTCTGTGAGCTGTCAGACATGCCACTGCCCCAACCACAAGGTCAAGTTAAAGTCCTAAACCACACACTCCAGCAGGTAGGAGCGCTGGCCTGAAGCAGCTCGGTTCCTGACACACACACACATATCCTTTCACCCCGAGCTCTGCCGCAGGCCTGTGAGACAGAGTCATAATCGTCCCCTACCGCTGCCCCAGCTGCCAGAGGAGAAGCTGCAGTCTTATAAGCAGAGCCAGCCCCTGTGTGAGCCAGTCTTGAGGAGGAAGTGGGGGAGCCCAGAAGAAGGGGTACCCTACATCCTCACAGATGTCTTGGGGCCACGGGTGCTGCAGGAAAGGGGACCCAAGGAAGCCAGTTATCAATGTGTTTCCCTCTCAGCTCCAGATTCACCCTTCAATACATGCTGTGCAATAATGGAAGGACTTCCTTCAAGCATTTCTCCGTTACAGCAGCACAGTGCTAAGCTTTCTCAGCAGAAGGTGCTGGAGGGACGCTGCAGGAGGAAGGGGCTGCAGGGAGAGAGAGGTGATGGTAAGGGGATGAGGACAGCCAGTGAGGCTCTGCCCAGCCCCCTAGCCAAAACGTGCTGTCTCCCAGCATCCTCACAGCCCCTGCACAGCCCTCCCAGTACAGACCTCGGGCCCTCCAGGCTTCCTGCCCACACTAGCATCCTCATTCCCTCTGCTCACTCGTTGCCTTCCCCGAGTCTCATCTCCTGTGGTCCTCCTGACAATATGGCCTTCCAGACAGACACCTGTGCTCCAGCCTCCTGCACTGAGTGCCCCCTCCCACTGCACACCCGCACCAGTACCACAGCAGCTCGCCCACCCTGCCTGAACCCTGGAGGCTTGCTTCCTGTTTGCCCAGTGACTGAAGACCAGTGAAACCAGCGAACTTGTCTGCCATCCAGCATGCTCAACTACACCTTCTCCAACAAGGTGTGAACCCCTTCCCAATCTGTCCTTCCTTGGATGCTCTCCCTCAGCCCTGGGGTACCACAGAGAGTTTTCATTTATCTTATAGTTACTCTTTCATCATAGTTTAGTAAATCCTTGTATTCAACTTCCCCTGTTTAAATCACTGTGTGGTTTCTACCTCCTAACTGGATCCAGACCACTACAACAGGAGAACTGTCCCTGACACACAGCCCACAGAAGCTATACAGTAATAGAGTGCATCGCCCAGGCCAGCAAACCTTGCATCATTCACCTGCTGACATCGATGTGCTTAGAGGGACAAGGGACCCCCTAGAGACAGCCTAACTTCTAGTGTAGTTTGTGACAATCAGTCCTGTTTCTTTGTCAATTAAGTACCTACAGAAGCCAATAAGAGTGGCTCAGACCCTCTTCTTGAAGATTCTTAAATTATCCACCAATTCAAAAGCTTTTTGGATGCTTACTGACAAAGGGTATTTTGCAGCCTATTTCTATCAAACACCAGCAGGGAAAGTCATTTGTACCTTATTGTTTATAATTTTTCACCCTTTTACAAAAGAAAACAGGAAATAATTGGATATACACCTCTTTGGAGGAAATCAGAAGAAGCAGAGTCTTACAAAGAAATTAGTACTCAAACTTTGTGATCTGGATGTAACAGGTATTAAAAGGGCAGGGAAACAGCTCAGGAGGGAGCAGAGAATATCTCCTCTTGAGGGCAGGGGTAACGTCAGGCCAGCTGCAGAGTCTTCCCGGCAGACAATCATTTTTCAGTGACTAGCCTGCCTCCCCATATGAAGCCAGCTCACACAAGCACTGGAGGCAACAGCCAGCTTTTCACAGGCTGGATCCCTACTGGACAAACTGCCCACCAACATGGTGGACCACAAGCCCCCATCGGCCACTGGTCACCACCTTCAGCCTGCCCTCACCAGCAAGGGCCTTATCCAACTCGGGCAAAGCCCGTCCTCAGAGGTTCTCTTCAAGTTCCAAGAGGAGGAAGTTGATTGTAGGAAGCAAGAGTAATAAGGAAGTCTGTTCTGTAATTGTCAGCATCATGGCTTAGCTGGTTTTCCTCCAGCAACGCATAATAATAAATCCTTACATTTATAGAGCATTTTACAGCGCTCGAAATACTTTCACAAACGTCATTTCCTTTTGGTGAAGGAAATCTCCTGCTCCTTGAGATATGTTTTTTCTCTCAAATGCTTTGTTTTCACCTGGTCAGAAGCTTCTGTGTAATTCACTCCATGATGTAAAACACAGACCACAACATTAAGGGTCACCTCCAACGCATGAGGAGAAAACCTATGACTTTAAAAGCTAATACATTTGGTTACTTTGCACTTCAGTTGGTTAATTTCAAGCCAGATCTAACTTGGTGGGTGCCCACTGAATGATTCCCCCCCACAGGTAGATGGAAAGCGCCAGCACTCCTGCACTCAGGGCAGCTCTGTCAAGTTCAGAAACACCCTCAGGACCAGAAGCAAAGGCAGCCCCACGAACTCCTGGTAGACATGACTAATCAATCACCACATTCATTGTCCTGAGACCTGAAGCTCAAGATTGCACCCCAGGCAGGCATTATCAGTTGACGTCACTTGGCAGAAGCAAGAGAAAGCTATTTGCCCTTCCTCAGCCTCAGGCGGCTGGGGGCAGGCCCAGCAGCACCCTGGGCTCCCTGTTTAAATTATTCCCTGGGATTCCCTCTCCTATTGGGATGTGGCTCGTGGGTCCCTGCAGGCATCCCAAGACATCTGTAGCGTTGCTGGGAACCTGCTCACCTTTGGACACGACCACAGTGCCAGCTGGCCTCACCCCTTCTTCAGGCCCATTCCCCTCCTTCAAAGCTAAAACTCAACTCATCCACTCTCTCTTTCTACGTCTCCCTAATATGGAAACATCTCCAACACCTTCTTCATCATCGCGAGGGAATATTTTTTAGAGATGTCAGTCTTCACACACAATGATTTACATCTCTCTAGAATCTTTTTATGTCTTCAGCACAACGGCTATATATTTATGAAATAATGATGGGGGAGGGAGTGTTGTACTTCCTGGTGGGAAGAAACATGGAGACTGAGGACAGCTGAGGACAGCAGCAGACTTCACTTTGCTTTGCCCACAGGCAGACTGTGGGCCAACAGTGTGGGAGGACAGGAGAGAGGCTGGCACCCACACACTCTCTTGCAAGCTGCACACACACACACCAAAGGTTTCAGAGCGGAGGGACATGACTGGTGTTGAGCTCCAGGAATCCTTGGTAGTTCCGTAGATCAGCAGTTCCCCACCCATTGTGGCACCAGGGGCCGGTTTCATGGAAGACAATTTTTCCACGGACCAGGGTGGGCAGAGCGGGGAAGGTGCGTTGGTGGTTTCAGGATGATTCAAGCACGCTACATTTGTTGTGCACTTTATTTCTATTATTATTACATTGTAATACATAATGAAAGAATTATACAACTCACCATAATGCTGACAGGAGGTGGAGCTCAGGTGGTAATGCGAGCGACGGGGAGCAGCTGTAAATAGAGATGGAGCTTTGCTCGCTCACCCACCGCTCACCTCCTGCTGTGCGGCCCGGTTCCTAACAGGCCAGGGACTGGTAGCGGTCCGTGGCCCAGGGGTTGGGGACCCCTGCCGTAGGTAACAGACTAGGAAGGAAGCTATCAAGGTGCTTTTAGGTAAGAGTCTTGAGGTGTGAAATTGGCAAGGGCCAGGGATGGAGCAGGAGGGGGCGATGGCCTCCAGCTTAGCCCACCGTTTCTCTGCACTCACACCCTAGGCAATTCCAGCTCACCCCTGGCTTTGAAGACCACCCACCCCTTGTTGACTCCCTTCTGTAGAGCCCCGACTTAAACTCCAAACTTACAAATCCATTGCCTACTTGACATCTGCACTTGGGTATGAACTGACAGCCCCAACTTAACACATCCAAACTGATCTCCTCACCTTCCCCATAAACCTGCTCCCACAGTCCTTCCATCTCAGCAAAGGGCAGCTCTGACTTTCCACCTGCTCTGGCCAAAACCTCAAGTCAGCCTCGACCCCTCTGCACCTCCCACATCCTACTCAATCTGCTGGGAAAGCATAAGCTCTGACCTCAGAATATATTTAGAATTATGGGCGTCTCCCACCGTCCTCCTCCTAAATGGCTCCCGGCACCCACCTCTTCTCACCCTATAGACTCTCCCCACCCAGCAGTTCCAAGGGATCCTCTGTTCCACGAGTTGGATCATGACACTCTGCTGCTCAAATGCCCCCCCTGCAAGGGCCACTCATTATAAAGCCCTGCTGTGACCTACAAGGCCCTACGTGAACTGCCCCTTATCTGTCTGCCTCTCTCCCACCACTCTTTCCCTCGTTCACTGCACACCAGCTACTCTGGATTCCCGGTTGTTTCTCAGGCATGCCAAGCGCACTGCTGCTTCAGGGCCTTTGCACTTGCTGTTCTCTCTGTCGGGAACACTCCCCCCAAGACAGCCACGTAGTTTACGCCTCCCTTCTGGTAGGCCTCTGTTCCAGTGTCACCTTTTCAGAGTCCTTCCTTCACTGTTCCATACAAAACAGTAGCCCTGTCACTCTCTAGCCCCTTGCCCTCTTCTTCTACCCTTCACCACCTGCCATACACTTGTCTGTCTCCCCACCGGATTGTCAGTTCCATGAGGCCAGGAACTTTGTAGAATGTGGGACTCTGACAACTGAGCAGATAGAGTAGAAGCTTCCAAGAAGACAGACAGAGAAGCTGGAGCACCCAAGGATGTGAGGGTTTGAAGAGAACAGAAGGGAGCATGGAATAAAGCAGGGGTCAGCAAACAACAGCCTGCAGGCCAAATCCAGCCCATCACCTGTGTCCGAAAATAAAGTTTTATCCAAACACAGACATACCCATTTGTTTAAATATTGCCCATGATATGAGCTGCAGCAGAAGAATTAAGTAGCTGCAACACAGACTGTATGGCCTCAGGAGCATAAAATACTATCCGGTTCTTCATAGAAAACACTTGTCAACCGCTTGCACAAAGCAGTGCTTTTCAAACTATAAACTCATGGACAACCCTTCTAAGAAAACTTTTACAAACCTTCCAGGAGGCCCAGACCCCAACTGAGAAATAGTTTTAGAGAGACTATGGTGGTGGTGGTGGTGGTGGTGGTGAAGGAAGAAGACAGGCTTGGATTCAGTCCCCAGCACTGCCACTCAGCAGCTGTGTGAGCTTACATAAATTACTTAACTTCTCTGAAGCTCTTCTTTCTTATCAATAAAATAAGAACTACTACCAACCATCTTGCAGAACTATTGTGAGGAGTGGAGATTCTGAAGATAAAGCATCTAGCCGTGGCTAGCACACGGTACACCTACACGACTAATCATTTTTTGAGAATTTACCATATTCCAAGCACAGTCTAGATGCTACACATGTACCAACATCTAATCCTCACAAAACTCTAACTGGGCTGTGCCAACACCCAGTGGATTTTACTTATCTTTCACAAATACAATTTTTTAAAAACTTTTTGTCAATAAAGGTGATGAAGTCCATGGTTTCAGCATTGTTGTGGGAAAAGTCTGACTGGGGAACCAGGGAAAGACCTGAGCTGCCCTGGGGAGCAGTGTGGATCCCAGTGACACTCGGAACCTCTGTCCGTCTCCTCAGCTGCTTCCCAAATTAGCAGGAAAATCTCCCAATTCAAAGAAACCTCGTGACACACTTTGCAGAGATACCACACAAAGCAACAGATTTTGTGCCTATTTTTGGCTGGTCCAGATAACGGGTCGTTGCAGACTCTTGAATCACTGGATTAAAATGCCAGACTCAGCACAGAGAAACGGTGGGGTGTGGTGAAGGCAACTCCGCTAGGCACCTGCTCCTGCTAAGTCTGTGTCCTAAACCACTGACGTTCTTTTGACTTTTTTACAAACCAAATAAGCTCAGTATTATTTTCTCAAGAAGTAGAGCAATTTAAACTACAATTATTAGTGTGAAATCTGTGGAGAAAATTCTACACCATTGAAACACACTGTCTGTTAAATCAGAGAAAAGAAGTTTCAACTCCCACTTGATATATGAGAAGCAGCACTAATTAAGACTGAGAGCAAATTCTTTTATGATCACTTTTTTTAGGAGTAAATAAGACGTTTTAATTTATTTGGTTAGACTGAAAACAAGCAAAAGTTAAAGGGAAACCCTGATTTGGAGGTCAACCTAATTATGGTACTGGCATGCATATTTGAATCTTTCTGTTCCCAGAAACTCAAGTGTTTCTCATTTCTTTCCTTGACTTTTCTCGATACCAAGATAGGAACAGGCTGGAAACCTTAGTGCTTACAAACGGCATTTTTTAATTTTTTTTATTTTTTTATTTTTTTGCGGTACGCGGGCCTCTCACCGCTGTGGCCTCTCCCGTTGAGGAGCACAGGCTCCGGACGCGCAGGCTCAGCGGGCATGGCTCACGGGCCCAGCCGCTCCGCAGCATGTGGGATCTTCCCGGACCGGGGCACGAACCCGTGTCCCCTGCATCGGCAGGCGGACTCTCAACCACTGCGCCACCAGGGAAGCCCCAAAAGGCGTTTTTTTATTTCAACGTGACCACCATGCTCACAAAAGATGGACATGGCTGGGCTGCCACGTGGTCCCAGCCAACACTACTCCGCAGATATATATCCACAGGGAAGAGGCAACTGCCCCAGCTTGCAGGAATCAGAGCCGATAAACCAAATTAAGTTTTATTTCCCTGTCTTAGTCGACTTGGGCTGCTATAACAAAACACTGTAGACTACATGACTTAAACAACAGAAATTCACTTCTCACAGAGGCTAGGAAGTCCAAGATTAATGATCTAGGAGATTCAGTTCTTGGTGAGGATCCTCGTCCTGAACTGGGGGTAGGGGGACAAAAACCTTCAGCCCATAACATTCCCTGAATAAAATGTTTAACATCTTTTCATTCAGCTTCTGAAAATGGAATTCTTGCCTTCTCAAAGCGGTCCTCTCTACTGCCCACTGGGTCGAAGTTCCACCACATTCTGAAGTCTTAGCATTTGTGTCTCATCTACAAAATACTAATTTACATCTGTCCTTTTTCAAAATAAATGTCCTTCTGTCTTTTTCATCTGTGGGTGTGGGCTCCCTAGCAAGAATCCTGACTCTCTGGAGCAGAGTAAGAGAAGAGGAGGGGGCGGGAGTGGGGAGAGAGGAGGAGAAGGAGAGAGGAACCAGCATCTCTGGTTTCCTGCCTCCTGCACACTGCACTCCACACACTGCCAGCATCATCTATTATGGATAAAGCGGAGACGATGGAGCCCTAGTGTCTCCAAGGAAGACAAAGGGCCACAGAAATGGATACTTCACCCTCGGGCTCCACAGGGACCACAATGCTGAAGCACTCACTATGCTCAGGAACGAGCATAAGTCTGGAACTTTATCATCACCTCCCTCTTTTCCAGATAGCCAGTCCTCAAATGGCAAAAGCCAAGAGATTCTATACCAGCCTCTTCCATCGTCTGTGTCTTTTTAAGCAAGTTTTTAAAAATTATTATTTAAGTTTCACATTTAGAAAAGGATACAAATCAATGAATTTTCACAGTGAACACACCCATGTAACCAACACTCGCATAAAAAAAAAATAGAACATTACTGGTACCCCAGGAGCCCAACCAGCCACTGAAACCTCCTTATCACCAAAGGTAACTGCTTTCTTAACTTATAAAATCATGAACTAGTTTCCCTGTACTTGAACTGGATATAAATTACAGTAGGTAATCTCCTGGGTCTTCTTTTACTTCTCTCACTCAACTACATGTCTGTGAGATTCAACCATGTTGTTACATGGATGTAACAGTACATCTTCTGTGCTCTTTAGTATTCTATTGCAGGAGTGTGATTATCCATTCCACTGTTGATAAACTTTGCATTGTTTCAGTTCTGTTTTGCTACCACAGAGATTGCTACTGTGGACATTCAGATATATAGATAGCTAGCTAGCTATAGATATATACACACATACATATATATACATAGGCATGTGTATATATCGGTATATCTTTTGGGACATGTATGTATACATATCTGTTGGGCCTCTATTTGGGAGTGAAATTGCTAGGTCATGGAGCATGCAGATATTCGGCTTTGTAACTATAAAAGAGTATTGAAGAGTGAGTATGTGAGTGTTCCTTTGATTCCACATCTTTGCCAACTATTAGTATTATCATGCTTTTAAAGTTTAACCATTTTGGTAGGTGTGCAGTAGCAACTTGGTTTTAATTTCCATTTCGCTGATGAACAAAGTCTGTGGGCCATTTGGATATCACCTTGAAGTGCCTGTTTAAGACTTCTGCCCATTCTTCTATTAGATTGTGTCTTTTCTTATTTATTTAGTGGAAGTAGAAGCTCTTTATAAATTTTGAATGTGAGTCCTTTGTTGAATACATACATATACACAGATAGAGAGCACAAAATTATCTCCTCCCATTTTGTGACTTTCCCGTTCATGTGTATTGATGTCTTTTGATGAACAAGATCTTAACTTTAATGTACTCCAAATTATCACATTTATTCCTTTATGGCTGGTGCCTTTTTATCTTGTCTAAAAATCTTTGCCTACCCAAAGTTGTGAATATATTTTTCTTTGTTATTTTCTAAGGGCTTTATTGTTATACCTTTCACCATTAGATCTGTGATCCAACTGGAATGGAATTTTGAATACAGTGCAAGGTAAGGGTCAACATTCATTTGCTTCCATGTGGATATCCAATTGACCTAGCACTGTTTACTCAAAGAACAAACTCTTCCCACTACACTGCAGCATTATCTCTGTCATCACCAATGAGTGTGTGGCTATGTTTCTGGACTCTATGCTGTTCCAACACTCTAGTTATCTATCCCTGAACCAATACCACAATGTTTTACTTACTGTAACTTTAAAAGAAGTCTTGATCTCTGGTAGTGTAAGTGCTCCAACTTGGCTCTTTCAAGACTATCTTGGTCATTTGGGGCCTTTTGCATTTCCATACACATTTTAGAACACATTGGTCAATTTCTACCAAAAAAAATCTCCTGGGATTTTTACCTGGGATTACATACATCAACTTGGGACAAATGACATCTTTACAATATTGAGGGTTCCAATTTATGAACATTTTATATCTCTCCATTTAATTCCGTTTTTTTTAAATATCCACCATATCTAAGTAGAGGTCCTGAATACCTTTGGTCAAATGTATTCCTAGACACCTGATGATTTGACTCCTGTCATTTTTACTTTCTAACTTTTGTCACTGTGATACAGAATAAAGTTTGATTCTTGCATACTGACTTTGTATCCAGTGACTTTGCTAAATTCATTTGTTAATTCTAATTGTTTAACTATAGATCATTTAGAATAATCTCCGTATTTAATCATGATGCCTACAAATGACAATTTCATTTTCTTTCAAATCCTTAGACTTTTTATTTCTTTTCCTTGCCTTGTTGTACCTGTAAGGACTTCCTGCGACATGTAGAAAAGAAGTGATTATAGCTGACCTCCTTGTCTCAATTTCAGGACTTTCAAAATTTTACAATGAAATATGATATTTGCTCTATTTTTTAAAAGAATATCTGCAGTTCACTGAGATCCAAGTTTTCTAAGATTGTTTTTTTATCACAAATGGGTACACACTTTAGCAAATGCTTTTTCTGTATTGTGAACATACGATTTTTCTCTTTCAGCCTGTTAGTATATTGGATAACACTGAATTTTTAACATTAAACCAAATTTTCATTCCTGGAATGAATCCAACTTGGTGCTCTGTCCTATCCTTTGAATAAATTGTTGAACTTATTTTGCCAATATTTTGTTTAGATTTATATCTTCACTTATGAAAGAGATTGACCTAGGCAGTTTTCCTTTCTTGTAATGTCCTTGTCAGGTTTGGGGTTCAAGGTTATGCTAGGCTCATAAAATGAGCTGCAGAATGTTCAACTCTTCTTCCATTCTCTAGAGGACTTGGTATAAGATTGGTGCTATTTCTTCCCTAAATATTTGGCAAATTCACTAGTAAAGACACGTGAGCCTGAGATTTCTTTATAGGAAGGGTTTTATTTACAAATTCAATTTCTTTAAGGCCCGAATATGCTGAATTTTGGTAAATTTGCCATGTGAACTTGTAAAGAATGTGTATTCCACAACTGTTGGGTGTAGTGGTCTGTATATGTCAGTTAGGATATGGTTATTAGTATTCAATTCTTCTGTAGCCGTACAGACTTTCTGTCCGCTTCTGCTATCAGTTACTAAAAAAGTATGCTAAAAACCCACTTTCATTATAAATTTGTTTATCTCTCCTTACAATTGTCAAAATTTGTTTTATATATTCTGTTAGATGCAAAGAAATTTAGGGTTTCTGGTGTCTCCCTGACGAATTGTCCCTCTTTGTATCTAGCAGTGTTTTCTGTCTTAAGGTCTACTTTGTCTCATTTGCAATATCACCTTATTTTCTTGGTATATCTTTTTTTTTAAGTTATTATTTATTTATTTATTTTTATTTATTTTTGGCTGCATTGGGTCTTTGTCGCTGTGCACAGGCTTTCTCTAGTTGCGGTGAGCGAGGGCTACTCTTCATTGTGGTGCACGGGCTTCTCATTGCGGTGGCTTCTCTTGTTGCGGAGTACAGGCTCTAGGGCACGGGCTCAGTAGTTGTGGTGCATGGACTCAGTTGCTCTGTGACATTTGGGATCTTCCCAGACCAGGGCTCGAACCCATGTCCCCTACATTGGCAGGCGCATTCTTAACCACTGTGTCACCAGGGAAGTCCTTGGTATATCTTTTTTGCATTCATTTACTATCAGTCTTCCTGTGTTCCTATATTTAGGAAATATTTGTAAGCAGCATTTAATTGGATTTTGCAGGGGTTTTTTAAATTAAATTTCACAGTTTCAGAGTTTTAATTGGAATATTTAGCCCATTTTCATTTAATGTAGTTACTGATAGATTTGGATTTAAATCTACATTCTATTTGCTTTCTATTTGTCCTACATGTTCAATGTTCCTTTTTCTCTCAATTACCTCAATTTTCACCTTCTTCTGGATTAATCATGTATTTTAAAACATTCCCTTCTCTATTAGGTTGTTAATTATATATTCTTTTACTACTATTTTAAGGGTTATCACGTAAACAACATCCTTGACTTACAATTGACTAGCACTTTTCCATTCTCCAGAAAATAAAAGGGCTTCAATCCTATTTACCCCTCTTATTCTTTTGTACTGTTCCTTGTTGTATATTTCAATTTTACATTGAAATATACATTTACTTTAATCCCATGAGACATTTGTAGAATCAGTAGTTCATTTAGATTTACTCATATAATTACCTTATCCATTGATCTTCATTCCCTTCTACGTTTCCATGCTTCTACCTGTGAGCATATGCCTCTTTCTGAGGAACTCCTGTTAGTATTTTTGGAGTGTGTCTGCTGACAATAAATTCAGTCTTTATTTGTCTGGAAATGATTTTATTTCATCTTTACCTCTGAGGAAAATCTAGATATAAAATTCTACTTTGGCATTATTTTTCTTCCACAGTTTAAAGATATATTTCATTGTCTTCTGGATTTCATCATTTCAGTTGAGGAGTCAGTCGTTAGTCCTCCTGTTCTTTCCTTGAAGGTAATATGTCTTTTTTCTCAGGCTGCTTTTAAATTTCCTTTTTGTCTTTGGTTTTCAGAAGTATTACTGACATATCTCTGTTTTTCTTTATCCTGCTTGGTGTTTACAGTACTCCTTTAGTCTGTGGCTTGGTGTATTTCAGTGGTTTTGGAAAATTCTCTGAATCTCTTGGAATATTGCTTCTTCCATTATTTTTCTGCGATTCCAATGGCAGGTGTATTAGCCCTTTCCATTATGTATTGTATATCTTTGGTGACTATTTCCTTTAGTTTTCATCTTTTTTTCTCTCCCTGTTTTAGGCAGGATATTTCTACTCACCTATCTTCTAGATCACTAAATCTCTCTTCAGCTGTATCTAAGTCACTGTTAAATCCACCTACTCACACTTAATATCACTGATTCTATTTCAGTTCTAGAATTTCTATTTGATTTTTTATATATATAAATAGAGTCCAGTTCTCTGGTAAAACTCTCCATCTTGTCATTTCCGTTCTTGAACCTATTAATCACTGATATTAAAGTCTATCAGATAATTACAGTATCTGTATCACCTGTGGGCCTGTTCTGAGTGTCTTTTTCATCTCTTGATCCTGCCGCTTCATATGCCTGGCATTTCTTTAACTGAATGATGGATGTTTTATATATATATTTAAAACTATAAAGGATCTAGATGTTGTTACATGATTTTCTGATTTTCTTTAGTTTGTGGCAGGCAACTAGATCAGGAACAGATTATCTTAATCCAATCAGGGGTTGAGCTGATTCAAGGCTTCATTTCATTCTTTATAAATTCAGTCTATTCTGGTCAGCTAATTCGAGATTGGGTTTCAGTCTTTATAAAGTTGACCTGTTTTTCGTAAGCCAGTTCTTCTAGAATACAGTCTTTCAGGGCTCTTAAATGAAGCAAGAGGGTATTTATAAGCATGAGGTATTTCCAGGATCTCTCCATCTCTGTAAGCCCTTACCTGTCATTTTTATCTCCTCAGCATCATAAGACTATTTGTAGTTCTGCTCAGCCTTTCAACCTCTCAGCCTGTGCTGCTTAAGAATCAACTTTTTTTTTTTTTTTTTGGATAGGGGACCTTAGAGACCAGCCAGTAACATATGAGGAATTAAATTTGAAATGGAACTGATCTTTACAGAATTCATCTTCAGTCACTTTCTAAAATACACACCAGAAGCCTAGAACCAGGATGGAAAGATCATCCAAAAAAATAAAAGAATTAATACTATAAATCTGAAGGAAAGAAAATAAATGGCTGAGAAAGTGTTGGAGGAGGCAGTGGCAATCACTCTGGGGGTATACAAAGATGACTGAGAGCAGGATTCTATCCAATGAGCATCCCTCCTCTCCTGAGGCAGAAGAAATTCAAAAACATTATCATAATCTAAAGGGTAAGGAAAACCTGAAAACGGTGGAGACTGGGAGGGCAAGCAGGAGGATGGTTACTTCTGGCCAGACTCAGCAGAGCAGACTCCATGGAGGCCACAGCATCTGTTAGAGCCAGACCCTGAAAGATAGGAAGGTTTTGGGGTAGCTGATCACTGGTATGGGGGGCAGAGTGTGGCTCAGTCAGAGAACAACTCAGGAGGGAGGTGCAGCTGCCTGAGACCAAGTTATTTCCTGCATCCCCAAACCTACCTTCACTAATGTATACAGTTTGGAAAATACACTAGGACACAAAGTCCCAAAATGATCTTCCGTCTATTTACTGCCAGGGACCTCTGCTTATGGAGTAATATAGTTATTGAAAGAGGTAGCCTGCATAGGGGTAAGAAACAGCTTGTGATCAGTGTGTCAGGGAATAGTAGGACAAAGACAGGCTGAATTCAGGTTGTGGTGAGCCATGAATATCAAATTAAGAACATCAAATTACTTTGGCTTTTGGCCACAGGATCCGAAGCAAAACTGTTCTAACCACCATCTTTCTTCTCTCAACTCAGCTCAACACAGTTCTCTCTGGGCACCATTCACCCAGGCCACAAAAGATGGGGAGTTGGCAGGAGCAGGCAAAGCAGATGGTAAGGAAAATTTAGAACACAAAGTCCTGCAATGGGGTGCACCAGCAAATTCTTCCACATAACACTATGGTAAAGAAGACACTTTAAAAAACTGCACTGGATGGGATTGTCTGTGAGGCAAGATTGCAGATAATAAGAGACATCAACTAGCATGTTTTATTACTCATAAAATGCAGCCCTTGCTGGCTTGGGGGTCACAGCCCAGGCATATCAGAATGCCTCTACCCACCCCTTCTAGCACCCCCAGAGTTTCATTGTGACCAGGCAAAGTGAAGCTTTTGATCCCCGTAACATAGGACCTGCATCCAGGTTCCCAGCACTGAGGCACCTGGATGGTCCCCTTCTGCCCTCCACCCCAGCCCCAGGTCCTCTCGGTGGAGTATTCTGAGGGTGCTAAAACTTCTCCCCAAACACGTTCACCCCTCAATCATCACAATAGCACACAAGATCCTAATTGCCAGTTTAACTGTTTTTCTAGATTATAAGTAATTGGCAGATATGAACTATCTAATACCTCCCTGGGTATTTAGTCCATATCTGACACTCACAATACATTGGCTTCATTTTTCAATTTGCTTGAAAGCCTTGGAACTTGACCCCAGATCTGCTGATCATGAGGACTCACTATGGATGGACCAAATCCTGGTTACAAAGGCCAAAACTTGGGCCTGGCATCCCAGGCCCTTCATAAACTGGCCTCTACTCATCTCACACTCCCCGCTCCCCAAGCCTCTAACCCACTCTCCCCTTCCCCATGCACCTAAAGCCACCTCTGCTCTCCAGACTTGGCTAAATCCTACCTCCTTCTTGAGGTCACCCCGGACTACATCAGTCTGACTCCCACAGGGGAAGGGACCCAGTCAGGGAATCCCAACCCCGTGATGATACAAGAAAGACAAGCAGCCTCAGAACACCTCCCTTTCTCTGAGTGGGCCAAGCGCTGTGCTAAATGCTTTCCAGGTGCAATTACATTTAAGGCTTGCAACCATCCTCTAAGGAAGGTATTATTGTTCCCATTTTGTAGATGCACAAATTGAAGCTCAGAGAGATGGGAAGCAGGTCTGTGGGACACAAGGTCTGTGCTTTAAACCATTATGCTGGACGAAACAGAAGGCCAAAGGCGCACTCACAAGGGGCGCCCACGTGGCCTTGAGGGCGGGGGGTGGTGGCAGGTGGCAGCACCCAGCAGCCACATCTGACACTTAACAGGCAGCAATAAGTGTTTGTGGAATGAATGAGGGAGTTTGTGCCAGAGCCGTCTGTTTAAGATGAGGATGACCCAGCCAGGAGAAGGGGAAGGGGGCGGGACGCCAAGGGAACGCAGAGCAAGGGCATGAAGCAGCGAGGAAGGTGAGGAACTAAGGCAGTCGGGCTACTGAAGCATAAAACATGAGATGGAAAATGGAAAGGGACAAGACTGGACAGAGGGGACCCTGCCAGGTCACTGGAGGCAGCACCCAGGCCTCCAGGTGTTGGTGATGAGCCGTAACAAAAGGGGGTGGCCGGCTGGACCCCGCAGTTCCAACTCTACGTGCCCAACACCAAACCTCCCAACTGCCTCGTGAAATTTGCCCTTCCTTTCAGCTCCGCAGGCTCCAGGGCCGCCCCAGCTTCCTCTGGTGCCTCTGCTCCCGTCTTGCCCCTGCATCCATCCCCCACCCAGCTGCAAGGGGGCCAACCTGGGGTTCAGCAGTGAAGAAAACAGACACAGTATCTGCCCTCCTGGAGATTCCCCAAGGATGTCCCCCTTCCCGTCACCCTCTCAAGAGGAAGCAGTGTGTCCCCTTGACCACTCTCCTGGCCCAGTACACCCTGGGACTGTACTGGAAGGTGGGCAGTTTCCGGTCACCCACTGCTCTTTAACTTTCAAGGGTGGAGCCACCCAGCTCCACCATCCCTTTTCATACCTGACCTCGAGGCCCTGGCACCCTCTGCCCCAATTTCTGCCACCCTCTTGGAAGGCCCTGCCCCTCCCCCCCGACCTCAATGGCCTAGCACCCGGTTCCTCAGCAAGAAAGAAGTGGAGGAGACACACACATACTGGGTCCTGGTTACCAACCACACAAACTCACTCACTTCCTGGGCTCCCAGCTGTCCCTCGAAGAGGTGCTGGCTACTCCCCACCTTCTCACTCCTTGCGCCTGGCCCAGGGACTGGCCGTAACTGTTTGACTTAAACTGAGGGGAAAGCAACGGTTCTATATACTCCAGAAGTGCAATACTTATTGATGAAGATCAGCAGTAGTTCCATTCTCAGAAAGCCCTGAGCCAGGAGAGAAAAGACAAATGACTCTTCAGCCTCATCATCCAGCAGCTGTGGAGGCTGAGCTGAGAAGACCTGGTCCCTCCATCCTCTCGGGCCTCGCCAGCCACCCCACACACCCCCAGGGAGGGGAGCGCCCATTCCTGTTCACCTGAAGGCCTTCCCACAGTCCACATGTGGGAGCACCGGGTTCAGCGAAACCCACAATAGCAGGGGTGGGTTCTAGCCTCATCCTGCAGAGATGACAGAGTCTCACTACTCCCCGCTGGACACCTGGAGAGCCACACACCCAGTGGCACCAAAAGGAACAATGACACTTGCTGGAAACGCTTCTGTGTTTTTAGGAAGAATACCTGTGGGTAAGAGAGCCTGCTGGATCTCCCTGTGAAGCGATGCCGAAAACACGTAAGGAAACCTAGAGAAGAGCTGGCAGGGAGAAACGCTGGGGTGAGGCCCACGTTTCCTATTTTACAGACCTGCACCGATCACCTTCTAACACCTGGTTAACTTGCTATTTTGCTTTCTTTATTATCTCTCCCTGCATCTCTCCCACTAGAATAGAAACTCCGAGAAGATTAGGATTCATGCCTGTTTTGTCCACTGTTGTTTCTCCAGTGTTTAAAACGGAGCCTGGCACATTTTGTGTTCAAGAAAAATGTGGTGACTGAAGAGATAGATGAGTAATATGGTGATGACCGGGGCTCACGAGCACTGTGCTGTGAGGACACCACAAGGCTCCTCAACACGCCGCCAGTTAGCAGCGATCCCAGAAGGAGAAGCAGTAGCCTCGCCTAAAACTGTGCGCGGAGCCCGCGCCCTGAAAAGGCTGGCGCTGCAGCAGGCGGGGCGCAGGCGGGCAGTGCAGTTTGCCGTCGGGGTTCAGCCCTCAATCCACTGATTGGAAAGTGATTGGAAATTATTAAAACACTAATGACACCTAAGGCCCTTCCATCAACAATGACTGATCCATGTGACCCAAATACACTGTGGAATATGCACGGACAGCTCCACAAGGTCAAAGAGCGGAGCCTCTCCCGCATCAGATGGATTTTTAGCCCCGGTGACCCTGGCAGTAGAATTAGAGCAATCCCATTGTTGCCCGAGAACAACTTAAATGCGGCAGGGCCCAATCTTCTCCCACCCGCTCAAGAAGACAGAAGCAGAGCAGGGTCCGGGGTGTATGGTGGGCAAAACCTCTCCTCGACCCTCGCCGATTCCCCCTGCTTTGGCGAACTCTAGTCACCAGAAAAACACTGCCCAGAATAATGAAATTTAAACTGTTTAGACTTCGCAGAATTGGGTACATTGACTTAATGGAGCTGGCATGTTCCGCTTCAGGGACCGGGCAGGCCTAGGGGCTTTGGTGAAATGAAAGCAACGGCTCTCCAAGAAAGGGTTAGGGGAGAAAAGAAGCTTACAGACCCCAGAGCCCGAGACACAAAGAACCTCCCCTCCCTTCCCGCTCCTCGGCCCAGAGGATTAGCTCTCATCTCACTCCTGTCTCACCAGCATCCGGCATGTACAGCCACGGCAGGCAGGGAGCTACCACTTCCTGGCCTGGCAGGTCACAGCCGCTGGGGGCAGCTCACCAAGGAGAAGACAGGGGACACACACGCCAAATCAGGACACCAAAATCATGCTTCCAAAAATCACGGTGATGACAGAAGTGACAGGGCCTTTGCCTGGCTGAGCACTGCTGGTGTTCGCAGGGAGAGCGCAGAGCAGGGGGGCCTCCCCACCGGGAGGCGCAGGGCAGGAACTAATGAGGTGCACGTGTGAGCACCCGCAGGTTTTGGGTTTTCAACTCAGTGCCCCACCTCTGCACTGCTGCTATGAGGCCGGGCCTCTAACCGAAAGGCTGTTCACAAACTCTACTGTTATGAGCAAAGTTCAGAATCTCGGGATGTGCCAGAGGCCCCCAGGTCCACCTTAAGCCCTACATCCCCTCTGAAGAAGGCCCCCACTTTCATCTGTAAGGGAACCTGGTGAAAGTTTCTGCACGCTGGGTGAATGAGGAAAACAAGAGGCTCGGGGTTAGGAAGATGCATTAGAGGGGAAAGACTTGGGTCATGAGACGTGGAATCTGGAATACAAAGCTCTTGGGTATCCAAGGAAGAGAGCAGAGATCAGGAAAAGCCCGGGAAGGAGGGGGAGAGAGAGGGGGGCTCACAGGGACGCAGCTAAGAGGCACTGTCCCAAACATCCTGGCACAACCAAAGGGCAAATGAAACTCACCTAAATAAAGGCCAATCACAATTGCCTGCATAAGCACGGTCCCCAACTTACACCAGGGTGGCCTTCACAAGTCCACTATGGCTTGGCTGTCTGGAGCTCTGAACGCATTTTCCATAGGAATAAAGTGATACCTATGGTTAGGATATCAGGCCAGCTTGTCACCATCATGGCCTATGAGTTCTTGGCAACATGGCCCATGCTTTATTCTTCTTTGATTTCCAAGTGCACCACAGAGAACCTGACAAAGGACAACTCACATCCGTGCGGGGTGACTGAAGGACTCCCGCGCAGGTCAGGCACAATTTCATGTTCAACTTCCTTTTCTCAAAGGATGCACGTGGTGACATCTTCAATTTCTAAAGGTACTTGGAGAATTGCACAGAACTCCCCTCTTTAGGTCCTTGACCTAATTTACGTACTCTAATACCCTCAGGAAAGTAGGTATTCCCAGGTAACCCTGCAGAATGGAAAGGGAGCTGAAAGGGGGGCTCTCTGTGTGTATTTCAGGCAGGCCCCTAGGCAGGGAGTTTCATCCAGCCAAGCACAAATGGGATGAGTAGGAAGCCCAGATGAAGGATGTGGACCTCCACTGAGAGCCACCTTGAGGCCTTGGCAACCTTCTGGACATGGAGCTTTCCCTTAGTAAAGAGGTCAAAGATATTCAGAAACTGGACTTTTTATATTATAGCCTCAGAACTTAAATATGTCACTCCTCCCATTGTTCCTGCTGCCTCCCTCACTTCAGATCTGGTCTCTGACTTGGCAGAAGAAGAGAACCACATCCTTTGCCCTCTACGCCCCTCGATTTCTGCTTACTTCATCTCTATGCTCCACCATCCAAGTGCAGTTTTCATATGCTAACATTCTCCAAGGCTGCTCTTCGTTTATTTATGGTATTTTGCCAACTGGTAAAATTTCTGGTGATTTGTGCTACATGGGGTCATCGTCCCTTTGCAAAGCTGCCGGATGAGAGTATGGAGCAAGTGCTGGGTGACATCAGGGCGATGAGGCTGAGGGGGGACACCGGGATTCCTCCACAACACAGCCTCGAAGGCTCGAGAATAAAGAACAGTCAAATAACTACAAACAATGACTTAAATGAATGGTCCTTTCTGCGGGCAGTGTTTTCAAAAGTAATTATACTCTGAAGTCCAAAGACTCAAATAACAAATTCTTCTGACAAAGGGTAATTTGCCCAATAAGTAAAAACCTCCTGACAGTCCTGCTAAGGAGAGGGGCAGGTAATCCTCTGCCAAAAAGCCTTCCCACTTCTAGGAATTTATTCTAGCAAAATGAAAACTTATGTTCCATAAAATCTCTACACAAATGTGTAGAGCAGGAAAGGTGGTATGGCGTGGTAGCAAAGAGATCAGCCTCCAGATCAAATGTCTATAGCCGCTTTATACGTAAGCACTGAAAACTGGAAACAACACAAATGCCCTTCAACAAGTGAATGGGTAAACAAAATGGTACATCCATTCAATGGAATACCACTCCTCATTAAAAAGGAATGAACCATGGATGCACCCTTAGATGGATCTCAGGGGCATTACGCAGAGTGAAAGAAGCAAGTCTCTAGAGGTTACATACTAAATGGTTCTATTTATATGGATGGCATTCTGGGAAAAAGCAAAGCTATAGGGAGAGAAAACAGATTCGTGGTTGCCAGGGATTGGGGTGAGGGGATGACTAACTACAAAGGGGAAGCCCTAGAGAATTCTTCAGGTTGCTGGAATTGTTCTGTATCCTGTGGTAGTTCCAAGAATCTAGGCATGTAGTGGTACATAATCTACAAAAATATCGAATCACAATATTGTACTCCTGAAGCTATTATAATAAGTCAATTATACTTCAATTTTTTTAAAGCCTAAACATATGTTAAAACTCAAAGGACTGAACACCAAAAAACAAAAGTGAATTTTACTGTATATAGATTTATTTTTTATTAACTTTTTTTTTGGCTGTACCGCGTCTTGTGGGACCTTAGTTCCCTGACCAGGGATCAAACCCGCACCTGCTGGTCCTGTCTTAACCACTGGACCACCAGGCAAGTCCCTAGATTTCTTTTTTAAAAGTTCACAAATTCTTTGACACTCTTCCCAGGAAACAATGGTGTCTAATTCCCCTGCCCTTGAATGTGGGCCAGGCTTGGCGACTCCCTTCTAAGGAGTACAATACAAGGAGAGCGATGGTTTAAAAAAGCGATATGACATCCCCCGGCCCTGGCCCTCACTCTTTGGAGCCCTGAGCAGCCACATAAGAAGTCTGGCTATCCGGAAGCCACCATGCTAGGGAGTCCTGATGTGAGACCACAGAGACATAAAGACAGATGCCCAAGGAGCTCCCAGTTATTTGCAACTTCCCAGCCCGGACACCAGACTTGTGACTGAAGAGCTCCTGAGTCCATCATCTGGCTGCAAACTCAAGAGAGACTCTGAGCCAGAACTGCTCAGAGCTGCTCCCAAATTCCTGGCCCAAGGAAACTGTGAGTGATAATAAAAATGTTTTAAGCAACTATGCTTTAGAGTGACTTGTTCACAGCCATGGATAACTAATATAGGCACATTTTTTGAGCAACTGCCATGCGACAGACACTTTCTCATATATTACCTTGTCTGTTTTTCATTCATTTCATCATTTACCAAGCACTTTCTATATGCTAAGGGCTATCTATGGAATGGGGAGAGAAGTGCCAGAATCAGACTGTGAGGGCTGAGAGATGGGGTCAAAGCCAGGGAGTGATTCTTGGTTTGGGCAGCTGGCTGGATGGTGAAGTTCCACACTGAGGCAGGACGGGTCTGTGGGAAGATAACACGATGCCTTCCATCTAGACACAGTGCCCCTTCAACATCTGCGGGACCCCCAAGAGGAGCTGTCCAGGGGGCAGCTGGGTAGTCGGCCTCAGGACCAGAGAGAGCGCTGGGCCCCTGATGCCAACCAGGGGGTCGTCAGAAAGCCCTGGAAGCCGCCCAGGAAAGGAGCTCCACTGCAAGGAGAAGGCCTGGTCCTGGAACAGAGCCAACATGCAAAGAGCAGGAGGGAGCAGAAAGTTAGAGGAACAGAGGGAAGGTGGATCTCTCACCATCAAACTTAGAACAGCGAGCATTCCTCGGAGGAGATGACCAGAAACGGCAAGTGTTGCTAAGAGATTAAATAAGACAAAGACTGGAAGGTGTCCATGCCGTGAATGACAAGTGCCTCAGCGAGAGCAGTGTCGCTGCACTGGGAGGGAGGGTGCGGATAGAGCAGGAGGGAAAGTGAGGCAGACGGTAGGGCTCAGACAAGGTCTAAGACTCAGGTTGCGCAGAGGGGTGAACGTGGAAGAAAGATAGATGCAGGGAGGAGGGGATTTCTGGATAAAGGAGGCATTAGCCTATCTGAAGGCTAAACGAGGGATCCCAGAGGGAAGCAGCGGTTGAAGGTCCGGCGGAAAGGGGCCTGGCCGGTCCAGCAGAGGGGACACAGCTCCCGTTAGGAAGGAGGGCGGGCACATGGGGGCAGATGGACAGGCGGGTGGGGACAGGAGCTGCATCTGGTGGTTCTGCTTTGTCTCTGCAGTGGTGGGCAAGGCAGGGAGAGGGAGGCCAGGGAAACAGGAGCACAGCCTGCCGGTGCCCACCGGGCAGCGGGACTGGAGGCCACGAAAGCCAAGTGGTGCCAACATGCAAGAGTAGGATCTTTTTTTTTTTTTTTTTTTTTTTTTGCGGTACGCGGGCCTCTCACTGTTGTGGCCTCTCTCCCGCTGCGGAGCACAGGCTCCGGACGCGCAGGCTCAGCGGCCATGGCTCACGGGCCCAGCCGCTCCGTGGCATGTGGGATCTTCCCGGACCGGGGCACGAACCCGTGTCCCCTGCATCGGCAGGCGGACTCTCAACCACTGTGCCACCAGGGAAGCCCAAGAGTAGGATCCTTTTTTTGGTTTTGTCCATGACAGCCCCATAAGGGAGATGCTGTGTTCAAAGATTTGAGGAGAGGGCGTGCGGAGCGCGCGGGCTGGGCCGGAGCTGGGGCCCACCCCATTTCACCCACCCTTGGTTTCACTCATTTTGGTTCCTGTGTTGACCCTAACAGAGTCTGACACTGAGCAGACACCCCATGAAAGAGAGGAAGGAGGGAGAAAGGGTCACATCTTAAACCCTCATGGGCTAACGCCTCAGCCCACCAGGAATCAGCAGCAAGTGGGACCCTGGGCTTCGGGACAGCCTGTGCCCTGGGCCCAGGCCAGGCCCCTCCCGGGCGGCTCGTTTCTGATGCTTTTCCTCCTCCCACGCATTGGTCGTAGATGGCTTTGCAGTTACTGCCGGTCCATCCCTCTCCTCTCTTCTTTGCCCTGGTTTTCCTTCCCTCGATTTTTCTCTGTAATCATTTTCTTCCCAAATTTGTTTTTTATCTCCTCTTCCCTTCCTTCTCCTTTGTTTCCACTACATGGAATGGAAGTAACTTCTGAAACAGTTTTGTGCTCACTGTTTGTACCAGCCCAGCCCCGTGGTCCACAGCTGTAGGTCACCACCTTCCGGCCAGCCGCTCTCACTCGCCCAGAGCCGTCCGTACCTGATCCCAAACCCATCCCATCTGCTTCTCACCTGCATGGAACACCCTTCCCTTTCAACCACTCACACCCCACCCACTCTCTCCAGGAGGCTTTCTGGGCTGTGCAGTCCACGTGGATTTCTTCCACTTCTGACATTTCTATAGCCCAGGCTGCTTACATCACACTTAGACGTGAGCCATATGCTGCCTTCAGAGGTTACTTCACTTTTTGTTATGTTTCTGACTTATTTCCCCAACCAATCATGACAATAAAAGGGTTAATTATCATGTCCTGGGATCAGTGGCATTGACAGAAATAAAGCTTCCCATTTAGCCAAGCCTGCTCCCTTGTAAAAAATAATCACCAGGTGGTTACATGTGATGTCTATGAACTCAGCTGAAATTTCCCCCCGATTGTGCTCGTCTATCAATACAAACTTCCCTGGGTGCCAACATATGTTCCTCACACTTATCTCTGACAGACTGAGGCAGGGAGTCCTTGTGGGAGACTGTTGGGCCTGAGGTCAGAAGATGTGTACCTGAGTTCTAGCCCCGCCACCTTTGTGCGTCAGTCCTGAAAGCAACCTAATTTTCGTTTTCTGAACTTGGAGACAGGGCCTAAATGCCCCATCTCCCTCTCCTGCAGGGTTGTGTGAGGATCAGCCAGGCGAACCTATGTCCCAGTGCCTTGTGAACTGCACAGACACGCCGGGGCTCTGTTCCTGGCGTATTCGGTGATGAATCACCGTCCACAAGAATGCACCCAGTTCTGGGAACAAAAAACCGCTCATATCCTTGACTATTGTTCTGGACAGGATGCCCAACAGCTCTCTTTTCCCTGCCCCCAGACAGACACATGGAACTGTTGAACTTGAATGCAGGACCCCAGGAAGACTGGACAGCCTCTTCCACCTCCGGGCACTGCTCATTCAGACACTAGCCACTCGGGACCTACCAAGTCCTACAGAAGCCAGAGGGCTGGTGATTTATGGAAGCTGTGATCAGGAGCCAGCCCGAGCACTCCTGTGGCCTGCAGCTAGGATCTGATACAGCAAAGGGGTAACAGATCCCCCTTAGGTGAGTGCCATCACCTGAAGTAAAATCTCCCCAGAGGCTCCAAGGTTGGCAAAGGGCTGAATCTCCCCAGTGGAGAGAAGGGCGGTTGGACTCTGCGGGTAGCACTCCAGTCTCCCAGATCCACCCCCTGCTCAGAATTTCCCACTGCTCACAGCTGCTGTGGCCACCTGTGCCCCCCGCACAAGCTCACAACTCTCTTCACCACATAACTGCCACGCTCAGCCTGGGCAGGAACGGTAAAGGCCTGCAGAAGGCTCAGGTACAGCCAGGAAAGTGGGAGGAGGCAGCGCTTCCCCATCTTGCACTGCAGCCCTCAAGCCTGGCCCCATGGAGCAGACCTCATGGCCCCCACCCAGGAGGGCCCCAGGCTCGTGCCCGCCCCTCCAAACGCAACAGGAAATGACCCTGACGGATGGCGGGCCTTCTTCTGCCAACCTGAGGATTCCTGTCCGAGGACCTAGCCTGGGCCTAGTGCGGAAGAGGCCAGAATACAGGGATTTGAGACTCTGAAGAGCTGGTTATGCCCCACTCACCCGCCGTTTGTGAGGGAAATTATAACATACAAATCATGTTTATGGATTAGGAATCTGACAAAGGTTTGAGGATATCTATTCTTTTTTTTTTCTAACACCTTTATTGGAGTATAATTGCTTTACCATGCTGTGTTAAGTTTCTGCTGTATAACAAAGTGGATCAGCTATACATATATATATATCCCCATATCTCCTCCCTCTTGCGTCTCCCTCCCTCCCACCCTCCCTATCCCACAAAGCACCGAGCTGATCTCCCTGTGCTATGTGACTGCTTCCCACTAGCTATCGATTTTACCTTTGGTAGTGTTGCGATCATCATGTATCTAAATATGTACTGCACTTTTTTCACTTAACCTTCTTTCAGATAGTCAAAAACTATTTATTAGGGCTTACTGTGTATCAGGCACTGTTCTAGGAACTCTGAACTGAACGGCGAGTTGAAATGCACTTCCTGCTACTGAGGGTTTACAGCTGGTGGGAAGATGGTGACATGGGATGAAATAAGAACCAGAGTGTCACAAGTGGGAGGGGGCTAGGAGCACAGCCTGCACAGACCAAGGGGGAGGGCTGGCAAAGCCCAGCAGAGGTGAGCCTCAGACATGGTCTCACCCCAGGCTGGAGGATGGAGGGGCAGTCCAGGGAGAGGTAAGACATTAAACTACCATCCAGGGCAGCCTCTTAGTGAAACTGCAAGCATTTCAGCACAGCCAGGGCTCGGGAGGGGCGGGGTGGGGGGAAGGACAGTCGGGGCAATGTGGGAGTGGCAGACAAGAGGCCAGGTCCCAGAGAGCCCTGGGTGTCCTTATGATGAGTTGTGATTTTACCCTGTCAATAATGGGGAAGCACCAGAGTAAAGGAGGAGGAGGTAGGGAAAGTAGGTTGGGGGATGGATCACTTTTATCTGGAGCCGGGAGTCCAAATGAGAGCCCGGATGACTCGGCAATGGAAGGGTGGGGACTGGATGGGTGCACAGGAACCAAGGCTGACAAGACGTTCTCATGGTGTTTCCAATGAATGAGATGCAGAAGGGGCGTGGTGAGCAGGTCTGGGAGAAAGAAGTTACTGGTCCCGTCTTTAACATTTCTTACCTACATGTCCGCATGTACAATTTCATGACTCATGCAGGGTGTTATGAATTGAATGTGTCTCCCCAAAATTCATATGTTGAGGCCCTACCCCTCAATATGATGGTATTAGGAGGTGGGGCCTTTGAGCGGTAACTAGGTTTAAATGATGTCATGAGGGTAGGACCTCCATGACAGGATTAGTGCCCTTATAAGAAATATAAGAGACACCAGAGCTTCCTCTCTGCCATGTGAGGTCACAGCAAGGAGGTGGCCATCTGCAAGCCAGAAAGAAGGGCTTCACCAAGAACCAAATCTGCCAGCACCTCACCCTTGGACATCCCAGCCTCCAGAACTGTGAGAAATAAACGTCTGTCGTTGAAGCCCCCCCAGTCTATGGTATTTTGTTACGGCAGCCTGAGCTGACTAAGGTATGAGTTATTTTAATAGCTACCCAATATTCTAACCATAATAAAACATAATGACTTAATATCTCCCTTGTTGTTGGACATTTTTTAGCTTTTCATTATAAAACAATCCTCAAATATCTTTATACATATAGTACTTTCATCATTTTTATATATCTCTTCAAATAATTCCTGTAAGTAGGGTCACTGGGTCAAAAACAATCATTTTTATGACTTGTGGATACTGCCAAGTCTCTAGAAAGAGGCAGAGTCATCGACTACACTACCCACAGGATATGAGTGCCTCTGTTTTCTCAAAGCATTAACAACTAATGAGATGTATCTTTGTCTTACTAATATAATATTGTTATACTGAACATTGAATATGTGCATTCATGAAATGTAATCGATCTAACTTTAAAGTACAGTCATGATTTTGTCCCTCAAAATAGGGAGAGGCAATGGGATACATACACATAATTTATTCAAGGTTTTAACAATCTTCTCTGAGTACCACCGGGTTATCTTCCCAGAATTCAGATGCCACTCTCTGCTATGACACCAGCTGCACCTGCAAGAAGGAGGTAGGACTGGAGCTGGGCTTCCCATCCTGGCCCAGGTCTTCAACAGTCCTATATGGACTTAGGGACCATCTTCCCAACCATCGCCAATGCTTAAAATGGGGGAAACTGCTCCCATCTAAGATGAATTCTTTACCCTTCTACTCAGCAACTGAACATCTAATAATTCATCTTAAGGAAGCAATCAAAGCATAAAGATTATTTTTTCTGCAAGTATATATATAAAAGAGCATTATGTGCATTTTTTTTACTGGCAACTGACTAAACATCCAATGTTTCATTCATTCATATATTCATTTAATGAAGATTTATTAAGGACCAACCACAGATAGGAAGGGTGGGAGGGAGGGAGACGCAAGAGGGAAGAGATATGGTGATATATGTATATGTATAGCTGATTCACTTAGTTATAAAGCAGAAACTAACACACCATTGTAAAGTAATTATACTCCAATAAAGATGTTAAAAAAAAAAAAAAAAGGACCAAGCACAGGAGGAATAAACATTGAAGAAGACAGAGCCCTTTCCCTCACAGAGCATGGGAGCAATGCTTACATCTGGGCCATAGTACATGCACAGGCTGGATCACCATGTTGTCATTAAAGATGATACACTCCAAGAATATTTAATGACTTGGGAAAGTATTCAGATATTTATATTTTTATCAAACATTTAAAACATTATAAATGTTTGAAAACATTATATATTTTAATTCTGGTAAGACGCAAAAGTGTTAAGAGTGGTTCCCTCTGGGTAATAAGGAAATGATTTCTATTTCTTCAGTGTGCTTTTCTGTAGTCTCAAAATTTATACACATGCTCATTCTGTGATGGGAACGATGCTTTGTCTGTTTTACAAGGGTAGACTCCTTGCTTCCTGGCCTTTCTCTCATTGAACCTAGCTTTGTTAGCCGTGATCTCTCCCCAGCAACGTCTCCCTGATTCCAGACGAACAGTTTAAGTTCACAGTAAAATGGAACTGCAAGTGTGAAGATGCCTTAGGGTACCAGACCATATACATATCAAGATACATACACTGATTTGAGTAATAAAAACAATCCAGATGACTCAGCTTTAACGTGAGAAGAAAGCGGCTTTTTACTTCTGCCACCACAGGGAAAAGTATACAAACTTCCTGCAACTCCCTCCAGGCACTACCTGCAGGTCCCAGGTCCCAGGTCACTCTACTTACCAAACCCTGAGGTCATGGTTCTTCTGCCTTATCCATCCTATCTCCATCCTCTCTTGGGCTCAGTCAGCCAGTTGATGGTCCAGACCCACTTCCATCCCCATCTGTGGGGATATGAGGATTCACCTTTCCAGGTGAAAACCAGGGACAAGTAAAGAATAAAGTCCAGCAAATAAAGTTCAAAAATGGATAAACGCCATACTTGAAAGGAGGGGACCAACTTCTCTCTATCGTACATGAAGAAGCAGCTAGAATGTGTTTGACCAGAGGCTTTACAGAAGGGACTTCTGCATGGAGACAGCTGGGGTAAGGAGACCACTCTTTTTTCCCTCCAACTCTAAAGTGTATGATAATTCACTCATTCAACACCTATTTACTGTATACGCATGATGTACCAAGCACTGTTCCAGGCTCTAGGGCTACACCAGTAAACCAAGCAACCAACCCTCATGGAGCAGCAGGCCAGACACTCAAGGGCTTCGGAGTAACCCTGAATGGCAGGGGGCCTGAGTGAGGTTTTAGAGCAGAGGAGTGACATGCTCTCTCTTTCCTCTTTAGCCAATCACACAGGCCTGATTCCTGGGCTGTTCCCTCACATTAAAACCCGCTGAATGGGGGCTTCCCTGGTGGCGCAGCGGTTGAGAGTCCGCCTGCCGATGCAGGTTCGTGCTCCGGTCCGGGAAGATCCCACATGCCGTGGAGCGGCTGGGCCCGTGAGCCATGGCCACTGAGCCTGCGCGTCCGGAGCCTGCACTCCGCAAAGGGAGAGGCCACAGCAGTGAGTGGCCCGTGTACCGCAAAAAAAAAACAAACAAAAAACACTGAATGGACCCTATCTCTAACCTTTTACTTTTTTCCTATTAATGGCCATGTTCCAAGGCAAGGAGGGAACCTTCACCCTGCCCCATCAAGACTTGCTGTAAACTACAGTGAGACAGTGAGAGGGGTGTTAGACCAAGAACACACTGCTAGATAGGGGAGCAGGGAGGCCAGAAACACCCCCTCGAGGCTGTGGATGCAACGGAAGTCGGGGAGGCAGTGGAGACTGTGCTCCGAGTGACTCAATACCCAGTCTTCAGTCGGCTGCTTCCCCGGGGGTCCAGCACCTGCACCCCCCAGCTGCCTGCAGCCTCCATGATGAAGGACCAGACGGAAGTGCCCTCACAATGGTCATAAGGGTTAAAAGCTAGGTTCCCAGGCTGCAGCACAATTAATAGTAAATTTTGTTTTCATTTAATAAAACTACAGATATGGGGGCGGGGGGGAAGCACTGCTTAAAGCAGCTGTCTCCACCCCAGTACCACCACTCACTCATGCTTTTCATGAATTGTGAGGGATGTTACCATCAACTCGGATTAATCAATTATAACCAGGGGAGGGTTGGAGAAGGTGACCTCAAATCACAGATAAAACAAGTGTCATTGGTATAAACTTCTTTAGTCAAAATTGTGGCCAGTTTTAGGCAACCGGGTGAATGGCTGCAGTGCTGTGTGTGACCCTAGTTGAGCCAGAAGGACCTCCTTCTCATGTCCTCTCTGAGGACCCACTGCTCTGTCTCCAGCCTGCTCTAAACACGTCAGCATCTGGCCACTCAGGAGTGTTTGCCCATCAGCATTTGCTATGAACCCCAAGCCACTCTTGGGATCTGATAAACCAGTCAGAAGATGCAGCAGTTAGTTACCTTCTATTCTGAGAACTTCACAATTATCTTTGGCTTGACCCGTGCACTCTGGTTAAGACCCTGGCATTTCATTCCCTGCTGTAATACCAGTGTATGAAGAGTCCAAGTAGCCTAATCAATAACAAAAAAGTCTTCTTCTGGGTTTTCCTCTTTCCAAGAATGCTAAAAATATTTGATGAGGTGACCCACAAACTAATTTTTCTGTGTCATTCTTGCCAAACCTAGGAGTATTAGTCTGTATTGAATTGCAAGTTCTTTAACATTTTCCCTTTTCGCAACATCTTCAACAATTTTGAGATTTCTTTTTTTTCTAACATTAAGTTCTAAACATTTTTCCCTTGGAGTCCAACTTTTTAATTTCTAGGCTCCAAATCTAAGTGGGGAAGAGAAGGTATGTTTCCAAGTTGTATATAGATACAGTGCAGATTCTGTTTGTCACTACATGGGTCTAAAAATAGACAAACTTATGGGTGTATAGATAATTTTGCTGATGTGTGGTAACTTTATTTTTTGAATGAGCTGAAATCAAAAGTTGCCCGTGATGCTGAGTGCCAAGTTATACAATCAACTTACATCTTCAAATGCATTACAACATCACTGCATTCACTGCATTCTGAGATACTCTCTCGAGGCATACTGAAGATGGAGGCCAAGCTGACTCACTAGGAATGGGGCACGACCCCCGGGGTGGCCAAGCAAGCATGTCACAGCCTCCAAGAGCCACTGGGAAACTGAGCACTTTTATATTGATGTCGTTAATTATAGCCTTAGCAACTTCTCAGTTTAGTGATAAAAATTTAGATGCATGTGCTCCATGTATAATATCTCTACCCTAACACTTTTTACTAAGCTAACAGTTTATGTGACTGATGACTGCTGAGTTCATCACTGGAATTGACTGAGCCGAGAAAGATACTCTGAACATTAAAAGACTGATGTCCTACGTTTGTTTTTCAAAAATCCTAAGGAGAACACGACTATCAGGGTGGGAAGGAAGGTATCAGTGGAGGCACTACAAAAAATTTACTGATTGGCCATCTCAGCCACAGCAAACACACTAAGGACACACGGTGACACTTAATGAAAGGACGCTGATCCCAAAGGGAACATCAGAACTCATAACCTAATTTTTTTAGCTATTTTCTTAAAAAAAAAAAAAGTTCAACATATGCAAAACTACAGCGAATAGTATAATGACTCCCCCAAAGACGTATAATCCAGCTTTAACTCAAATTCTGTCTTGCTTCCTCTATACACTCACCCACCTATTTACTTGCCCCTCATCCAAGATTATTTTGAAGCAAATTCTAGACATTATATAACTTCATCTGTAACTATTTCAGTATGTATCTCTGAAAGATACAGACTTTTCCTTAAACATAACACAGTAGTATTATCACACTTTAATAATTTTAATGTTAAAGATCTTTATTAATTTTGTTTTAATTTTTTATTTTTTTATTAATTTAACTTCAACAATTTTTAATATCAAAAAGTCGCTATTCAGGTTTCCCCAATGGTCTCAAATATTTATTTACAATTTTTTTTTTTGGCCGCACAGCTTATGGGGATCCCCGACCAGGGATTGAACCCACCCCCTTGGCAGTGAAAGCACGGAGTCCTAACCACTTGACCACCAGGGAATTCCCTACAATGTGTTTGTTTGAATCAATGTCCAGTTAGAGCCACACATTGCAATTGGTTGATATATCTCTTAAATCTCTTTTAATCTAAGGTCTCCTTCCATCTCCATCTTTTTCTCCTTTATAATGTATTTGTTGGTAAAACTATAATTTCCCACAATCTGTATTTTCCTGATTACATCCCTGTGGTGAGGCTTAACATTCACTATAACTTAATTTCCCCCATTCTTTCTTACTTAGTTCAGAACAAGGCACAGAAACACATCCCAATAAAATAGCTAAAACAACAAAACAAAACAAAAAGCAGTCTGATTGTCTCTGGAAAGGACCAGATGCTGACAAACCCAAGACTGAAAATGCCCCACAGACGCGGAACCAGCTACATGGATCAGAAAGCCAGGTTTAAATCGGGGACATTCCTGCGCTGGCCACAGTAAACAGGGCCATCACCTGCAGGTGACACGGTGTGGAGGTTGCAGGAGTGGTGACTGTTTTCTGTCTGAAGGTTTCCAAGGTTCAAAAGTTTCATCTTCAGAGAGAAATAAACCATGGAGGGGAAAGGAGGCTGGGGGAGGGGTGCTCCTGAGTTGGCCTTAGCATGTTAATCAGTTTTAAATCTGCCTCCACTAAAAACTAACATTTCAGAGTCCAGAGGAGGGCAAAGGCAGTCCTGTTGTTTTCCAGAGGGAAGCAGGCTGGACTCTGAGGACAAGAGGCACAGACTCCCAGAGCTTCTACACTGGAAGGACAACCAGAGCACGACCATTTAAGTCACAAACTGTGACAGGCAGCAGCGTGAAAAGGCAATGCAGTCAGCCCCCTCCCCCCACCCCTCCCCCTGCACAGAAAGCATGTGCTCTGCTGGTTTTCTAATAACGGGACACAGTTGGCTACAAACCCTGGAGGAAAAAAAGACTTGACCTTAAATCCCAGCTCCTCCACTTAAAAGCAGCGTGACCTTAGATAACCTGCCTAACCTCCCTGTGCCTCAGTTTCCCCATCTGTTAACTGGAGATACCATTGTCTGTCTGCTAGAACTCTTGTGAGGGTCAGTGAAGTTATTCGCCGAGGCCCACAGTACAGTGCCCAGCACAAGCTCATTATATGTTAGCCCTTTGCTCCCAAAGATTTCTACCAGGCCACCCCAACCCAAACCCTTGCAGGGAGCCAGGACAGCACCTGCTGGATGTCTAGCTGCGTTACCGATGCGGTCTGTGGCCATGCATGAAGCAAAGCCAACTGACCCATAAAGGGTTCAATCCCATGATCCTGATCTCAATAGCACGACTCCAACCAACTGAGCTAATTACGGTACAGTTGGATTCAACTCAGCTTGCACGGAAACACTCTTAGCTGTTCATACAACATTCTTAAACAGTTTTGTCCTGAGATGCTATGTGACACAACACACTTGCCAACTTTACTAATGACCTCATCTTTAAAAAATCTTAATGTAATGTAGCAAACAGATGTGTCCCTTAAGAGGATTAAGGTGGAAATTCATTAGAGCAATAATACCAGTGGATTTGTGTTCTAAAACTAACGCCCATCAATCAACTTAGTGCACACTCCATCTCAGCACTGCTCAGCTTCCAGGAGAACTCTGGAGAACTGGACAGCCCAGGTCTTTACCCTCGAGGAAGTTATCTGTGAACAGGGGAGACAGAGAGAACCCTCCTAGCCCTGTACTGAGTCTGACCTAAATGACCTCTAATCCATGCTGCTCAGACTGCAGTGTGTACAGGAATCACCAAGGCATCTCGGGGAAATGCACATTCTGCTCCAGCAGGTCTGGGGAGGCCTGAGAGTGCATTTCTAAGAGCCCAGGTGATGCCCAGCCCACACTGAGAGGACCAAGGTTCTAATCCTCCCAGCAACTGGCTATCTGACAGGTGGGATAGCTGAGGCAGCAAGGGAACCACAAAGACAAAGGTAGTGAGAAAGGAATGAACAGGGCACAGTCAAGGCTAATCCAGTGAGAGCATGGAACTCTGAAACGTGGGCAGGCTGCCTGGAAGGAAAAAACTCAAGACACAAAAGTAGTAGAGTCATTAAGGACTCAGACCTGGTGCCAAATGCCAGCTCTGGAATGTCCCACTCGCATGGCCCACCGACTTTTTTGTGCTTTGGGCTCTTCTGCTGTGAGATGCAACAGTACCAGCGCCCGACCCACGGGGTGGCCGCGGGCTCGGCAAGATGATGCGTGTCTGGGACGGTGCTTGGCTCGGGCACGTGGCCAGGACCTGGGAACTGTTATTATTCTACTCTCTGGTCCGCAGCAGCCACGGAAACATTCCCTGAATTAAATTACTAGGTCATAATTGCTGTTTTGACACGCAAGCTAGTTACCAGTTTTTTGGTACCACCACAATTCCAGTTTTGCCTATCAAAAAGAAGCAAGAATCCTTAGAGCCTTCACTTTGGTGTCAAACAATCCAAAGACATCTAAGCTTTGAAAGGTCTAGGATTCTATTAATTCTACTGCACAGTTTTTTCTAAATTATAAGTCCTGTAATTACAATTATTTTTCTTCTTAAGACACTGAACCAGAAATAAACACCTGTTTATGCAGCATTTGAAAACAAAAGGCCTCACATAGCCCAGATAAAACATACAACCACCAAAATAAACATCTCCCTCAGTGAGAATACGGTACCTGTTCTGACCTTTTTGTTACCAGACTAATCATTTATTTAATTATTCTCTTAGAACTACTATAAAAAGCTGGGGTGGTTTTTTATTTTTCAGTCTAGCAGCTTGGGGAAAAAATGATAAAGCATTATAAGCACATGTTGTTTTCGTCCAAGACAATGGTTTAAATGAACAACTAACTTCAAATGGAGTCAGCAAACATGAGATAAGTGTATACATATTTCATTAGCTTAGGAAAAGGTGCATAGACTCAAGTTTGGGCTGGAAAGGACCTAAGAGGTTAACCAGTTCAAAGGTTCCCAGCACAGGAGAATCTCTAGGGGAGCTTTACAAATTAAGACCCTCTGCAGGGGACTTTTAGGGGGCTTGTTACACAGGTGTGTTCACTTAGTGAAAATTCATCCAGCCGCTCACTTAGGCCCTGCACGCTTTGCTGGGTGTGCCATCTCCTTCAAGCAAAAGTCTATACCCCCAGGCAGGATGGCTGAGGACGCTGGGAGTGTCTGCATGTTTCACAATCACGCTTCTCCCCTCTCACCACCCAGAACGCCCCCTGCCCCAGGAACGCCTCCTCTTGCCAGGCTGGGCTCCATGGGACATGGAAACCTTATCCATGGCAGGGGCTTGCCCATTCCCTCACTGTTAGCTAATTCACAGCAGCGTTCGTAACTATTTGTTCCCACCTCTGACTGTGAACCCTACCAGGCTGGAATTCTGTCTCAAGGCTCTTACTCATGCTTGTAACACCTGCCCCAGGCCAAAAAGTACCTGGCCTAGGAAGCTGATTCAGGAAACTCCCCAAGTTAATGGAATGGAAGCCCGAGGAGATGCGGCTTCTGCCCACAGCCAAACAGCTGGTCCAGGGAGCAGAACGGCAGTGGAGTCTCAAGCCGCACAGACAAGGTTTGAATCTCAGCTCCCCACTCCTAACAGAGAAACTAGGTTATTTAATTGCTCTCTGCCTCAGTTTCCTCATCTGTAAAATAGGTATAGTAAAAGTCTGCACTTCACAGACGTGTGTAATATTAAATGAGATCCTGCACTGACATCCCTAATAGAGTACAAACCTACATACCAAGTGCTCAAAACTCATTGGCTCTTTCTATCACAGATGCGTCATCCAACCCAGCAGATTCCCTGCTGGAAATTAACTAGCATTTTACAATATAAATGTGCACCTAGGCACGTAAATGCCCTGAATTCTCCTTTACAGAACGCTGCTAATAGAACTAGCCAATCAGTCGGCTCTAGACGTGAAAAACAATGCCAAACATCTGCAGGCAAAAGACTCAGACTGAGGCTGGCTGGGCCTCCCGCAGGACGAGGAGTGAAGGGTCCCTGTGGGACGTATTTGGGTTCCATTTATTCTACAAGGGCCATCTCAGAAAGTCCTGTGAGCCAGGGCAACTGCTGTGCTGTGGCTTCTAGGGGGTCGGGGGCAGTGGAGGGGGTGGTGTAATGCTGGAGCATCAGGATCTCCTATGAGACCAGGAACACTGGATCAAGGCTATGGGGCTATTCCATGGAAACATAAAAATGTACTTCAGGTTCCAGCTTGAAAGGTCAGCCGGTGTACATAGGGCTTGAAATCCAAGGAAAGTACTTCAAGGTCACAGGGCCACAATTATGAGTCTTCTGTGGTTTCAACAAAAGATCTCTGTAATCAGAGACCATAGTGAATGAAATAACCATGACGCTGAAGAAGCCCTTCGAAAACGCTTAACTGAACCCACTGGCTGAGAAGAACCAAATAACTGACAAAAGTGACTCTGATAAGCTGAGTCCACAATAAAAACATCATTCTCCCAATCCAACCTTTTACGGCCAGAGAGGTTCCCAGGAGCAGTGACTGTATCCATCCTGCACCAGCACAGAGAAAAGGAGACAGAACTGCCCCATTCCTCATTCCTGAAGACAGGTTACTCATTAAGAAGTGGCGTTTGGGAGGCGAGAGGGAAGCAGTGATATAACAGACGCCACTGCCAATGTTCACCAGTACCCACACCAACCTCCCTCTCTATTTCCAAGGCAGGTGAACAGCATACAGAAGTCTTAAAAAATTTTTTAAATCGATTTTGTTCTTTTTGGCATCAAGGGTTATCTCTTCCAAATATTTATCAGTGTTGATCCTCAAGGAATAAATCATCTACAAGCTCTGATATGAACCCTAAGCCAAAAAAAAAATGTACCGGGGAAGTAATTCTTCAAGGTGCAGTCACTAAGTGGGAGAAAGGGCTGTCCTGGGTAACTAAATGCTTGGCTTTCAACGCCCAGCTCTTCGCAGCACACACTTTGCAAGATGCCTGCCCTGAAAAGGGTTAAAAAAAAAAACTATCGGGTGGACTGAGAAGCCATTCTTCCCAGGGGACACTCATTTGGGGCTCTGTGCGCGCGCCGCCCCTCCGCGCCCCCGCCCCTCCTCCCACAGCCACTGCTCCTCCAAGGTCCCCCAGGCCACCTGCTTCTTCTAAGGAAAAGGGGCTGCTCCGAGCACTATCGTAGCGCGCGGGCGGCGCCCTCCGCGGTGCCCCGCAGGGGAGGAAGGAGAGGTGTCCCCGGGAAGCGTGCTTTGTCGCGAGGGTCGCACGGCCGCCCGCAGCGGCCCCAGAGGCCTGAGAGGTTTCGTCCCGCGCGTCGCTCGGGTCTCCTCTGCGAAGGACCAGAGTCCCCCGGGGCCCGGGTTCTTTCCGCGCGCCGCTCGGCGCCCGCCCGGGTGCGGGGACCGACTGCCGGCGTCCGAGCCCCACCCCGCCCACCCGGCCGAGGGAACGGCGCGGCGTGGGGAACCTTCTCCATCCCGCCTCCGACCGGCGCCGCACCTGTTCTGCCCAGTCCGCCGCCCCCCCCCGCCCCCGCTCCGGGCCGGAACGCGGTGCTGTCCTCCTTGCTGGCCTAGGAGAACCTGAGCCAGCCGGCGGGCGCCCGGACCCCTCTGCCTAACGGAGAGGGGGGAGGTCTGCCCTTGGGCGCTTGTCTCTCGGCTGCGCCCAGCCCAGCTTGCCCGTGGCGCCCCTACCCCGGCGCGCCCCGCAGCAGGGGCTGCGTCCCGGGGGCCCAGCCCTCCCGCGCCGGGCCGTACCTTGTGTGGCGCCCGCAGCAGCCGGTGGACCCCGGCCAGCTGGGTACCGAGCGCGAGGTCCTCGCGGAACGTGAACAGCGGCGGCCGGCTGGGCTCGGGGAAGTTGGTGCTGTTGAAAGGGTCCGTATCGTCCAAGAACTGCACCCGGCAAGCCAGCGTGGCCATGATGCATCCCTGCCCCGGGGGGGCGCGGGCCCCGGGATATGCGGGCCGCGGACCGGGACGCCGCGGTCACCGCAAGCAGTGGAGGCCGCGGCCGCAGCTCGCTGGCTCGCGGGCTCACAGGCTCCGGCCGCGGGGGGCGGGGCGGGGGCGGGGCCGGCGGGCCCCCTCCTTCCTCTCGCTCTCTGGCTCCTCCCCTCCGGCGTCCACCTTGTGCCCGCCCGGCTGCCGCCGAGACCCACGCGACCCGCCGCGTGGAACAGGAAAGGGAGGATGGCTCGTGCAGTATCCGCTGCCCTGCGCCAAGTCCGCTGGCGGCGGCGGCGGGGCGGAGAACCCCCCGACCCCCGGCGGGCAGACCCCAGCAGCGCGGACACCGCCTGGGCCGCCGGCTGCACGTGTGCCCCGAGACCGAGGGAGCCCCGGCCGAGCTGCACCCCTCGGGGCTCGGGGAACCGGGGTATGGGGGCGGGGCGGGGGCATAGCCGTCCCCTGGCTTCTTATCCTTCTGGGAGAGGGCTTAACTCTTTCCAGATGAAGGCGGCGGCGGCCGGGCTCCCGCTGCCTGGACTCGGAAAACCCCAGCTGGGCTCCAGGAGGCGAGGAAGCCGGCCCCCGGCAAGCAAGCGGGGTGGTGGCAGGCACCTGGAGCCCTGGCGAGGGTTCCGGGGGAGGTTTCCCTTGGGGAGAAGGAAACTACAAAGGAGGAGGGTGAACCGGCGAACCCTGGTAGCTGTTCTTAAGAGACAAGCCCGGGGGCGCCAGGCGGGAGGCCTGGGGAGCTGCGAGGCTCCGCTTCGACACCCCAGCGCCAGGCCTGACGCCCTGGTTGACCCTCGGCATGACTGCGGCCTCTTAGCCAGTTAGGTCTCCGAAAGCCCTAAACGGAGCTAGTGGGGCCGCGGGGGGCGCTTCCGGCGAGGTCACCGAATTGCACGGAGCCGGCAGAGAGCTAGGGACCCGCTGGCAACCGAGGGACTTGCAGGGAAGGTTTGCAGCCTGCCCGCCTTGGCCTGCCTGAGCCTCGAGACTCCTGGCTGCTCAAGGGTGACCCCCTTCGTTTCCAATAAGAACTCCCGGTTTTCTCCATTACCAGGCTGTGGCCAAGGCCGCGGTTCTCCCTGTATCTTAAGTAGGTCTTATGGAATATACCCAATCGCTCTCACATCCGCGTCTTCACAAGACGGCTCTAGAACATGTCTCTCTCCTTTTCTTCTGGCTTCAAGGCAAGAAACACTCATCCCATACTTAGCCTCTTCACCCGCACCTTTAACCTTCTCTCTCTATGGAACCTCCCCGTCACTCGTGAGGCTTACGCCTGTTCTTAAAATAACAATGATCCGTGACACCTGCTCATTCCAGCAGAACTTCTAGTTCTCCTTGCATTTGCTAATCAACTCTCTGCATGAGTCCTTTAGACGGGCCAGTACACCAACTTCACCATCAGCTCTTCGCCAGAACACTGAACCTGAAAATCCCATTCCTTTGACCCCCACTTCCTACCCTCCCATTTTCACCACCACGTTCGCCCCTCCTCAGTGAGGGAGCCGTCCAGTCTTTCTGGCAGCCCCATTTCTCATCTCTGTCCCAACATGAATGCCACCCCATCAGCTCAGAGGCCTCCTTACTGTACCACTTTCCCGGCCTCACCTGTCAGTCCCTAGGTTGCTCCCTCCCCATCCGCCAAGTGCCTGCTGGCAATAGTCATTCTCAATGACCTATACACCCCAGGTTCCTCAGCACTGCTCAGTGTGGCCTCCCACTCCTCTCAGGCTGCCACACACTTCTGCCACTTTCCTCTACCTACAGATTATTCAGTAAAGAAAATCATGTCTCCAGTGTGAAGTCCTCCCCTTCCAGCACTCCCTCCTCTCCATCTTCCATCTCCAGCCTACACCTCCTCCATCTCAGAAGATGACCAAAGCCCTGATTTTCCTCTTGCTCAAGGCTCTACCTCCATCTGGACACTGAGTCCCTCTCTTCCCAGTTGCTCTGTCACTGATCTAGCCTCCTTCTTCCTTCCTTCCTGGGCTCCTTCCCCTGAGAATCAGGACTGGCTTCCTGGCATGAAACTTGGGCAGTCACATAGATCCCCGCACTTAGAAGAGCCCCACACTGGTTTCACACTCTGCTGTTGCTGTCTTAAAATTCTTAATGATTTAGGGCTTCCCTGGTGGCGCAGTGGTTGAGAGTCCGCCTGCCGATGCAGGGGACACAGGTTCGTGCCCCGGTCCAGGAGGATCCCACATGCCGCGGAGCGGCTGGGCCCGTGAGCCATGGCCGCTGAGCCTGCACGTCTGGAGCCTGTGCTCTGCAACAGGAGAGGCCACAACGGTGAGAGGCCCGCGTACCGCAAGAAAAAAAAAAATTCTTAATGATTTAACAAGAGGACCCGAATTTTCATTGTGCACTGGGATCCACAAGTCACGTAGCTGGTCCTGATGAGAATAAATACTCAAGTGTTTTCCATCTTAAAAGCTACATCTTTATGAAGCTTGCCTCTCAGTAGCTTATCTCTTCTTCACTTCCTGACCAGCTTCTGAACGAAAGAGCTATATTCATTTCTCAGCATCCTCACCACCTCTTTGCTGGTGAGGATGACCATCTCACCACCTGGCGGGCAGCCCTCCCTGCTGTTCTGAGATCATCAATGCCATCCTAATTGCCTTCTCTGGGGAACACCTCAGCTCTGCTACCCACCTTCTCGGCAGCATCTGTCACTATGGACCACTCCTTTCCCAAACTCTGTTCCTCTCAGCTTCATTAGTTCTACCCACTCTGGGTTACCTTCTCCCTCTTTGGCAGCTTCTTCTCAGTCCCTCTGGGCTCTGTTCTCCTCTTAAGAATAGAGCATCACAGCTACAGTTACTGTTAATACATCTCTCTGCTCCCACTAAACTGAAAGCTCCTCTAGGGCAGGGACCATGTGGTATTCAACCCTAAACCACCACCACCCCCCGCCCAGTGCCTGGCAGAGTGCCTAGCACAGAAAAGGACACAATAAATGTCTGATGAATGAGTGAACATCAAAGTCAACTTGCGTCCTGGATCTTGCTGTTGGTCACTATGACCTGTCACTGAATCAGCTTTTGAAATATTTCTCAACTCTCCCCCTGTCTAGCCCTCACTTCCTATGCTAGGCTTCAAATGAGTCTCTCTTCCCCAGTCTTGCAACCTGCATTTGATCTTCTACTGGTTTCCCCAGAACCAGTGATCATTCTTAAATGTGCATTAGATGTGTCATATCTTAAGGTAAAATCCTTACATGCCAAACCCCTTCGCATCACCCACAAGACCATCTAAGATCTGCCCCACTCTTAGGCTCCAGGCTCACCTCTGGTCAGTCCCCACTTCACATCCTGGCCACATTGAACTTGTTCCCCTTTCCTAGACATGCTGAGATTTTTCATGGTGAGCTTCTCAACCTCAAATGCTTTTATTGATACCTATCTAGTTGGCCAGCTGAATCCATTTATCCTCCAATGCACATTTCTAAGATCAGCTCTTCTAGAGAGCCATCTCCAGCTTCACCCCAGACAAGAACGGTCTCTCTTTCCTCTGTGGTCTCAGATTACTTTCTACATGTCGCTATGGTAGCTCTTTTCATGTTGCACTGAAAATACTTGCTTACCCATATGCCTACTCTACCAAACCATAAGACTTTTAGGATTGGAATTTGTCTTACTCAATTTTAGTTTTAAAACTTCAAATAGCGACTGGCACCTAAAATGAAACCTTTTAAAAATTTAATCATATAGGTCATCCTCAATTCTTTTGAGGATTTCTGCCCTGACAACTCCCTTGAAACTGCTCCTAGCAATAAATTTTTCCTCTGATTAACAGCCAATTTTTTTCTCAACGTATTTTTTGAAATCATTCTGTTTTAGTAATGTAATGCTTTCTCTTAGTTTAAAAGGTTAAGAGTAATAAAAAGTTATAACAAAAAATATCAGCCGGGCTTCCCTGGTGGCGCAGTGGTTGGGGGTCCGCCTGCCGATGCAGGGGACACGGGTTCATGCCCCGGTCTGGGAGGATCCCACATGCCGCGGAGCGGCTGGGCCCGTGAGCCATGACCGCTGGGCCTACGCGTCCGGAGCCTGTGCTCAGCAACGGGAGAGGCCACAACAGTGAGAGGCCCGCGTACCGGAAAAAAAAAAAAACAAAAAAAACTATCAGCCCCTGTATTACAGTCGTCACCCACATCCCACCCCACTTCCCAGAGGCACTCACTTCTAAATAATAAGGACACTGCTCTACTTTGATCAAGGAATTTTAGAGAATACACTGACTTTCTTACCTGCTAAAATTACACACCACTTCCCCATGATTATGTTACTATTGTTCACTTTTTTTTTGCGGTACGCGGGCCTCTCACTGTTGTGGCCTCTCCCGTCGCAGAGCACAGGCTCCGGACGCGCAGGCTCAGCGGCCATGGCTCACGGGCCCAGCCGCTCCGCGGCATGTGGGATCCTCCCGGACCGGGGCACGAACCCACGTCCCCTGCATCCGCAGGCGGACTCTCAACCACTGCGCCACCAGGGAAGCCCTGTTGTTCACTTTTATGTCAAATAGTGCACATGATTACATGGCCTTTCTAGTACAACTTTTTGGTTTTTTCTGAAGTTAATATTTGCCTCAATTTTTTTTCAGTTGCTTATTTTTTTCTTGAGCAGCTGGTTAGATCTCATATCCTGCAACAGCTCTGAAAACTCCTCTTTTAATAATGTCAAATACTTTATCAATGCTATATTTTCCCCCTCAGCCACCACTCCCAGAAGCATTCCTCTGGCAGTCCTCCATCCTCTGCTCTGATTTGGAATGTGGCCCTCTCAGCCCTATCCTACTCGAAATTTCCTGGTCATCTCTCTTGTGTGGGAACCCCTGGTTCCCAGGTCACATGTCCTATTGGTTTTTGGTTTACACTCTCAATTTTTGTAAATACATAGCCCAGTAGCTTCCCGAGAAAACATAAGTTTTTGAGAAATTTTATGTCTGGAAGTATTTTTATTCTCTATCCTCACTCTAGCCTTGGTGTGGTTGCTTTGTTAGCAAAGATGGCCACATCCCTTCCCACCCCTTTTCCCCCCACCATTTTGCAATATGACTTTGCCACTTTTCCCATCAAAAGGCGGGGTCTATTTCCCCACGGCTTGAATGGGGATGGCTGTGTGACTTACCTTGATAGAATATGTTGGAGGTGGAACCGTGTGGCTTCTGAACCTAGGCCTCAAGAATCCTTACAGCATCTGCTCTCACCCTTTCGGCATATGGACTTGAAACTACCATGTGAAGAAGCCAGGTCCTAGGAAAAGTGGTAAGAAAATTACTACTGAAGACTGGGAATATGGTTACCTGTGTCATGTAGTGAGAAAACAATTGCCCACAGTAATTTGGAAGATAGAAGATGTATCTGATGAACTTGTAGACTTGACTAAGGCGATCTCTCCTCCTCCATCCGGTAAGTTAGACCTGGCTTTTTCCCATTGGCAGTCTTAGGGTAGCATGCTAAGAGTTCAACAGCAAAACCTGCAGGGTCTCTTGAACCTTGAGCTCAGAGTTTATGCTGTGTCACATTTGCCACTGTTTTTTTAACCAAAGTAAGTCAAGGCCAGCCTAGATTCAAAGAGCAGGGAAATAGAGTCCACTCCCTGATGGGAGGAGAAGCAAAGTCACATTGCAGAAAGGCATCACTACCCACATATGAGTGACTCTTGCAGTCATCTTTGCAACACATAATTCTAGGTTGAAAATGATTTTCACTCAATTTTGAGGCATTGCTTCATTACTGCCATTGAGACGATGTGTGGTCTGGTGATTACCTACTTTGTATATGTAACATTTTCTTTTCCCTCTCTCTGGAATATTTTGAACCTTTTCATTATTCCCAATATATTGAAATTGCATGATAAATTACCCCAGAGGGAGTTCATTTTCATTCATCATATTGAGACTCCATTGCTATTTCTATCCTAGGGATCCTGTTCTCTGATTTGTGGGAATGTACTTGTATCATGTCTTTGATAATTTCCTCTCCACAGTTTTCTCTGCTTGCTCTTTCTGGAACTCCTATTATTTGGATATTGGACACTAAACAGACCTTCTAATTTTCTTAACTTTTCCACCCTGTTCATCTCTCTGATTATTTTGTTCCAATTTTTGTGTGATTTTTCTCAACTATATGTTCCTTCTCTTTTACTGAATTTTTTTTTTTTTTACTTTTTTTTTTTTTGGCTGCATAACACGGCATGTGGGATCTTAGTTCCCCAACCAGGGATGGAATCCATACCCACTGCACTGAAAGCGCAGAGTCTTAACCACTGGACCACCAGGGAAGTCCTCTGAATTTTTAATTTCAGCATTCACGTTTTTAATTTTCAAGAACTTTTTTCTTGTTCTCTGATTTTCCGTGTTATTCTTGTTTTCAGGATTTCCCTGATATTATTGATTACATTTTCTCTAAAGTTTTCATTTCGTTTTACTGTTTCTATGTTCTTTGAGGGTTTTTTTGCCTTCTCTTTCCTTCGGCCTTTTTCTTTTATAGTAGAATTTATCCTTAAATTCCTGTGATCCTTGGGTGTTAGTTCATATTAAAAAATGATTGGGGGCTTCCCTGGTGGCGCAGTGGTTGAGAGTCCGCCTGCCGATGCAGGGGACACGGGTTCGTGCCCTGATCCGGGAAGATCCCACGTGCCGCGGAGCGGCTGGGCCCGTGAGCTACGGCCACTGAGCCTGCGCGTCCAGAGCCTGTGCTCCACAACGGGAGAGGCCACAACAGTGAGAGGCCCGCGTACAGGAAAAAAAAAAAAAAAACTGATTGTAAGCTTTGAGGTATAACAGAGGCACTTTGCCTGGTGGGCTTCACTGCAAACAAGCTGGTGGACAGATGGCTTTTTCCATGAGTATCTTCAGGTCCTCTCTCTGGGGTAATTTACTTTATCCAGGAAAGTTCTTACCAGTACTTCTCTTAGCGCAGAGCAAGAGGGGCCCCTGCCTCAGGCGCCATGCATTAGAGAGCCTCACTCTGCCCACCCCTCCCTAAAGGGCAAGGAGTCCATAGGTCCAAGTGTTCATGCCCACCTGGCACCCAAGCTGCTCTCTCTTGAGATTGGTCTCCAGGTACCTGGAACCACAGAACCCTCTGCCCAAATAACCTTGAACATATTTCCAATGCTTATGTGCATCTCTTCCCTGGGTGATCCCCTTAAGGGTGGCCCCTGCTGCTTCCTGGCCTAAGAAGAGGCTATGGAGTGGTTGTTTGCAATGGGGTATGGGCAGAGTTTGGATGTGCAGGATCTGGTGGCCACACTTCTGGAGTTCATGTCTCAGGGGTGGGAGGAGAAAGGATACCGCTATGGTGGCAACCAGGGGCTTGGCCAGCTCTCCTCATGCCATCCTTTTCCTGTGTGGAGTGCCAAGGAGTCAGAATTCTAAATTCAGGTCTGTCCTTCCAAGTCGTTATGAAGGTATATTTGTCAACGTAGGAAGAGCACATTTTACTTAACATTTTGTTTGATTTATGAATTTTAAATATATTTAGATGTATGCATTACGGGCCTCCATTTGAACTTTTGCCTTGGGCCACACATATGTTGGGAGGGGGCCTCGTTAGCCTCACTGGAACTGGGTGGGGGGAGGGGTGGGATCACTCCATCCACTCTGCTGTTTCACTTACCCTCCCCCATCTCCCACTGCCAGGCACACTCCTACCTTCTCCAAATCCTGAAGCCACTCTGGCTCATTTCTTCAGACTATGCCTGCTGCCTCCTTGGAGCTAACAAGTTGCCTGCCACAAAAAAAATGGGCTAAACCAAGGAAGAAATGGAGTGTATTTTTCTTACAATACATCCAGGACCCCCAGTCCAGGGAACCTGAAATGCCTGGTCCAGCATGCTACTGAAACACTACAGTTATAAGTCAGTACATTTCTACTGGAAAACATTATAACAATACCTAGCAATACCCTCATAGCTATTATCCTGGAATCCCACTCATGTTCCTAGGAAATCATTTGAAAGAAGCAAAAATAAACGAATAAGTAAATATATAAATAGCCATGTTCAAAAGGTTAACTGCATCCTTACTTATAAAATTTAAAACTAGAAACGTATAAGTCTGTCCATAGGTCTCAGTCCCAACTGGAGCAAGCAGTGTCCAGCATAAGTCACTATTTCAGAGTGATGACAAAAAAAATTATTTTCCACCTACAGGTGGGAGAGAAAAGACCAGGACAGGTCTTCATGTGGCTGTTTACCTTAGAAAATGAATAAAATGTGGTTTATTCTGTAAACTTCAAAAGAACAAAGTAGAGCTTCCCTGGTGGCGCAGTGGTTGAGAGTCCGCCTGCAGATGCAGGGGACACGGGTTCGTGCCCTGATCCGGGAAGATCCCACATGCCGCGGAGCGGCTGGGCCCGTGAGCCATGGCCGCTGAGCCTGCACGTCCGGAGCCTGTGCTCCGCGAAGGGAGAGGCCACAGAAGTGAGAGGCCCGCGTACCGCAAAAAATGCACCAGGAAAGAAGAGCAGCCAGAAAACCAAGCAAAGGTGAAGTCATTGCAAAAGTAACGAAGCTCAGCTCAGGGCCGCTCACCTGAAACAGACGTCTTCCAAAGCCCCATCTTTTCTCATGCAAGTAAAGGTTAGCTTCTGTGCCCAATTTTTATTTGTATCCTTTTCCTTCAAAACTGTACAAACTTCGGGACCACAAAACCTGTATCTGTTGCTGACAGAAGGTACCATACATTAAAAAGAGGGGAGGGAGGGAGGGAGAGAGAGAGACAGCGATAGAACTGCCAATTCAAAGCAGCATCCTTTAAAATCCTAAGAAAAATAGGGAACCTCAGAAAAATGGTTGATGCAATATAGGTTCAAAGTTCATCTGACCAAGAAATAATGCATGAACCAACTTTTTTTAAGAACCAACTTTTTAAAGGACTCTACCATCAGCATAGAAATTTTTCTCAGAGCTGGTCCATTAAGAAAGGCAGGCAGGGAGTCAGAAGTGCCGTAATGTTTGCCTTCCTTCTGTTTAGGATTTGCTGACCCACTCTGAACAATTTTTCAGCTTGAAGGAACAAAATCTGCACTTACCTAATGTTGCCACCAGGTGGCAGACGTGGCTTAATCAGGCACAATTATTTTGCGGCACAGTGCTAAACACAAAATGTCCCATTTAATTCTCAAACAATTTTATGAGGAAAGTACTGTGGTTTTTCAAATGAGGTTTAGAGATGTTCAATAACTTGCTCACATGGGATGATGCTTGCCATGATTTTAATTTGGGGATCTGCAAAGTGAGATACATAGAAGTTAATTCTGTCAGCACCCCGCCCCACCAGAAAAAGAATTGGAAAAGAACAGGCTGAAAGTGTCTGTCAGCTGGAGCCTAGGTTTCTTTCTGCTTCCAGTTACACCCTGAACTCTCCTTGCAGTGAGATGAGCCTCAGCCTTTCTCGGAGAAATCAGGCGCTCCAAACACTGCCCATCCAGTGAAGCCTTCATCCACTGTCAGGGTCCCCGGCAGGCCACTTGCATCAATCAGAACACTCCTCAAGAGCCCGCCGGCATTCAGTTCTAGCAGTGTATCTCTGGATCCACTGGATCCCTGCAGTCTGTGCTCTCCTCGGCTGCTTACTGGCTACATAAAGGAACCTGAGAAAGATGGGGAACATTTGGCCCCAATGGCTTCTTCTAACCAGGGCAGGGTCAATCTAAAGAGCAAATGCTACTCACTGCAGCTGGCCTTGCAGAGCTTAACTTCTCTCACCACAGCTGGAAGTTTGGGACATAGTCCTAAAGGGTATTTTCACCTCTTCCCTTGCTGAAGACCCTGGAGGTCAGAGATATTTGTGGGTGGAAGTGGACCAGGCAGCATTAGCTTGGACAGCTTTCTGTCACTGAGAAAAGATGGTACTGCACTGACCATCTTTGCAGGGCTTTCCCCTCCTCTCCCCAGGGCCAACCTCCTCACTCCTAGATGTGCCCTTGCCCCCTAGACCTCCATCAAAGCACCATGGTCTGGTGATTGCCTGATAGGAGCCACCAAGCTCACTGAATACAGAAACTGTGGCTTTTCGTTTCCTCAAGACCACCATCCAGTACAATGGGAGGCACACAGTACCCACCACAGATTTTGAACAATGTTTATTTTCATAGTGGGTTTTATTTTCCTTTTTTTTTTTTTTTTTTTGCAGTACGCGGGCCTTTCACTGTTGTGGCCTCTCCCGTTGCAGAGCACAGGCTCCGGACGCGCAGGCTCAACGGCCACGGCTCACGGGCCCAGCCGCTCCGCGGCATGTGGAATCTTCCCGGACCGGGGCACGAACCCGTGTCCCCTGCATCGGCAGGTGGACTCTCAACCACTGCGCCACCAGGGAAGCCCTTCAAAGTGTTTTTACTTGTATCAAAAGCAAATCAGGGCGTCCCTGGTGGCGCAGTGGTTGAGAGTCCGCCTGCCGATGCAGGGGACGTGGGTTCGTTGCGGAGTGGCTGGGCCCGTGAGCAATGGCCACTGAGCCTGCACATCCGGAGCCTGTGCTCCGCAACGGGAGAGGCCACGACAGTGAGAGGCCCACATACCGCAAAAAAAATATATAAAAAATTTAAAAAGCAAAGCAATTTGTTTAATAAAAAATATGGCTTTCCTAACTTTACACCACAGGGAGCTGGAAAAAGAGGAATGAACTAAACCCAAAGTTAGCAGAAGGAAGGAAATAACAGATCAGAGCAGAAGTAAGAAAAATAGAAAACAGAAAAACAATAGGAGAAATCAAAAAAAACTGTGTTGGGTTTTTTGAAAAGATAAAATTTACAAACCTTAGCTAAACGAACAAAAAAGAGAGAACTCATAAATAAAATCAGAAATGAAAGAAGGGATATTACAACTCTGAAGACACAGAAGTAAAAAGGATCATAAGAGACTACTATGAACAAGGACTTGCCTGGCAGTCCAGTGGTTAAGACTCTGTGTTTCCACTGCAGGGGGCATGGGTTCAGTCCCTGGTTGGGGAACTAAGATCCTGCAAGCCTCACAGCACAGCCAAAAAAAACAAAACAAACAAACAAAAACAATTATACTCCAACGAACTGAATAATCTTTAAAATAAATAAATAAATAAATTCCTAGTAACCTACAGCCTATCGAGAATAAATCATGAAGAAATAGAAACTCTGAACAGACCTACAACAGGTATGGAGATTAAATCAATAATCAAAAAATCTCCCAACAAAGAAAAGCCCAGGATCAGATGGCTTCACTGGTGAAACGTTTAAAGAATTAAAGCCAATCCTTCTCAAACTATTCTCTAAAAATGAAGATGAGGGAATGCTTCCAAACTCATTTTATGATGCCAGTATTACTCTTACCAAGCTAAACAAAGACACCACCAGAAAAGAAAACTACAGGCCTATATCCCTGATGAATATAGGTGCAAAAATCCTCAACAAAATACCAGCAAAACAAATCTAAGAGCACATTAAAAGAATCATACACCATGACCAAGTGGAAGGAATCTCTTGGATGCAAGAATGGTTCAACATATGAAAATCAATTAATGTGATACATTAACAGAATAAAGGATAAAAATCACATTATCATCTAAATAGATGCAGATAAAATATTTGACAAAACTCAACACCCTTTCATGATAAAAACTCTCAGCAAACTAGGAATAGAAGGAAAGTAACTCAACAAAATAAAGGCTACATATGAAAAGCCCACACCTAAAATCATGCTCAAAGGGGAAAAACTGAAAACTTTTCCTCTAAGTTCAGGAATAAGGCAAGGATGCCTATTCTTGCCACTTCTATTCAACATAGTACTGGAAGTACAGTGTGATAAAAGAAATTAAAGAAAACATCAAAAAATGGAAAGACATTCCATGTTCATGGATTGGAAGACTTATTATTGTTAAGGTGTCCAACTACCCAAAGCAATCTACAGAGTCAATGAAAACCCTATCAAATCTCAATGACATTTTTTTAGAAATAGAAAAAAAACAATTCTACAATTCATAAGGAATCATGAAACACTATAAATAGCTAACGCAATCCTGAGAAAGAAAAACAAATCTGGATGCATGACACTTTCTGTTTCAAAATGTATTACAAAGCTATAGTAATCAAAACAATATGGCACTGGAATAAAGACAGACATGGGCTGATGCAACAGAACAGAGAGCACAGAAATAAACCCACACATATGCAGTCAACTGGTCTTCAGCAAAGGTGCCAATAATACACAAAGGGGAAAGGATAGTCTCTTCAACAAATGGTGTTGGGAAAATTGGATATCCAAATGCAAAAGAATAAAATTGGACCCTGATTTTACACCATACACAAAAATCAACTCAAAATGGATTAAAGACTTAAACATAACACCTGAAACTGTAAAACTCCTAAAAGAAAGCATAAGGGAAAAGCCTCATGACACTGGTCCAGCAATGATTTCATGGATATGAAATCAAAGCTGCAGGCAACAAAAATAAAAGTAAATAAGTGAAACTACATCAAACTAAAAAACTTCTGAACAGCAAAGGAAGCAATCAACAGAGTGAAAGGCACTCTACTGAGTAGGAGAAAATAGTTGCAAACCATATATTTGATCATGGGTTAATCTCCAAAATATATAAGGAGTTCCTACAACTGAATAGCAAAACACACACACACATGCATGCATTCACACACACATGCACAAATAACCCAATTTTTAAAAATGGGCTTAGTGATTGAATAGACATTTCTCCAAAGAAGACATACAAATGGCCAACAGGTATATGAATAAATGCTCAGTGTCACTAATCATCAGGAAAAAGTGAATCAAAACCACAGTGAGATATCATCTCACACCCACTATTATGAAAAAAGACAAAAGTCAGCAAGTGTTGGTGAGGATGTGGAGAAAATTGAACGCTTGCACGCTTGCTGGTAGAAATGCAAAATGGTGCAGCTGCTATAGAAAACAGTATGAAAACTCCTCAAAAACTTAAGAATAGAATTACCATATGATCCAGCAATCCCACTTCTAGGTATTTATCCAAAAGAATTGAAATCAGGCCCTCGAAGAGATAGTAGCATTCCCATGTTCATTGCAGCACTATACGCGATTGTCAAAAGGTGGAAACAACCTAAATGTCCATGGACAGATGAATGGATAAAAAAATGTGATACATACATGCAAGGAAATACTATTCAGCCTTAATTAACAAAAGAAGGAATCCTGAGAAAGAAAAACATGTGACAACATGGATGAACCTTGAGGACCTTCATGCTAAATGAAATATAAGCCAGTCTCAGGAAGACAAATACTGTATGATTCCACTTCTATTCCACTTATATGAGGATACCCCACTTATACGAGGTATCTAAAATAGTCAAATTCATAGAATCAGAGAGTATAATGGTGATTGCCAGGGGCTGGGGGAAGGAGGAAATAGGAGTTACTAATTAAAGGGCATAAAGTTTCAGTTAAACAGGATGAATACGCTCTAGAAACCTGCTGTACAACATTGTACCTATAGTCAACAATGACGTATGTACACTTAAAACTTTAAGAAGGTAGATCCCATGTTAACTGTTCTTACCACAATAAAATAAAATCTTTCTTAAAAATTCTATTCGTAAGTTTCATATACTACCACCTGCTACCAACATAGCAAATCTATTAGCCTAAGTGCAAGTCTCTGCTTTCATGAGCCTGCCTTTGGCCTAGTTTCAGGGACACATATGACACCTTAGCAGGCCGGGCACCTTCTCTTGATCAATGTTGTGCTCTTTGGGCAAGAGAAAGAGAACTTAAGAGGAATGAAACATTCCCAATAGAGCCAAAGCCCCACGTGCCCTCCCTGTTTCTAGTTCTCCACCCCCAAAATGTGTAACTTATCATTCCATCCATTTCTTTATTCTTTTACTACATACTACTTACGTATGTATCCCTAAAGCAATGCATGGTAGTGTTTTGCTTGATTTTTTTGGCAATCTTACTGCACATGTTCTGAAACTTGCTTCTTTCTCTCAACATTGTGTTCTTATCCCTTCATTTTCACTATCACTTTTTTTCCATTCTCCTGTTAACAGACACTTAGGTCCTTTCCAACTCTGGCTATTAGAAATACTGTTATAAACACTCTATTCTGTTTTTACATACATAAGAATATGGAATGTGTATGGAGGGCCAAGTTCTAAATGAGTTTTTTGCCTGTGTGACCTGCAATGCAGGCTCATCTATCTCAGCCTAGAAGTCAAACCATAACATCAGAGACGAATATCTGGGAATATTTGACTGTATTTTTGACCCCTCTAGAATTTTCTCACCACAGAACATCTGGACATTTTAAGTAAATCCCAAACGACAAATGTGTGCATTGGAGTTTAGCATATTTTTGAAGCACTCCATGTCATACCTGATGATTTATTGGTCGTCTTTCCCCTCTTGGTGTTGTCTCTATGGTGAGATCTTTGAACGCACATTCTGCTTCTTTCATTTCTGTAGCCCTAGAACCTGTTCAGCACATTTTGAATGAAAAGCAAATGAACGGACATCTTTCAGTAAGAGGACGGAATCACTGGCTCCCTTTTCTGTCCCATAAGGCTGAGGAGGGGATGAGGATGTATCTCAGTGAGAATTCAGCACCACCTCCCTGCTCAAAGGAGTCGCTCTAAAGCATGTAGAAGAGAACCTCTCCCCCGGCTACAAGAACCATGAAGGGAACACATGATGTTGCCTATACTCAGGACATATAAAAAACACAGTTTGACTTTCTGTGACTTTCTGAGATTCGGTGTTAGAATTAAGTTCAAGGGAAGTGACATTGCCCTTGATTTCCATATTCTTCTAGAAGCACATAGGGCTGAAGTTCAGGAGGTGGGAACCAAGGAGGGGACACAGAATCATAAATGCCCAAGAAATCTGAATATGAAACCACTCCACAGAGTCTACAAAATATACTTTTAGCTAAAATCGCATATGGGAAATCTTGAAATTAGGCCAAAAAGACAATTTACATTTGAAATCAATCAATCAATTTTAAAAACAGGACCAGCTTTAATAAAGCCAGTCAGTCAACAGATTTTACTGAGCACCTATTATCTGCCAGCACTAGAAATACACTGGTGAGCCAGACAGGCACAGGCCCTGTCCTCATGGAGCTCACAGTCTGATGGAGACAGATAGATGTGAAATCAACAGTTATAAGTAATTAATAAAACACTTGTTCATTAAAATGTCTGAAATCATTCCCAAAATTATTGACTGAAAAAAAGTGACATGGGAATGGATAAGAACAAAATGAATCACCCTTTGTATCTGAAAATATGTTGATGACATAGGTGACCAAATTCTTGAAGAACATGCTTTCTTACTTGGCTCCAGTCATATTTGATGGAATGCAAATTCTTGGAAAATGCTTTGGCATGCTGTCTGGGAAGAGTTTCCTCATGTATGGAACTGGCCTGAATGAGGGCCACCAGCTGAGTACGTTTTTCTCCCATTGGTTAGCTGATGAGGACAGGCCCAGATACATAATATAGTATTGCTGGGTCTTCAAAGAGGCTGAATTTATAATAAATAGTTTGAAATAATAAATCATCTAACCTCATTTTCCTCCTCTTTCACTCACCTCAGAAACTACTGAATCAGAGGCCACTTTTTACACTTAATCCTGCCACCAAATAAAAGTGCAAGCACAAAATTCCATCTCGACAACCTCAACAGAGGTATTCCTTGTCTTTAAAATCCCACATTATGCTGGGAGAAACACAAAGTCCTATAAATAAGGTAAGGAAATGGATTGGCTCCTATTTCCAAGGACTCTGACTAGGTCAGGCAGGGAAGCCTGAGCCTGCTGTGTTAAACAATCGAGCAGTAGGTAAGACCGGCTTTAGGAAGCTGCTGTGGGCAGTGGTGGGCAGGGGTTTGGGGAAAAGAAGTGACTGGACAAATGAACAATCCAGGTGGAAGGTACTAAATGTCTGGCCAATAACCTGGGGTTCACACGTGGACTCCATGCTTCAGAAGGACTTGGCAGGATGGATGCAGAGGGTACATACTGTGGGTTGCTACAGATGACAGGGCAAGACCCATGGCTGGAAATCACAGGAGGCAGATATAAGCTCAGTACAGGAAGGAACCTTTGAGCAACTCAATGGGATGGATAACTTCTTTAGAGAGTGAGCTTTCCATCACTGGACATATTCAACTGGAAGCTGCCGGAGGACTCATCGGAGAGGGTATAGATGGGATCCCTCAACCTCCAAAGTTCCTCTCTTTTTTTTTTTTTTTATAATAACTATAGAGTATAACCTTTATTTTTTTAATCTTATTTTTTTATACAGCAGGTTCTTATTAGTTATCTATTTTATACATATTAGTGTATATATGTCAATCCTAATCTCCCAATTCATCCCACCACCACCACCACCACTTTCCCCCCTTGGTGTCCATACGTTTGTTCTCTGCATCTGTGTCTCTATTTCTGCCCTGCAAACCGGTTCATCTGTACCATTCTTTGAGATTCCACATGTATACATTAATACACTATATTTGTTTTTCTCTTTCTGACTTACTTCACTCTGTATGACAGTCTGTAGGTGCATCCACATCTCTACAAATGACCCAGTTTTGTTCCTTTTATGGCTGAGTAATATTCCATTGTATATATGTACCATACCTTCTTGATCCATTTGTCTGTTGATGGGCATTTAGGTTGCTTCCATGACCTGGTTATTGTAAATAGGGCTACAATAAACATTGTGGTGCATGTGTCTTTTTGAATTATGGTTTTCTCTGGGTATATGCCCAGTAGTGGGGTTGCTGGGTCATATGGTAATTCTGTTTTTAGTTTTTTAAGGAACCTCCATACTGTTCTCCATAGTGGCTGTATCAATTGACATTCCCACCAACAGTGCAGGAGGGTTCCCTTTTCTCCACACCCTCTCCAGCATTTGTTGTTTGTAGATTTTCTGATGATGCCCATTCTCACCAGTGTGAGGTGATACCTCATGGTAGTGTTTTGTTTGGCTGCATCTGACCTTCACTGTTGGGTCTTCGTTGCTGCGCTCAGTCTTTCTCTAGTTGCTGCGAGTGAGGGCTACTCTTCATTGCAGTGCACGGGTGTCTCATTGCAGTGGCTTCTCTTGTTTCAGAGCTCGGGCTCTAGGTGTGTGGGCCTCAGTACTTTTGGCACATGGGCTTATGTGTTTGTGTTTCTTACATTTCTTTCCCTGTAGTTGATATGTAGTCTCATAGCATTGTGATTGGAAAAGATGCTTGATATGATTTCAATTTACTGAGGCTTGATTTGTGACCCAAGATGTGATCTATCCTGGAGAATGTTCCGTGAGCACTTGAGAAGAAAGTATAATCTGCTGTTTTCGGATGGAATGTCCTATAAATATCAATTAAATCTATCTGGTCTACTGTGTCCTTTAAAGCTTGTTTTTCCTTATTAATTTTCTTTCTGGATGATCTGTCCATTGGTGTAAGTGAGGTGTTAAAGCCCCCCACTATTATTGTGTTACTATTTCCTCTTGTATAGCTGTTAGCAGTTGCCTTATATATTGAGGTGCTCCTATGTTGGGTACATATATATTTATAATTGTTGTATCTTCTTCTTGGATTGATCCCTTGATCATTATGTAGTGCCCTTCCTTGTCTCTTGTAATATTCTTTATTTTAAAGTCTATTTTATCTGATATGAGTATTGCTACTCCAGCTTTCTTTTGATTTCCATTTGCATGGAATATCTTTTTCCATCCCCTCACTTTCAGTCTGTATGTGTCCCTAGGTCTGAAGTGGGTCTCTTGTAGACAGCATATATATAGGTCTTGTTTTTGTATCCATTCAGCGAGCCTGTGTCTTTTGGTTGAGGCATTTAATCCATTCACGTTTAAGGTAATTATTGATTCGTATGTTCCTATTTCCATTGTAATTGTTTTGGGTTTGTTTTTGTAGGTCCTTTTCTTCTCTTGTGTTTCCCACTTAGAGAAGTTCCTTCAGCATTTGTTGTAGAGCTGCTTTGGTGGTGCTGAATTCTCTTAGCTTTTGCTTGTCTGTAAAGCTTTTGATTTCTCCATCAAATCTGAATGAGATCCTTGCCGGGTAGAGTAATCTTCGTTGTAAGTTCTTCCCTTTCATCACTTTCAGTATATCATGCCACTCCCTTCTGGCTTGTAGAGTTTCTGCTGAGAAATCAGCTGTTAACCTTATGGGAGTTCCCTTCTATGTTGTCATTTTTCCCTTGCTGCTTTCAATAATTTTTCTTTGTCTTTCATTTTTGCCATTTTGATTACTATGTGTCTCGGTGTGTTTGTCCTTGGGTTTATCCTGTATGGGACTCTTTGCACTTCCTGGACTTGGGTGCCTATTTCCTTTCCCATGTTAGGGAAGTTTTTGACTATAATCTCTTCAAATATTTTTTCGGGTCCTTTCTCTCTCTCCTCTCCTTCTGGGACCCCTATAATGCAAATGTTATTGCATTTAATGTTGTCCCAGAAGTCTCTTAGGCTGTCTTCATTTCTTTTCATTCCTTTTTCTTTATTCTGTTCTGCAGCAGTGAATTCCACCATTCTGTCTTCCAGGTCTCCTTATCCATTCTTCTGCCTCAGGTATTCTGCTATTGATTCCTTCTAGTGTAATTTTCATTTCAGTTATTGTATTGTTCATCTCTGTTTGTTTGTTCTTTAATTCTTCTAGATCTTTGTTAAACATTTTTTGCATCTTCTCGATCTTTGCTTCCATTCTTTTTCCGAGGTCCTGTACCATCTTTATTATCATTATTCTGAATTCTTTTTCTGGAAGGTTGCCTATCTCCACTTCATTTAGTTGGTTTTCTGGAGGTTTATCTTGTTCCTTCATCTGGTACACAGTCCTCTGCCTTTTCATTTTTTCTACCTGTGAATGTGGTTTTCATTCCACAGGATGCAGGATTGTAGTTCTTCTTGCTTCCACTGTCTGCCCTCTGGTGGATGGGGCTATCTAAGAGGCTTGTGCAAGTTTCCTGATGGGAGGGACTGGTGGTGGGTAGAGCTGAGTGTTGCTTGGGTGGGCAGAGCTCAGTAAAACTTTAATCTGCTTGTCTGCTGATGGGTGGGGCTGAGTTCCCTCCTTGTTGGTTGTTTGACCCAGCACTGGAGCCTACCCAGGCTCTTTGGTGGGGCTAGTGGCAGACTCTGGGAGGGCTCATGCCAAGGAGTACTTCCCAGAACTTCTGCTGCCAGTGTCCTTGTCCTCACGGTGAGACACAGCCACCCCCGCCTCTGCAGTAGACCCTCCAACACTAGCAGTTAGGTCTGGTTCAGTCTCCTATGGGGTCACTGCTCCTTCCCCTGGGTCCCGATGTGCACACTACTTTGTGTGTGCCCTCCAAGAGTGGAGTCTGTTTCCCCCAGTCCTGTTGAAGTCCAATCAAATCCCGCTAGCCTTCAAAGTCTGATTCTCTGGGAATTCCTCTTCCTGTTGCCAGACTGCCAGTTTGGGAAGCCTGACGTAGGGCTCATACTTTCACTCCAGTGGGTGGACATCTGTGGTATAATTGTTCTCCAGTTTGTGAGTCACCCACCCAGCAGTTATGGGATTTGATTTTACTGTGATTGTGCCCCTCCTACCATCTCACTGTGGCTTCTCCTTTGTCTTTGGATGTGGGGTATCTTTTTTGGTGAGTTCCAGTGTCTTCCTGTCGATGACTGTTCAGCAGTTAGTTGTGATTCCAGTGCTTTCGCAAGAGGGAGTGAGTGCACGTCCTTCTACTCCGCCATCCTGAAAAAACCTCCGAGTCCAAAGTTCCTCTCTTGACTAGGATTTGGAGGCTCTGGGTGGATGGACCAACACTGTCTGATGGGCTTGTGGAAGGGAGCACAATTGCTCATATAACACCGAGTCACTGAGTGTGACATCAAGCTTGCTAGCAATCCTCAGTGCAGCAACTCAAAGGGGGAGAGCAATGATGGGCAGGAGTAGGAAGTAGGAGGAAGGGGGTTGCTGGCCCGTGCCTTGATCAACACATCCTGGTCAGACATCTCCTAAGGAATGTGGGCACAAGTCACACTAGGCCCTGAGCATAAATCCAGCTCCTCTCTGTACATGAGGGAAGGGAGGCACGTTCTCATTCCCTCAAGATCACTGGGCATAGACTACCTTCCTCAGTGCAAGAAGACAGCCTAAAGTGTCTTTCTAAAGGCAAAGTAGGAGCATGGTAAAATGGCAAAATAGAGGATGTTAAATATTCCCAGTGAGAGTCACTAAAAATCTCATCTAATTAGAAATGATCATACTTCTAACACATGTGGGAGCCTTGCTGGGTGTGGATGCAGCACTTGTGTTAAATTTGCCTCATGGAAAGCACAGAAGCCTCAGAACAGCCCCTCCTGAGTGGGGCTGTGCACACAAGGAGAGTGTGGAGTTAGAGGAAGAAGGAAGCTAGTGAAGGCACTCTCTACCTTCAAGAGGAAAAGAACTCTCTGTGTTCAAAAGACCAAGTTCTATTGAACACATTGTTGATCTTAATGGGGGCAGAGACAGTTGAACACACAAAACCCAAAGTTAGTAGAAGGAAAGAAATCATAAAGATCAGAGCAGAAATAAATGAAATAGAGACTAAAAAACAATAGAAAATATCAATGAAACTAAACTGGATCTTTGAAAAAATGAACAAAATTGATAAAGTGTTAGCCAGACTCATCAAGGAAAAAAACTGAGAGGGCCCAAAGAAATAAAATTGGAAAAGAAAAAGGAGAAGTTACAACCAACACCAATGAAATACAAATCATCAGATTACTACAACTCTACACCAATAAAACGAACAACCTAGAAGAAGTGGACGAATTCCTATGGGTCTTTGTTGCTGCGTGCGGGCTTTCTCCAGTTGTGGAGAGTGGGGGCTACTCTTCATTGTAGTGTGCGGGCTTCTCATCGCGGTGGCTTCTCTTGTTGCGGAGCACGGGCTCTAGGCATGCAGGCTTCAGTGGTTGTGGTTCATGGGCTCTAGAGCACAGGCTCAGTAGTTGTGGCACACGGGCTTAGTTGCTCCGCGGCATGTGGGATCTTCCTGGACCAGGGCTTGAACCCATGTCCCCTGCATTGGCAGGCAGATTCTTAACCACTGTGCCACCAGGGAAGTCCCTATATGGGTAATTTATATATGTATGTATGTATGTATGTATATATACATATATATATATGTGTGTGTGTGTGTGTATACATATATATATATTTTTTGGCCACACTACGTGGCATGCAGGATACAGGATATTAGCTCCTTGACCAGGGATCAAACCCATGCCCCCTGCAGTGGAAGCACGGAGTCTTAACCATTGGACCACAGGGAAGACCCTGGGCAATTAATCTATGACAGAGGAGGCAAGAATACAATGGGGAGAAGACAACCTCTTCAATAAATGATGTTGGGAAAACTGGATAGTTACGTGCAAAAGAATCAAAATGGACTACTCTTTCACATCATGTACAAAGATAAATTCAAAATGGATTAAAGACTTAAATGTAAGACTGAAACCATAAAACTTCTAGAAGAAAACATCGGCAGTAGTCTCTTTGACATCACTCTTAGCAATATTTTTTGGATATGTCTCCTCAGGGCAAGGGAAGCAAAAGCAAAAATAAACAAATGGGACTATGTCAAACTAAAAAGCTTTTGCACAACGAAGGAGACTATCAACAACAAATAGGACACCTACTGAATGGGAGAGGATATTTGCAAATGATGTATCCAATAAGGGGTTAAAATCCAAAGTATACAAAGAATTCATACAATGCAACATAAACAAACAAACAAACAAAAGCCCTTGATTAAAAAATGGGCAGAGCACCTGAATAGACACTTTTCCAAAGAAGACATAGATGGCCAACAGGCACATGAAAAGATGCTCTGTCCCTATCAGTGGAATTGGTGCCCTTATAAAGGAGACCCCAGAGAGCTCCCTCACCCCTTCTACTAGGTGAGGACACAGGAAGGAGGAGCTGGCTGTGAACAAGGAAGAGGGGCCTGACCAGACACTGAATCTGCAAGCACCTTGACCTTGGACTGCCAGTCTCCAGAACTGGAAAAATAAATATCTGTTGTTTATAAGCCAAAAAAAAGAAAAAAGGGAAAGAAAAGGAAAAGAAAGACAGAAAAGATGCTCAACATCACTAATCGTCAGGGAAATGCAAATCAAAACCACAATGAGATATGACCTCATACCTATCAGAATGGTTACCATCAAAAAAGCAAACAAATTACAAGTGCTGATGAAGATGTGGAGAAAAGGCAACCTTGTGCACTATTGATGGGAATGTAAATTGGTACAACCACAATGGAAAACAATACAGAGGTTCCTCAAAAAATTATAAATAGAACTACTATATGATCCAGCAATTCTACTCCTGAGCTGTTATCTAAAGAAAATGAAAACGCTAATTCAAAAAGATATTTGCATCCCAATGTTCATTGCAGCATATTTACAATAGCCAAGATATAGAAGCAACCTAAGTTGAATGGATAAAGAGACATGGTACATATATACAATGGAATATTACTCAGACATAAAAAAGAATGAAATCTTGCCATTTCTGACAACATGGATGGACTTAGGATATTATGGTAATTGTGAAGTAAATCGGACAGAGAAAGACAAATGCTGTATGATTTTACTTATATGTGGAATCTGAAAAACAAAACAAACGAGCAAACATAACTAAACAGAAACGGAGTCATAGATACAGAGAACAAACAGGTAGTTGCCAGAAGCGGGGGGCGGGGGTGGGAGGAGGAGAGAAACAGGTGAGGGAAATTAAGAGGTACAAACTTTCAGTTGCAAAATAAATGAGTCAAAGTTATGAAATGTACAGTGTGGGGAATATAGTCAATAATTATATAATATCTTTGTATGATGACATATCATATCTAGACTTATCCTGATGATCATTTTGAAAGGTATAGAAATATTGAATCACTATGTTGTGTACCGGGGACTAACATAACGTTGCAGGTCAATTATACTTCAGAACAAACAAACAAACTCAGAAAAAGAGATCAGATTTGTGGTTACCAGAGGGGGGAGGTGGGTGGGGGATTGGATGAAGGAAGTCAAAAGGTACAAACTTCCAGTTATTAGATAAATAAGTAGAAGGGATGTAATGTACAACATGATAAATACAACGAACACTGCTGTATGTTATGTATGAAATTTAGGAGAGTAAATCCTAAGAGTTCCCTTCACAAGCAAAAATTACATATTGTTTTCTATTTCTTTAATTTTATATCTATGTGAGACGATTCACTAAACTTACTAGGGTAATCATTTCATGATGTATATAAGTCAAATCATTATGCTGTACACCTTAAACTTACACAGTGCTGTATGTCAATTATATCTCAGCAAAACTGGAAGAAAGAAAAGAATGGAGATAGTTGTAAAAGAGAAATTTTAATATATGCTGAAAAAAACTTTAGGAGATAACTGCCTGCTGTTTCTCAGAAGCAGGTAAATCATAGTGTTCTATGTTTTCTTTCAACACAGGGAGCACCTGAGATCCTACAGACAGGTAACATGGAGAAGATAAATCCAAAGAGGTATGCATCAGGTACAGCCCAAAGTTCACCTGTGAACAAAACAGTAACAACAGAAGTTAGATTATTTTCACAGTTAAAATACTTTTGTAAATAATAATGTTCCACTAAAATTAAGTCAGATCTTTAAAAACATGTACTGGGACTTGATATGTCCTATCTGTCATTTAGTAGAAGGTAGTGAGAAACAAGGAGAATCCTAATATCCTAGACCACACAGATTCTCGTTTTAAAGTATTCTTTCCCGATAGTCAGCCTATACCTCTTTATTGCTGGACCTATTATTTTCTACTTCCTGTGTACCCTGAGTTTCCCACAGGAGGGCTTCTTCCTCCTCTGGGCCTCTGACCACTGTCAGGCCAATTTCTGCTCTGTTCCCTGATGTAAAAACCATTTTGTGAAAATAAGGGCAAAACTCAGCATTTTCTATAAGGATGCGTGATGTAAATTAAGTTCTCCAAATTCTCCAGAATAAGGATGGGAGGTCGAAAATGAAGAGTTGTGTAAGTCTACTCAAGGTTTGCCATCATCAGAGAGAGAAAAACAAATATCATATATTAACACATATATGTGGAATCTAGAAAAATGGTATAGACCAGGGGTCCCCAACCCCTGGGCCACAGACCAGTAGCAGTCCGCGGTCTGTTAGGAACAGGGCCACACAGCAGGAGGTGAGCAGCGGGTGAGCGAGCAAAGCTTCATCCACCGCTCCCCATTGCTCCCCATCACTCTCGCTCACATTACTGCCTGAACCATCCCCGCGTCTCCCATCCCCGTCCACGGAAAAACTGCCTTCCACGAAACCGGTCCCTGGTGCCAAAAAGGTTGGGGACTGGTGGTATAAATTATCTTATTTGCAAAGCAGAGAGAGAGACATAGACGTAGAAAACAAATGTATGGATACCAAGGGGGAAAGTGGGTGGGGTGGGAGGAATTGGGAGATTGGGATTGATACATATATACTATTGATACTATGTATAAAATAGAGAGCTAATGAGGACATACGATATAGCACAGGGAACTCTACTTAATGCACCGTGGTGACCTAAATGCGAAGGAAATCCAAAAAAGAGGGGTTATATGTATATGTATAGCTGATTCATTTTGCTGTACAGTAGAAACTAACACAATATTGTAAAGCAACTACACTCCAATAAAAATTAATTAAAACAAAAACCCTACAAACAGTGAGAGCTGGAGAGGGCATGGAGAAAGGGAACCCTCCTATGCTGTTGGTGAGAATGGAAATTGATAATAGCCACTGTGGAGGACAGTATAGAGGTTCCTTAAAAAACTAAAAATAGAGCTACCAGTATGATCCAGCGGTCCCACTCCTGGGCGTATATCCAGAGAAAGCCATGATTCGAAAGGACATATGCACCCCAAGGTTCATTGCAGTCCTATATGCAATAGCCAAGACATGGAAGCAACCAAAATGTCCATCAACACATGAATGGATAAAGGAGATGTGGTCCATATAGACAATGGAGAATTACTCAGCCATAAAAAGGAATGAGATAACGCCATCTGCAGCAACACTGATGTAGAGAGTAGAGATGATCATACTAACTGAACTAAGTCAGACAGGGCAAGACAAATATCATAGGATATCACTTACAGATGGAATCTAAAAATTGATACAAATGAACTACTTGACAAAACAGAAACAGACTCACAGACTTAGAAAAGAAACTTATGGTTGGGAGGGAAGCGGTTGGGGGGTGGAGGGATAAATTAGGAGGTTGGGATTAACATATACACACTAATATATGTATAAAACAGATCATCAACAAGGACCTGCTCTACAGCACAGGGAACTCTACTTTGCACTCTAATAACCTAAATGGGGAAAGAATCCGAAAAAGAATAGATATATAGATATGTATAACTGAATCAAGTTGCTGTCCACCTCAAACAAACACAACATTGTAAGTCAACTCTACACCAATATAAAATAAAAGTTAAATTAAAACAAAAACAAAAAACGTTTGCCATCAATGCAAGTGAGCCAGTAACAACACTTTGGAGTATGTGATGTGCCCCCAGATCTGTGATAACATCAGTTGGCCACCACTACGTTCCAGGCCCCAAGCTAGGGACTGGGGATAAATTAATTCCTTAATATTTGTGTACATATAGGTGAAGAGTACACAGGAACTCTCTGTACTATCTTTGCAATTTTTCTGTAAATCTAAAATTATTCCAAATTTAAAAAATAAGAAGATTTGTGCACAAGAATTATTGTGATGCTGAGAAATACCACTTCCATGTACCAGAGTATTGTGCCCACACATCCTCTCTCCTGGCAACCTGCATGGGGCAGGGTCCGGGTCCCCATGCCCCCAGTTGGCACGGCCTGCCACAGCTGAGCAAACAGACTTGTTGGTATAATACTCAAGCGCAACAGCTCTGCAGACCATACCTATCCATATCCGTAAGGAGAGTTTTGTCAATCAAATACTGTGAAACAAAACTCTGGTTTTGGAGAAACACAGGAAACGATGCAGAACATTTTACCATGAGTTAACTTGCCAGTTTATTACTGGGAAGATATGAAATGCTTGCATTGTTTCCGTTAATTTTCAAGAATTGTTCTGTGCAGCCTGACTGCTTATTTGGCTTCCTGGAATTCTTTGCAAACCAGAAGTCCTGACAGAAAGTGCAAGCCCGGAAACAAATGGATGTTCCTAATGAATCAATCTCTTAGAAGTTCAGCTTTTATAATCTGGGATCCACAACAACACTTAGTCATTTTAGCCCTCAAGAAGATGAGTTACAAACTTAGTATAGTGAAATTTATTTTCTATGCAGCTACCCTATTCACCATAAGGCATTTTTATTCTTCATGAGATTTCTGTGGCGAAGAAAATAATGATTGAGACAATAGAATTACTTTACTTATTTACTATTTCTCTCTTTTTTTTTTTCCCTTGGCCGCACCGTACAGCATGTGGTATCTTAGTTCATAGACCAGGGGTGGAACACGTGCCCCCTGCAGTGCAAGCACAGAGTCTTAAGCACTGGACTACCAGGAATGTCCCCATTTTTTTAAAACTATTTCTTATCTATACTCCATATCTCTTCAACAAGATTTGAAAGCATCAAAAATACATGTCATAAAAATAGTGAGGAAGTGAATGGAAAGGAAAAATAAGACAGTGTCACGGATAAGGTCTGCACCTTGATGGTAGCCCATCAGCCTTACAATGTTCTCCGACTTCTAAAAATTACTCAGCACTATTAAGGATTAGTTCTGGTGTAGACAATGCATCAGGAACTTAAAATGGGGTGTCATTTTTAGCAATCATGCTTACCTTTCTCTCTCCCCTCTCAGAAAGCTTTTGGAAAACATTTCGGTTTCTCTGCCCAGTTTGCTGATCGATGCAAATCATCTGGCATCTGTGACAAGGTCCCAAAACCTGGGAGGTGAGAAGGGAAAAGACAGCATTGCCATGAAAGTGACCAGACTGTCACGCTCTGCAGGGAGGAATCTGGGTCCAGGAAGAATCGTTGTAAACAGCCAATTTCAGACTCACAGAGAAATACTCAAACTGCATGGAGCCAGGAAGTGCCACCTCTTCCCAATGCCCGCTAGGGAATCACCCACATTAGTTTATCACCTTAAAGGCTACTGCATCAGGGCTTTGAAGAAAACTAAGAGTGGTTGTGACTCACAGGTGGTTATCAGGGAATGTTGGGCTTCCTCCAGGGAAGAAAAGAACTGATTGGAGGGCATACTGGGAGAAGATGCCACACACCCTGCGCTGCTCTCGTGGCCACAGATCGCTCGAGACTGCGAGACTGCAGCAAGTAGCTCACGCAATCACACGTGCCCCTGTGAAACACACTCTCTGAGAGCTGAGAGCTGCTGGCTTTCTTTCTCTTTTTTTAATTACTCCACAGTACATAACGGACATTGTTCGGTGTCCGTTCGCAGACAGCTACCTCATCCCCGGATTCTGCAGTTTTCACCGTGGCCTGGCATTCCCATGGGTTGATGCGCTTAGCTCTTCTCGTTTGAAGCCATGTGCATAATTTCTAATGCTTTGCTGTAATCAATAATTTTGCAATAAAGGTCTTAATTCACATAACTCTCTTTCCTGTTTGAATTTTTCTTTAGGCTAAATCTCCCAAAAGGAGATTATAAAGTCAACAAGTATAAATCTTTTATGACCTGATGATATCCAGTGAAAACTTCCTTTCCAAAAGAGATGTGTTAGATTGTTCCACATTGCAACTACTTCAGCGCTGAGTATTATCACCAACAAACAACTCTTAAGCATTTACTTAAAGAAAATTTTTAATTGAAGTATAGTTGATTTACAATGTCTCAGGTACACAGCAAAGTGATCTGAAAAAAGAATATAAATTATATAAATATATATAATATTTATATAATATATTTATATAAATATAATATTCATATTTATGTTATATAATATTTATATATAGTATAATAAGAATATAAATATGTATTCTTTTTTCAGATTCTTTTCCATTATAGGTTATTGCAAGATATCGAGTATAGTTCCCTGTGCTATACAGTAAGCCCTTGTTGTTTATTTTATATATATTAGCATGTATCTGTTAACCCCAGATTCCTAATTTAGCATGTACTTGTTGAAAGGCACATTATTAACTATAGCTTATACTTTCTAATGCCTGCACAGGGCAACACTGTATGGATGTAGTGTACTTTATTTAATCAACTTCCTTTTTATGGAGACACAGACGTAGAAAACAAACATATGGATACCAAGGGGGAAGGGGGGTGGGTGGGAGGAATTGGGAGTTTAGGATTGACATATATACATTATTGATACTATGTATAAAATAGATAACTAATGAGAACATACTATACAGCACAGGGAACTCTACTTAATGCACTGTGGTGACCTAAATGGGAAGGAAATCCACAAAAGAGGGGATATATGTGTATGTATAGCTGATTCATTTTGTTGTACAGCAGAAACTAACATAATATTGTAAATCAACTATACTTCAATAAAAATTAATTTTTAATAACTTCCCTTTGGGGCTTCCCTGGTGGCGCAGTGGTTGGGAGTCCGCCTGCCGATGCAGGGGACACGGGTTCGTGCCCCGGTCTGGGAAGATCCCACATGCCGTGGAGCGGCTGGGCCCGTGAGCCATGGCCGCTGGGCCTGCGTGTCCGGAGCCTGTGCTCCGCAGCGGGAGAGGCCACAACAGTGAGAGGTCCGCGTACCGCAAAAAAAAAAAAACCTTCACTTCTATGGATGTTTAGGATGTTCTCCAATTTTTCATATTTATAAAGTATTGCAATGAGTAATTTTGTAAAATATCTTTGCATATTTGTAACAGTATTTTTTATGGAATAGATTTCTATGAGTGAAATTATTGGGTCAAAGGGCATGCATATTTTAACTTTCATTAATTGATGTTTATTAAGTATCATGACTTAAAGAAAGCAAAGCATCTCAGAAAGGTGTTTTTAGAGTCCTTGTATTCACGTACCCAGGTACCTTACAACTTACTTGTTACAAGGTAAGTTTCTGACAGTGATCCTAGTCTAGTTGTAGTGCTTTCTCTTTTCCTTCTTTTCTTCCTTTATTTCTCCATCTCTCTCTCCATCTATCATACACTTAGTGCCTACTCTGTACCAGGCAGGATGTGTAAGAGCAGGTGCTTTTTTTTTTTGCGGTACGCGGGCCTCTCACTGCTGTGGCCTCTCCCGTTGTGGAGCACAGGCTCCGGACACACAGGCTCAGCGGCCATGGCTCACGGGCCTAGCCGCTCCACAGCATGTGGGATCTTCCCAGACCGGGGCACGAACCCGTGTCCCCTGCATCAGCAGGCGGACTCTCAACCACTGCGCCACCAGGGAAGCCCTTTTTTTTTTCTTTTTTAACATCTTTATTGGAGTATAATTGCTTTACAGTGGTGTGTTAGTTTCTGCTTTATAACAAAGTGAATCAGTTACACATATACATATGTTCCCATATCTCTTCCCTCTTGCGTCTCCCTCCCTATCCCACCCCTCTAGGTGGTCACAAAGCACCGAGATGATCTCCCTGTGCTATGCGGCTGCTTCCCACTACCTATCTATTTTAAGTTTGGTAGTGTATATATGTCCATGCCACTCTCTCTTTGTCACAGCTTACCCTTCCCCCTCCCTGTGTCCTCAAGTCCATGCTCTAGTAGGTCTGTGTCTTTATTCCCATCTTACCCCTAGGTTCTTCATGACCTTTTTTTTTTTTTTTCTTAGATTCCATATATATGTGTTAGCATACGGTATTTGTTTTTCTCTTTCTGAGTTACTTCACTCTGTATGACAGACTCTAGGTCCATCCACCTCACTACAAATAACTCAATTTCGTTTCTTTTTATGGCTGAGTAATATTCCATTGTATACATGTGCCACATCTTCTTTATCCATTCATCTGTTGATGGACACTTAGGTTGCTTCCATGTCCTGGCTATTGTAAATAGAGCTGCAATGAACATTTTGGTACATGACTCTTTTTGAACAACCCAATCCAAAAATGGGCAGAAGACCTAAATAGACATTTCTCCAAAGAAGATATACAGATTGCCAACAAACACATGAAAGAATGTTCAACATCATTAATCATTAGAGAAATGCAAATCAAAACTACAATGAGATATCTCACACCAGTCAGAATGGCCATCATCAAAAAATCTAGAAACAGTAAGTGCTGGAGAGGGTGTGGAGAAAAGGAAACACTCCTGCACTGTTGGTGGGAATGTGAATTGGTACAGCCACTATGGAGAACAGTATGGAGGTTCCTTAAAAAACTAAAAACAGAATTACCATACGACCCAGCAATCCATTACTGGGCATGTACCCTGTGAGCAGGTGCTTTTATAGCATGGCAGGGACACAGCGACAGAAAATGAAGCAGAGTCAGCCGGGATGGAGGATTGAGTGGAATGACAGAAGGCTGGTGCCAGAGAGGTCTGTGGAAGAGAAAAGAGATAATTCTTTCAAGGGGGAGCAGCTCCCAGGATAAAAGGAAGCTTGGAGAGTTAAATGGATAACAAAGATCTTTCGGACATTTTTTCTTCTATTGGTGCCACGCAGTTTATCCCTACCCCAAACCCCAGACCTCTGAAATCCTTCATTAAGGGTTAAATTATTGTTTACTGCTTTCCTGGAAGTTAGAGTGATGTTCCATTTGAGTGCAGTAGCCCTATTACAATCAGTTTATACAACTGGCTAATTACTGTTATTAAGATAATTTCATTCCCCACTGAAGAACTGGGGACATTCTGTGCAGATGACCCATCCTTCTGTCCCCAGCTGTTCCATAGCTTTGCTGCCCATTCATTCCATCAGCAGTTTGGAGCACTTACTCTGGGTAAGGACTCTCCTAGACCCCAGAGGAACAGCAGGGACTAAACAGGCTTGGTCCCCACCCTCATATGCTCTGAAGAAATAAGGAGACACTGTGCAGAGTGTGACCTTGTGGTGGGTCAGGAACAACCTTTCCAAGGAGGTAACATCTGAGCTGAGACCCTGGAGGAAAAGTGCTCCAGGTGGAATGGACAGCAGGGCTAAGGTGCTAAGGCAGGAAGCTTGGCTTGTTTAGGGAATGGAGAGAAGGTCTGCAGGGCAGGCAGAAGGGGAGGGGTGATGAGCTCGGGGAGATGGGAGAGGCCGGAGGATCAGGTCTCGGGGGCCTTATCTGCCCTAAGGAGGAATGTAGATGTTAGCTGAAGGCTTCAAGTTTGGGGAGCCCAAAGCCTGGGGAGGGAGGGCATCCTGGAGGCTTCGCCTCTAACTGCAAGCTGCTCCCCAGCTGCCAACGAGGCCAGAAGCGAGAGAGCATGGGGAGAAGGTACAGCCACCATGGGCACTGAAGGACCATGAGGCATCTGGGTCCTCCTCCACAAGCTCCAGACAGCGAGAAAATCCAGCAGGTTTCAGGAGGAGGACGTTCTCATAGACACAAGCACTCCAAGAAACAGAGCTGAAGCCTAGACACGGCGACAAAGTCTGTACCTCCATCACCTGTACGTTCTCTCTTCCCCACGTAAAACTGCTGCGCTCCCCGGAGGAAGGAGGGATGGATCATTCCAAGGGGCACCCCAGGATGCAGGTGTCACATACCCTTCTGCTGAGATTTTGTGGGTAAGAGTCAACGCCTGGTAGGGGGGCGGCACGTGATGGGGCATGGGATTCCCTGCTGCCTGCTACCATCCCGGCCTAGGACTGAGGTCAATCCCCATTGGCAACCCTTGAGGAAGGATAATAGAACTCCTGGGAACTTACCTGGAAATGCAAGGAACCAACTGAAATTTCATCCCATTTCTCTTCTTCAAAAGCCCTTGTTCCATTGGTAATAATATTGGCACGGAAACGTGAGATGAGATTGTTCACTGGAAATAATTCTTCCTTTCCATTCTCATCCCTGTTTAAGACATACCAAAAAGAGAAAAGGTGGGGAAGGGTGGATAACTGCACTATTGTAATAATTCAACATTTCTACCACTCGATGCCTGAGTTCATCAATTGTACTCTGGCCTGAGGCTTCAATGATCAGAACAAGCTTTTATCATGAGTGCAAGGCCAAGAGACACACATCTGTTGGACAGACCTCCGTGATCTCCCTGGAATATGGTCCCATCTCCATGGAGAAGCCCACAAGAGGCAGTGCAATGGGTGAGTAGATCTTTGCTGAAGAGATGAGGAACTTTGGAAACCAAGTGAACTGGGATCAAGTGAATAAACTTATGAGAAAATACCAATTCTACAGAGTCAGGACAAGGCATTTAAAGACTGTCAACAGGCTTAATTATCAAGGACCTAAAAAGTATCAAGAGCTCACACTCTTTTTGGATATTAGAACATCATAAAGCAACATAGAGTATACATGGGTGGTTTTAATATTTATTTCCTATAGAGAACCGATTGGTGGTTGCCAGGGGTGGGGAGAAGGGTGGGCAAAATGGGTGAAAGGGGTCAAAAGGTACAAACTTCCAGTTATAAAATAAACAAGTCATGGGGATGTAATGTATAGCATGGCAACTATAGTTAATAATACTGTATTGTCTAAAAAATGACTGTATTGAATATTTAAAAGGCGCTAAGAGAATAAATCTTAAGTACTCATAAAAAGAAAAAAATTTTGCAGGACTTCCCTGGTGGTGCAGTGGTTAAGAATCCACCTGCCAGCGCGGGGGAACGCGGGTTCAATCCCTGGTCCGGGAAGATCCCACATGCCCTGAAGCAACTAAGTCCATGCGCCACACTACTGAGCCTGCACTCTAGAGCCCGCGAGTCACAACTACTGAGCCCACGTGCCACAACGACTGAAGCACGCGTGACTAGAGCCCGTGCTCCACAACAAAGACAAGCCACTGCAGTGAGAAGCCTGAGCACCATAACAGAGTAGCCCCCGCCCTCTACAACTAGAGAAAGCCTGCGCATAGCAATGAAGACCCAACACAGGCAAAAATAAATAAATAAATTATTTATTTATTTATTTATTAAAAAAAAAGAAATAAACAATCTTTAAAAAAAAATTTCCAGCTATGTGTGATGACAGATGTCTACGAGACTTACTGTGATCATTTCTCAGTATATACAAATATAGACTCATGTTGTACACCTGAAACTAATATAATGTTGCATGTCAATTGTATCTCGATTAAAAATTTTATTTCCTAGCTTCCATCCCGTTTGCAGTTTTAACCAAGCATGTGCTATTTTTGTAATTCTTGTTTAAAATTTTTGTTCATTAGCACAAGTTACCATTAAACAGCTCCCTGCACCTCCATGCACGCCATCCCCTAAGGTAAAAAAGCACCGAAAAAGCATCTGCAGACTTCAACAGAGGAACACACTGCACGATCCCATTAAACTGAGTTTAAGAGAAGGTGAAACTGTCTAGGGTGAAAGAAGGCATAATAGTGGCAACCTTCAGTGGGGTTGACCAAGAAGGGACATGAGGAAGGGGTCTATGGTTCTAGAAATGTTCTCTACTTGATCTGGATGGTGGTTACGTGGGTATATACATCTGTAAACATTCACTAAACTATGTACTTATGATTTTTGCACTTTGTTGTACTTTAATAAAAATTTTTGAAGTTTGGAGGGAGGGAAATCCTTGAGCATGACTGGAATTTGCCCTGGAGACAGAACTGGAAGATGCTGGGGGAGAGTAAGGGGTCCTGTGTCTGTATCTCAAAGCCCCTGGCATGTGAAAAGCCAGGGACCAGGATACCCAAGTCCAGCTTTGCCACTAACTTAACTATGTGCAACACCCACCATCGATGAGGACTGCAGGGCCCTTGTGGGAAATGAGAGGGTTAGCACTTTCCAGTCCTAAAATCCTTTGATTCTGGATTTACCCTCCAGGTTATAAACAAACAAACAAACAAAACTCCCTTTGTGCTTTTTAATAGGGAAAGTTTTGTGTCCAAAAGCTACCATGGCCCACATGGAGGCAATATCATCCATCAGATTTGAAAACAGAACCAGGGACACTCACTATGTACTAACCACAGGCTGTTTCTCCTACCTTTGACCACCTGGCCTTCCTACCTCCTGCTTGTCAGCTCTGCACTAAACCAGGACTGCAGGAACCAGGGCTGCAGCAAGCCTGTCCCCACCTCCTCTCTTTCCACACAAAGAATCCCAGAAAACTGCAGACCTGCTCCATCCAGGGCCCAGGGTACCTGAGGAAGGGGGTCACTCAGTACCGGGAAAACTCAGTGAACGCCCAGGGACCAGGCATCACACTTCAGCTCCTAAAGAGGGCAGCCTGGACCTCGGCAAGGGGACACTGCTGTGTGTTTTTGCCAATGACTATGAACAGGAATTACTACAAACAGTCCATTTTTGTAGTTTTTATTAAGCTATATGTGTACATGTTTGTGCATGTGCACACATGTGCCCAGGACCACAGGGCACGTGAGCGTCACAGGAGCCCCAGCTCATGGTGTTGACAGGTGTGGACCATGAATGATCTGCCGGTCCCAACTCTTACGTAAGAGCTGGGTGATTTTTCTTTTTTGCCCCAATTGTCTGATTACCTTGGGACTTCAATATCCTCTGAAGGACAATGAGGGGGCTTGAACCAACCAAGACCCTTTCTAGAGCTGACTTTTCCAGGACCCTTGGGAGATCCCTGGGTGGGAGTGAGCAGGCAAGGGTGCTAGTTCTGTCTGATGATACAAACAAATAGTATCTACAATTACAACTTTAAAAGCTTTCATAACCACTCTTCTTTTCACTCAAAATGACTGTGGAAGTAATGCAAGGCTCCTAGGGGCCAGGGGACAGTGGGAGAGTGGGCAACAAAAGTGGGTCCAGGGGGCTTCCCTGGTGGCGCAGTGGTTGAGAGTCCGCCTGCCGATGCAGGGGACACGGGTTCGTGCCCCGGTCCGGGAGGACCCCGCGTGCCTCGGAGCGGCTGGGCCCGTGAGCCATGGCCGCTGGGCCTGCGCGTCCGGAGCCTGTGCTCCGCAACGGGGGAGGCCACAACAGTGAGAGGCCCGCGTACCGCAAAAAAAAAAAAAAAATGTGGCTCCAATTGCTGGCGATTACATTCAACTAAATGTTTAAGAATTGAAATGATTAAAAATGAGGACTGGGATTCTCCGCCAAGCATCCTGAGGGCATCAAGGACATTGGAAGATAAAAGAGAACCCTCTAAAAGATTAAGGGAAACTGGCCTAAAAAGTTTTGTGACTTCTCTGGGCCTCAGTTTCTCAATGAAGGGTCTGGACTCATTATTCGCAGACCTTTTCTCCCCAGAGAGGTGACCAGCTCACTCCCAGGGGCAAGTAGTTACACCTGTCCGCTATTCCCAAGGCAAATAGCAAATAGTACAGGGACCTTACCTGGTGCTTAATTGCTGCTGAAGTTCCAAAACACTGGATCTGTTTATCAGCAGATACTGTGCCTCATTCACCAGAGAGAGGGTGGCTGTAGTACGAGCAGATTGATCTAAAAGTGATGGAGTATTTAAAAGAAGAGTTGCTGGAGAGGGAAACAACCTAAGTGTCCACTGATGGATAAATGGTTAAGGAAGTGTGGTATACATACACAGTGGAATATTATTCAGCCATAAAAAAATGAAATCTCGCCATTTAACGACAACATGGATGGACCTTGAGGGTATTATGCTAAGTGAAGAGTTAGACGGAGAAAGACATATACTGTATAATCTCACTTAGATACGGAATCTAAAACAAAACAAAACAAGCTCATAGATCCAGAGAACAGACTGGTGGTTGCCAGAGGCGGGGGTGGGGGTGGGGGTGGGTGGCAAAATGGGTGAAGGTCAAAAGGTACGAACTTCCACTTATAAAATAAATAAGTCCTGGGGATATAACGTCTAGTGTGGTGACTACAGTTAATAATACTGTATTGCATATTTGAAAGTTCTCATCATAAGAAAAAATTGGTAACTGTGTGATGATGGATATTAACTGGATTTATCGTGATGATCATTTTGCAATACATACAAATGTCAAATTATTATGTTGTATGCCTGAAACTAATATAATGTTGTATGTCAATTATACCTAAATTTAAAAATTAAGATAAAATAAATTAGAAAAGAAGAGTTGCTTTCTTGGAATGCAAATGAATCATGCTTCCATTGACTTGCATTTTTTAGATTTAATTTTTATCTTATAGTAGAGTGTAGTTGATTTACGATGTTGTGTTAGTTTCAGGTGTAAGCAAAGTGATTCAGCTATACATATACATGTATCCATTCTTTTTCAGATTCTTTTCCCATGTAGGTTATCACAGAGTATTGAGGAGAGTTCCTGGCCTGATTAGTAGTCGGATGGAAGACTTGCATTTTTAAATATTAGGGACTGTTTCTAAAGGGAAGAAAATGGTGCCCTGGAAATAAAAAAAGTTCTAAGCATGGCTCAAACTTCTCAAAAACAGAAAGAACATAAGCTTCTAGAATATTCTGTTGATAATCTGGAAAAAAATAATAAAATGCTGAAGTCAAATTCTTCCAGCAAAGGAAACTTGGAGGCAACGCTTAGAGGAGGAGAGATGGGGCTGCAGGGCGGAGGTGGGGAAGTGGCGGGGGTGGGGGGGACCCTTCCCCAAGCAAGAAGAAGGGCCTTGATGAGGGTCACAGGCCCAGTGAGATCTTCTGAATCTGGTCAGTGAATCTAGTCAGGGAGAAGCTGGGTTCTGCCCTTGGGCAAGTGTGTAATATTGACTTTAGGAATAAATAATACAAGTTTTAAAACTACTGAAAAGAAAAAAACAAAAAAAGAGTGGAAGAAAATATCAAGGGCCTCCAGAACTACTGCAGCCCATCACCCAGCTTCTAGCTCCCACTTTTTGGGCATGCCATAGCTGTCTTTATACAAGATGTTGATAATAAAGGCTGGCCGGGCCAAAACCTAGTGCGCTGTCTCTGAACTAGGCCTGTGGACCCCAGAGTACCCGAGAATGGACACTTCCAAGAGAATCGCTTACAGATTCTCTATTTCCATGTCTTCTTTGCTAAAATGGCTTTGTCAGAGCAGTGAGGTGCAATCCCAGGCCCCTCCACAAAAGGCCCTTCTCGCCCTTCACAGGGCAAAGGCCACACCTCTCCTGTGGCACATTGCCCCTGGGGGCTAAAAATCTCCAGGGTGGAAAACAAAAGACCAGTTCAAAGCCCTGGGGTCTGTGCTGAGAAAATAAAAGTCTCTCAAGCTTGGGTGACTGATCCTCCTGTAGGTCAGATGGGTTCCAATTCTTTGCTGACCACAAAACTGCCGGAACTAATTAAGTTGTCAAGTGATAGATGATTAAAGTCATCTTGATGTTAGATCCCTGTGCCTCAGAAGAAAGGTTTGAGTGACAGCGCGTTAACCAAACACCTTCATCCCCAGCTGTTTACTGACTTAAATAAGATTCTTCAGAAGAGAACCAGCGCTGAACACTAGCTATTCTGATGATAGGTGACCGTCATTCATGGACATGGGAGTTAATCACAGGTGGCCAGCCATCTCATTAAGAGATTCATTTTCCACTACTTTTTTCTCTTTATGTTTAATAACTATTTTTCGAAATGTATAATATACTTTTGTTGCTTTGATCAACTGTGTACTATTAAAAACTATGATAAGAACTCAACCTAGGAAAAATTTCCTAACACTGAGACTCTACAATCACAGGAAACTTTAAGAAATTTTATACATTTCAATTTATATATAATTTTAGTTTCAGATAAATATGATAGGGTGATCAAGGAAAGAGTTTCAAGCATAAAATATATAACACTAAGATAAAATTCCTTCAAGGAAGTGGAATGGAAATACAAGTTGAAGAAAGAAAATGAAAGAAAGAAAATTTCTGTACATTAAAAAACAGTTTGTTTATACACATATTTTTAAGTTAATACTCATAAGACTCAAATCACTATGGTATTGAGACTCCGCTGGTTTATATTTAAAAGGGCAATGTACAAGTTTTAATTTTAAATGACTACAGGTGTACATTGTTTTATTGCATTTCACTTTATCTTGCCTCGCAAGTACTTCACAGGTATTAAGTTTTTTACAAATTGAATGTTTGTGGCAACCCTGTATCGAGCAAGTCTATTGCACCATTGTTCCAACTGCATTTGCTCACTTCATATCTCTGTGTTGCATTTTGGTAGTTCTCACAATATTTCAAACTTTTTCATTCTTATATTTGTTATAGTGATCTGTGATCAGCGATCTTTGATGTTACTATGACTTGCTGAAGGCTCAGATAATGGTTAGAGTTTTTTAGCAAAAAAGTATTTCTAATTAAGTTATGCACACTGATTTTTAGACATAATGCCATTACATACTTAATAGATTACAACAGAGTGTAAACATAACTTTTATACGCACTGGGAAACCAAAAAATTTTTGTGACTTGCTTTATTGTAGTGGTCTGGAACCGAACTCTCAGTATCTCCAAAGTAAGCCTGTATATTTGCAATATGCTGGAAATCACATCCTTTGCAACTTTTTTTTTTTTTAATTTAGATGACAACGTAAAGAGGTAGTGTAGCTTTAAAAAATTTCTTCTAAGGTGTACCAACACAAAAATGTTCAAAGGCCTAGACCTAGACCATCAGAGACCTCTCCACCGTAAATGGCATCCTTGAAGTATAATATTCACAAGCTGACACTCCTGATCCTGTATCGAGCAGCCAACAGATTCATTCTGCTCCCACCTTTGCCTACCCAGGTCCCATCTCCCACTAGGACAGTCACTGCCGCCTCCTGCCTGGCCTCTTTGCTTCCTTCATTTCCCTCTCCCTTGCAGCCTCCACACCTCACCAGGGGTGTCTTTCTAATGCAAGCTGCGTCATGAAACTCCCCAGGGTAGAATTCTTCAGTTCTTCAACCTGAAGACAGTGCTTACTTACTCCTCAGCTGCACATTCATCTCTTCTCTCTAGCTCTGCCCCATCACTCCCCTACCCATGTCTGACCCTCCTAAACCCTTCTCTGAACCCATGAAATGCCAAGCTCTGCCATGCTGCTCCTCAGTAATCTTCTTGCCTTTCTCTGCCTGGAACAGTTCTACTCTCCTGTTAAGATGCAGCTCCAAACTCACCTCTTCCCTGAAGCCCTCCATGACTCACTCCAGGTGTAGATTTACAAGCCAGTCTCCCAGGGAGCTAGCGACTAAGCCAGGTCATTCCTGCACAAGCCAGTAATGTGGCAACTCTCCAGTCCATTCATTTATTCATCTGGTATTTACTGAGCAACTACTATGTGCCAGGTCTGTTCTAAGTCCTGAACAAAGCAGAGAAAAATCCCTCCCTCACAGAGCTTATGATCTGACAGAGGGAAGACAGAACATAAACAGGATAACTGAGTCAAATGCATGGCCTATAGGATGTGAAAAGTGCCACAGAGAAAAATAAAACAGGGAATGAGCTGGAGGTTCAGGTAGGGGCCCTGGTTCTAAGGAGGGCAGCCAGGCAAGGCTCCCCCGAGAAGGTGACATTTGAGCAGACACCTGAAAACTCTCTCTTCCTATATGGTACTGTTAGCTCAAAGTACTTCCTTCTCTGCTGTCTCATTTTATGCTCACAACAGCTTATGTCAGGAAAAACTGTCAAAACCCTTAAATCTAAGTAGATGACATGCCGTCACAATGTTCTGTTGTAGAGTTCTACAGAAGTTCAACACCAATGGGTTCAAGGATTTGCCAAGGTCTCAACAACTACTTGGTGTCAGGACCAAGACTAGAAGTCCAGATTTTCTTAGTATAGAGCAAGCTACCAATGTTTCTCTTTAACAAAACTTAATTGTGCTTCTAAACATGCAGGACTGAGGCAGAGAGCTTGAGCAGAGGCTGCAAGCCCCCCTCGGCCTCCTCGGGCTCATCCTGGAGACCACACATGGGTCCTGCTGACCTGGGGGCCACCACAGCACCTTTCTGCCAGAGGCTGACCACCCCTACTTTCTGTTCATGAGCACGTTGCCCTGTCAATCCATTTTGTGGGCTGATTTTCGTGTCTGCAAGAGTTAAACCCAAGTGCCTGTCCCCTAAGAAGCAATCTGAAATGTGATACCTTTGCCTCGTTTCTTCCTTGCATTTCTTTGAAAGTCTGAACTTTGTCTGATCAAACGATATGGACGGCCAAAAAACTTTGACAACCAGCTTGAAATTTTTTCTCCACAGTCATAAGTATTTACCCTGGCAGAAAAAAAAAAAAAGGAAAGATGTTATATAGTGTTCCTTTAAATAATTGAAATAGCAGAAAGTTATGTAATATAATATTATATAATTAATATAATATAATATAAAAACATGAAGCCCCCAACAAGACAGAAATCTACAGTGACAAGTGTGCTTAGGAAGTCGCAATGAGATTTCCAAGGCACAGGAAGGCCTGGGATCTGGAGCTTATGCAAAGCTTTCAGATCAAATAAAAAGCTTTAGAAATTTCTCTTGAAAGACTTTGTTTATATTACTTACAGCCACTGAGAACCACAAAGCTTGGAATTTAAGAGCTTCCAGAGCATTATTTTGCTTTAAGAAGCTCTGGAACCCAGACCCGTCTCCTGGTTTTTTTACTATAGGCCTGACTGGAATATCTTCTCTCACGGCCACGCTGTAGGGACTGACGTGTTTGGTTTCTGAAAAGAACACTATGGCCATAAGTCACCGATATAAGTACATTTTTTGATCTGGTTTTTTAAAACTCTTCAAACTTCTAGAATTTTTAAATAGAATTTTAAATTTTTAAAAAATTATAATCTACACATCACCAGAACTAATCGTGCAAAATTGCTAATAAGTTACATTGGGATTACAAGATAGATATTATTGAAAACTTATCCTTAATTTTTACTGGGAACCTTTAGGATCTAGAAAGGAAAGGGAAGAATGAAACCTTACTTTGTAGACATTCTCTCTGGTGCTTTGAGAGATGCACCTAAGTCCATTTTTCATTATATTGAGTACTTGTGGTTCTGAGTATAAGAAGCCTGACCTCTAGCTATCGAAAAGCTTTATTAACCAGAAAACGCCATTCCTCTCAGATGCAGCTAAATGAAATCTACAACCAGGGAAGAGCCTGATAAATAATTGCAGGTACCCCTAGATGGCTATATTTCTCTCTATGAGATTTGCTACAGTGACATGCAGAAATGTTTACCCCAAATTCATTGCCTTAATTGAAAATGTGCTATGATGAGTGCTTAAATCTGCACAAGAACTAGCAAGAAAGAGGATGCAGAGTGTGCTCACCCCTTGGGCTCCAGGATGGGCCAGGGCCCATGATGCTCAATTGTATAGAGCACGATCTTCACGCTATCACCTTCCCACCTTTCCTGAGCATGTAGCCCTTCATCATCCCAGCGTGACCTGGGGCACTAACAACTTGAGTCCAATTTGGATGTAGCTTGAGTATTTGACATATCATTTCATGACTTACTTGTTTGCAGTGCAGAAGGAAATGTACTCTGACTCAGTACTATGCATATCACCAACTACTGAGCACAAACATACCCACCAACTACTTTATTGTGTTAACTAATAGGCAGTTAGCGTTTTAAAAGACTTCTACTATATATAAATCCCTACTGAACTGTTAAGAGTTAACCATTTTAGTATTTGGGGGGTAAACTAGTTGGGGTATTAGATGCGCTGGGAACCCATCAGATAGGGGCCCACAATCAGAAAATTTGTATTCCACATGTTTTCAGATTGAAATTAGATTTAGGTTAAAAGGGATGCAGAAATTTGATGTATTCAATAAATTGATTTGTAAATATTTACGATCAAGAAATAAAATGGGGCTTCCCTGGTGGCACAGTGATTGAGAGTCCGCCTGCTGATGCAGGGGATGTGGGTTCGTGCCCCGGTCCGGGAAGATCCCACATGCCGTGGAGCGGCTGGGCCCGTGAGCCATGGCCGCTGAGCCTGCGCTTCCGGAGCCTGTGCTCCGCAACGGGAGAGGCCACAACAGTGAGAGGCCCGCGTACCGCAAAAAAAAAAAAAAAAAG
>NW_021703765.1:37355315-37646287 GCF_005190385.1 Monodon monoceros
GAGAGGCCCGCGTACCGCAAAAAAAAAAAAAAAAAAGAAAGAAAATGAAATCCTGTAACACTCAACCTCATTTTCTATGTTTCCTAGAATTCAGCAGATGATCTACCATCAATAACTCAGATTAGGTGATAATCCACAACTATATGGAATATAATTGTTGAACTATCACCTGAAAGTTCTACAACCTGAGGGACATCTTGACACCCCCCTCAGCTTCCACATCCAATTCATCGGCGAGTTCAGGTTATTCTACCTCCAGAATATATTATATGCCCACCTGATTTTCCCTCTGACCCTGATCCAAGCCTCCATCTCATCTCACCTGTGTTACTAACACAGACGCTCAGCTGGCCTTCCCACTTGCACCTTTACCGCCTTCCAACTTTTCTACACCCACCAGCCAATTTTTTCAAGCTGTGAATCGGGTCCCTTGACTCACCACTCCCCTGCGGCCACCCCTCTGAGCTCCACCATGCCTCCTCCAAACTGTCCCCTGCCTCACCTCACCTCCCTCCACACCACACTGTTCCAGGGTCTACAGGAAGCAACACAGACAGTCCTGCTCTCTCGGGGTCGGCATTCTAGCAGGAGGGACTGAAGGTATATGTTGGGGAAAAGATTAATGAGAAGGAGAAGAATTCAGCAGAGCAAGTGGAGAGGGAGGGGCTGGCTCCTAGGGGAGGTCAGGTGGGCCCTCTGAGAAGGAGGCTTTTCAGCAGAGACCCGATGAGGTGAGGAAGTGAACCCTGCGGGGGTATAAACAGGGAAAGAGCATTCCAGGCAGAGGGAGCAGCAAGTGCAAAGTCCTAAGGAGGAAGCATGCTTAGTAGGTGTGAAGAAGAGCTAGGACCCAGTGTGGTTGGAGTGGAGTGTGCAAGGGGGAAGCGGCAGCAGACTGGTCAGAGGATGCAGCTGAGGACCGATGGCACAGGGCATTGCTCTCTTCCGCCCTCTGAGCCGTCCTGCAGCTAGACCTGCGACTGTCACCTGCTGCAGCCTCACCTGTCTGCACAGACCTTGCTTTGGCAAATCTGAGCCGGTTTGCTGTTCTCCTCAAGTGGCACCGCTATAGGCTCCATCCCTATTGAATAAAGGTTAGAGACAAATTTATCATCATGGAAAAAAAAACAAGTATGTCCAAAAAAAAGTCCATTATCCTGAAATATACAAGAATTTTAATGACCCTGGAAATTGGTTGAATCAAGTAAGTGGCTGAGTCTTGGAAATCGCTTTATAACACAGAGATTCTCTTCATCATTATCGGTACCACCAACAGCGTGTGCATTGAGCAGCTTTGTCATGGAAGACTCTGCACTGGGGCAGTCACATCCACAGCCCCTGGAACACTACAAATTCCTCTGAATGCTTTCTCTACCTCCGCATGACTCCACATCCTGACATCATTGCTCACTAGGCTACCTTAGATTCTTCAGAAATAGGCAGGCAGACATGAAGGCTCACTCTGTAAGGATGTCAACATAGTGTCAATTCTCAGTAGCCCCTAGGAATCACCATCAAATTGGATTTCTGCATCAATCATCATTAACACCAAAAAAAAAAAAACCCAAAAAACTGTTATTATGTCAGTGGGGTTGGGAAGCCATTCTTTTCTAAAAAATTGTTACATATACCGTACATACAAAGGAGTGTTTAACATATATACATAGTGGTCTGAAGAGTAATAGACACTCATATACCCAGTACTCAGCTAAAGTGGTATTCATTCTTTCAATAGATTTAGAATAAAATATGTGGAAGAAACTAGAGGAAACTGATCTATGGCCACTGATGAGTGAAAGATCTTTGCTAAAGGCTGGAACGGCTGAGGGCCTCTGCCACTCTGCACTCCTTCTCATCCTTCGTGAGTCATTAAAAATATAGGGAACTGCATGAAGCCAAGACACCTGAGCGGAATTTGTGGCGGCTCCTACTCTGTGGACTCCTCCTGTGTGGCCCACCCGTGCCCTGCACCCTCTCAGCATTGCCGCCAGTCACACTGTTCACCGGCGTGACCCAACCTGCCCCCAGCAAGCACACCTGTATCCCTGCTTATGCTGGTCCTGCTTCACCACACACAGCACAGCAACGGGTACATCCATTCCTACTCACGAGCGTCAGATCATGACTGCTACCCAGACCCGTGCCAATCACGACAAGCCTTTCACCACAACAAAGACAGAGAAGTAACAATATGCATAAGAGTTATTTCATCAGCTCTGTCCCCTGCTTGTCCATGTCTTACACAAGCACGACCAGTTCCACACTCCTGTCCCTGTGTGGGGAAGGCCAGAAGAGGCCTCATCCAGAAAGCTCCAGAAGTTTGGAGAGTGCTGTGCTGAGTGATTAGAGATGCTGCTGTGTCAAAAGGCTGTTCATGGGGCTTCCCTGGTGGCGCAGTGATTGAGAGTCCGCCTGCCGATGCAGGGGACGCGGGTTCGTGCCCTGGTCTGGGAAGATCCCACATGCCGCAGAGCGGCTGGGCCCGTGAGCCGTGGCCTCTGGGTCTGTGCGTCTGGAGCCTGTGCTCCGCGGCGGGAGAGGCCACAGCAGTGAGAGGCCCACGTACCGCAAAAAAAAGGCTGTTCATGAAAAGATGGAATTGCACCAGGTGTGCACCCACAGGGGAGAACAGTAAAGTGAGTCCTGGAACATTGGTTATGAGGAAGTAACCACAGCAGGGGGACAGCACGTGTACAAATGCACAGCGGAAATGCACCCCTGGGCTGCCATCAGGAGGCCTGTGCTCAGCCTCTTTCTACCCTTACCCAAGACTCTGCACAAAACATATATAATCATAAATATGGCCCTCAGCTGGCTTATAAAGGTCATCGCAATCGCTTCTCGGCCTTTTGGCTAAGATCAAGTGTAAAGGTCATCGCAGGCCTCTTGTTAAACAGGCAACCTAACCTGGGATCCCCATATGGATTGAGCTCAAGGGCCGCCCCCAACAAAGTTCATGGGGATTGAGTTCATTCCGGATATACTAAGCCCTGTGCTTGTACAGCTCAGAGATACAGAGAAATAAAAGATTCCAACCTCTGGACTCAAGATACCTGAAATCTTTTGGAATGACAAGTCATTTACATAAAACAATTATAATGACTTGTTTTAATGTTTATTATTTAGGGCCAAAAGTTTGTCCTACCATACGTGTCCTGCAAAGGATGCCCTTCCTCCACCCACAGTGCTGGAAGTCCCTACGAGTGAGCAGAACATCTGATATACCACACCACCTCACAAAGTGCCGCTGATATGGAGTGGAAGATATTTGGGTATTTGTTTTCTCTCTCTCTTATTCCTTATATTCTGGGATAAATCCTATTTAGTCATGACATACATTTTTATGCTTCAGAGAATAGAAAGAAGAGTAACCCATTCAACTCTTTTTGTATGTTAATATCCTGGGTATCCAAACTTAAACAAGAAAAGTATAATAAAAGAGGGTAACACCTCAATTCAAAGAAATGGAAAGATATCCCATGCTCTTGAATTGGAAGAATTAATATTGTTAAAATGGCCATACTACCCAAAGTAATCTAAATATGTAATACGATCCCTATAAAATTACCCATGACATTTTTCACAAAACTAGAACAAATAATCCTAAAATTTATATGGAACCGCAAAAGACCCAGAATTGCCAAAGAAATCCTGAGGAAAAAGAACAAAGCTGGAGGGACTTCCCTTGTGATGCAGTGGTTAGGAATCCCGTTGCCAATGCAGGAGACATGGGTTTGATCCTTGGTCCAGGAAGATGCCACATGCCACAGAGCAACTGAGCCCATGTGCCACAGCTGCTGAGCCTGCACTCTGGAGCCTGTGAGCCACAATTACTGAGCCCACGTGCCACAACTACTGAAGCCTGCACACCTAGAGCCTGTGCTCCACAACAAGAGAAGCCACTGCAATGAGAGGCCCACACACTGCAACAAAGAGTAGCCCCTGCTCGCTACAACTAGAGAAAAGCCCGCGCACAGCAACAAAAACCCAACACAGCCAAAAATTAATTAATTAATTAATTAATTTTTAAATAAAAGAACAAAGCTGGAGACATAACCCTCCCAGACCTCAGACAATACTACAAATCTACAGTAATCAAAACAGCATGGCATTGACACAAAAACAGACATATGGATCAATGGAACAGAATAAAGAGCCCAGAAATAAACCCACCCACCTACGGTCAATTAAACTTCAACAAAGGAGGCAAGAATATACAGTGGAGAACAACAGTCTCTTCAGCAAGTGGTGTTGGGAAAGCTGGACAGCCACATGTAAATCAATGATGTTAGAACACACCCTCACACCATACACAAAAATAAACTCAAAATGGCTTAAAGACTTAAGCATAAGACATGACACCATAAAACTCCTAGAAGAGAACATAGGCAAAACATTCTCTGACATAAATCATACCAATGTTTTCATAAGTCAGTCTCCCAAGGCAATAGAAATAAAAGCAAAAATAAACAAATGGGACCTAATCAAACTTACAAGCTTTTGCACAGCAAAGGAAACCATAAACAAAATGAAACAACTACCTACAGATTGGAAGAAAATATTTGCAAATGATGTGACCAACAGGGCTTAATTTCCAAAATATACAAACAGCTCATATAGCTCAACAACAAAAAAGCAAACAACTCAGTCAAAAAATGGGCAGAAGACCTAAATAGACATTTCTCTAGAGAAGACACACAGATCAGCAATAGGTGCATGAAAAGATGCTCAACAGCAATTAATTATTAGAGAATTGCAAATCAAAACTACAAAGAGGTACCACCGCACACCAGTCAGAATGGCCACCACTAAAAAATCTATAAATAACAAATGCTGGAGACGGTGTGGAGGAAAGGGAAACCTCCTCCACTGTTGATCGGATTGTAAACTGGTGCAGCCACTATGGAGGTTCCTTAAAAAACTAAAAATAGAATTACCATATGATCCAGCAATCTCACTCCTGGGAATATACCCAGAAAAAACAATAATTCAAAAAGATACATGCACCCCAACGTTCACTGCAGCACTATTTACAATAGCCAAGACATGGAAACAACCTAAATGTTCATCAACAGATGAGTGGATAAAGAAGATGTGGTATATATATTCAATGGAATATTACTCAGTCCTAAAAAAGAATGATATAATGCTATTTGCAGCAACATGGATGGACCTAGAGATTATCATACTAAGTGAAGTAAGTCAGACAGAGAAAGGCAAATATCATACAATATCACTTATGTGTAGAATCTAAATAATGATACAAATGAACTTATTTACAAAACAGAAACAGACTCACAGACATAGAAAACAAACTTATGGTTAAAGGGGGGGATAAATTAGGAGTTTGAGATTAGCAGATACAAACAATTATATATAAAATACATAAACAACAAGGTCCTACTGCATAGCATAGGGAACTATATTCAGTATCTTGTAATAAACAATAACGGAAAAGAATCTGAAAAAGTGTATATATATATATATATATATATATATATATATATATATATATACTATACATATATACTATATATATATATATATATTTATAACTGAATCATTTTGCTTATACCAGAAACTAACAACATTGTAAATCAACTATACTTCAATACAAAAAAAATTTTTTAAAGAAGATAACTTCTCAATCTCACTAATAAGAATAGGTACAAAAATACCAATAAAATATTAGCAAACTAAATCCATCAGTGTATCAAAAAATCATTGCCAAATAGTGTTTTTCTTTTCTCCAAGAATGCAAGGATAGTTCAGTACTAGACAATCTACTAATGTTAAGACATCACACTAATAGACTATAGGGAAAAAATATAACCAACAGATGCAGAAAGAGCATTTAGTAAGAACTATTAGTCATGATAAAACTTTTTCCTAAATTTTAAAAAACTACTTTAGCCTGGTAAAACAAACCTATTAAAAATGTACAGTAAATACAACTCTTATTTTTGAAACTTTAGAAGTATTTTATTCAAGTCAGTAATAAAAAAAGGATATTTTCCATCACTGCTCCATGCAATGAGAAAAGAAGAAAAAAGAGGGAGTGAATAAAAGTTGAAAAGGAAGTTATGAAACTGTCATTATTAGAAGATGATATGCCTAATTTATATAGAACATGTGAGAAAATCTTCAGACCAACTAATAAAACTAACAGGAATTCAGAAAAAGTACTGGGTAAAATACTGATATACGAAAGTCAACAGTGTTTCTATACTACAACAGTGTTTCTATACTACAAAAATAACCAATTAAAACATTTAATAGAAAAAAAAGATAGTGCTCAAAATACTCAAATAAACAATTATATAACAAAAAATGTGCAAAAAATTTCTGGAAAATATTATTAAAATTATTTTAATAAATTATTATTAAAATTTTGGAGTAAAGAAATCTTCATGGAGAGAGATACTATTTATATATAGAGGACTCAATATTATATAATATAAATTCTCCTGAAATTAATTTATGATATTACAATCAAAATATGATTACAAAATATGTAGTTTTGCAATCAAAATCCCAATGAAAATAATAGAGAGTGTCAGAATGGATAAAAAGCATGAGCCAACTGTATGCTGGATACAAGAAACTCACTTCAAATATGATATAGGCAGATTAAATGTAAAATGGAGCCATAAAGAAAATGAAAAGGAAGTCTACACAATGGGAGAAAATATTTGCAAATCTGATCTAAAAAGTGACTTATATTCAAATATATAAAGAATTCTTACAACTCAATAATTAACAAATAAGTAAGCAAAGAATTTAAATAGATATTTTTCTGAAGAAGATATACACATGGACAATAAACACATAAAAAGATGGTCAATATCATTAGTCATTAGGGAAATGCAAATCAAAACCATGTGAGGTACTGCTACACACCCATTAGGATGACTATTAAAAAAAACAACAACAACAGAAAATAACAAGTGTTGGGGAAGATGTGGAGAAATTGGAAGCTTCATATGTTGCTGGTGGGAATGTAAAATGGTGATGGAGTCACTTTGGAAATGCTAAACACAGAGTTACCAAATGACCCAGCAATTCCATTCCTAGGTATATATCCAACAGAATTGAAAACATGTCCACACAAAAATTTATACATAAATGTTCACAGCAGCATTATTCATAATAACCACAAATGGAAACAATCCAAATATCTATCAACTGATGAATGGATAAAAAAATATGGTATATCTATACAATGGAATATTATTCAACAATGTGGATGACCCTTAAAAACATTATACTAAGTGAAAGAAGCCAGTCATATATTGTTTCCATTTATATGAAACATCCAGAATAGGCAACACCATAGAAACAGATAGTAGATTAGTGGTTGCCAGAAGCCGGGGATAAGGTTGGGAATGGGGAGTGACTGCTAGTGTGTATGGGGTTTCTCTTTGAGGGTGATGCAAATGTTCTAAAATTGATTGTGGTGATGGTTGTACAACCTTGTGAATATACCAAACATATCATTGAATGGTACACTTTAAATGAATACATTTTATGGGATGTTACATAAATATCGATAAAGCTAGAAGAAATAAATATAAAGGTGGAAAATGATACACCATACAAACACTAACCACAAGAGAGCTGAATGGCTATATTCATATCAGACAAAGAATTTCACACTTCACATTTTGAAACAAAGAAAATGACCATGCATAAAGAGGAGCATTACTTAGGGAACAATTCACCAAGGAGACATAATAATACTAAGTGAAGCAAAAACTAAGAGAACTAAGGGAAAAATAGACAAACCCACAATTACAGTTGGGGACTTCGACACTCTTCTTTCAGTAATCAACAGAACTGGTAGCGAGTACATAAAAATTCAGCAAGTACAGAGAAAAACAGCAATACCATCAACCAACTGGTATAGAACTGACATCTATAGAACACTCCGCCCAACAACAGGATACACATTCTTTTCAAGTGTATATGGAACACTCACGGCAATAAATCATATCCTTGGTCATAAACCAAACCTTAACAAATTTTAATTTAAAATCTATAAAGTATGTTCTCTCTTTTGGAGAGTCTAATGGAATTAAACTGAAAATCAATAGCAGAATGAAAACAGAAACATCTCCAAATATATAGAAATTAACACACTTCTGTAATCCATGGGTCAAAATGAATATAAAGAGAACAAGTAAGGACATAAAAAGATGCTTAACATCATTAGCCAGTAGGGAAATGAAAATTAAAATCGTGACGAGATAGGAGTTCCCTGGTGGTCTAGTAGTTAGGATTCCAGGCTTTGACTGTTGTGGCCTGGGTTCAATCCCTGGTCAAGGAACTGAGATCCCGCAAGACACATGGTATGGCCAAAAAAAAAAAAAAAAAATCATGATGACATGCCATTACACAGCTATTGAAATAAATAAAACAAAACAATACCGACAATACCAAAAGCTGACAGAATGTGGAAGAACTGGAAGTCTCATACATTGCTGGTGGGAATGAAAAACGATTCGGTCATTCTAGAAAATGGTTTGGCAGTTGCTTTCAAAGGTAAACATACCCTTACCATATGACTCAGCAATCAACGCCTAGTATTTATTCTAGAGAAATGAAAACTTGTGATCAACCAAAAACCTGCACATGAATGTTTAGAGCAGCTCTATTCATAACTGCTCAAAACTGGAAACAATCCAAATGTCCTTTAACAGAATGGATGAACACACCCTAGTATATCCATACAATGGAATACTACGCAACAATAAAAAAAAGAATAAACTACCGATTCATGCAGTAACTTAGATGGGACTTAAAGGCATCATGCCGAGTGAAAGAAGCCAATGTCAGAAGGTCACGTATTGTATATTCTATTTATATAACATTCTCAAAAAAATAAAACTATAGTGATAGAGAACAGATCTCTGATTGCCAGGTGTTAAGAGTGGGGAGAAGAGAGACTATAATGGGATAGCGTGAGGGAGTTTTCCAGGGTGATGGAACTGTTTTGTACCTTGATGATGGGAGTGACTACACAAATCCGTGCATGTGTTAAAATTCATAGAGGGAACAAAAGGCCAAGAATAGCCAAGACAATCTGGAAGCATGAGGTAGAAGGACATGCCCTACCAGATATCAAAATTCATTCTATAGTTATCAACATTGGCTCATTGGTTCAAGAAAAAATAAACCACTGGAACAGGATAGAACACCTACAGCCAAGAAACATAATCATTGAATATATGGAAATGGGATATATCACAAAAGTACAGCTATAAGTTAGGAGGGAAATTGGAATATTCTATAAATGGTAGGTGGGGTGTGGAAGGAGAAGGAATGAGACCGAGGAGAAGTGCATAGGGAATTTCAGCTATATCTGTAATGTTTTTAAGTATTAAAAGAAGGAGGAGGAGGAAGAGGTAGCAGAGAAGGGAGGAAGGAGGAGGGTAGTAGGAGGTAAGAGAAGTGGGAAGGAGTAGGGAGAGGAGGAGGAGAAATTGAAGCAAATGTGGCCAAATGTGAAGGTTTGTTAAAACTGGATGCTGTAAGTACGTATTATAGTATTCTCTATACTTGTGCTGTCCAACACTGTAGCCACTAGCCACATTTGGTAATTTAAATGAATTAGAATCACATAAAATTAAAATGTAGTTCCAGTGTCCTGCTAGTCACATTTCATGCACTCAGTAGCCACATCTGACTGGTGGCTACCAAACTGGACAATGTAGATGTTGAACATTTCCATCATCATATAAGGGTCCACTGGACAGAGGTGGCCTATGAATTTATATGTGTTAGTTCATAATAAAAATCCACAAGGGGGAATTCCTTGGCAGTCCAGTGGTTAGGACTCCACGCTTTCACCGCTGAGGACCCAGGTTCGATCCTGGTCTGGGAACTAAGACCCCGCAAGCCGTGCCGCCAAAAAAAAAAAAAAAAAATCCACAAGGAAGAATCAAAGCTTGCAGAACATATGATGAGTGAAGGAATTAAAAGGAATGTAAGTAAAAGGACAACATATAATTTCAATATCTATATCTCTTTACTTTCTGATTGGACCGTCAGATCTTCACCTCTTCCCAAAAACCTGCCCCCAAAGAAATTCCAAAAATGCAAAAGGAACAAACTTTCCGTTGTCTCTTCTAGACATCATTTCACTTCCTTTTGGATTATTTTAATATTTGGTGAAGGAAAAGCCATGACTTTACTTTCCTATGAGAAAAAAAGCTACTCTTGACAGCTGCTTTGTAAAACTGAACCCAGTTTTCAGACCTTGGGCTTTGATGACCATGATCCTTCGCTGCAGGTCAATGAAGGGCTGGATCAGGCAGAGCCGGGGTTCCTGCTTCTGACTCAGGCAAACACCATTGTGATTCACAACCATCCAGCTCCGGTCGTACAGCAGCCCTTGATTTCCTAGAGGCCACCCGGTCACCTAAACAAAAAGGTCAATGTATTTTAAGCCAGGGCTCCTCAAAAATCATCTTCGCATTTATTGCACAGCGGCTGTACTAAAGCAGAGGACTTCAGAAATTCAGCACAGACTCCTGAAGGAAAAAAGGGATGAAGAGAAGGAAGTAAAACAAAGAAGACAATGCAAAGGAGACTTTGGGATTGAGATACCTTCCATTCACCCTCCAGATCCAGTTTGCACCCTTCTCCACTTCAACCTGCTTTTTAAGTAGGTAATGCGTGTGCACAGTACAACATTCTGGGAGCACGAGAGTGTACCTGAAAAGTAGGTCTCCGCCCCAGCCTGTGTCCCACTCCCCTCCCCACAGGCCTCCACTGCACCTGCTTTCTGTGTGTCCTTCCACAGTGGTGGATGCCTGAACAGGCATATATCCTGGTACTACAGACTTATTGCACAAATTGTGGCTACACTGGAATGGTCCCTGAGTTGATCCACTTTAAGTGTGTAAGTTTTCCTCAATTCTTCATATTTCTACAAAATTAAAATACAAATTATGCCCAGTGCCCAGATCTTGCATTTAATACCATTCTCCAATAAAAAGAACCAGGACTCTTTGGAGAAATGGTTTATTCTAGGGCTGGGTCAGGGAATATACAAGATGAGCCAGGAGCACCCTGCAGTGCTAGAAAAGTAAGGAAGTGCTCAAAAAACAAACTGATGGAGGTATGTCAAAGGGACGCAGGAGTCAACTGAAAGCATGGCCAAAACTGGAAAATACTGAAAAGTAATAATAATAATAATAATGTAGTACTGAATTATAATCCAAAGTATAAAATAAATACCCATGAGTCCAAATAAATAAATAGAAAAAGTCAAATCCCTCATACAGAAGAATCCCAAATAATTGATGTAGGTGTTCCCTCCTCAAGAAGGTGGAGCGTAACTCCCTATAACTCCCTACCCCTTAAGTGTGGGCTACACTTAGTGACTTGCTTCCAAAGAGAACAGTATAGGAACAGAGTGGAGGGGAAATTTTACAGTGAAGAAACCTGGCAAATACCGGGTGCGCCAGGTTCATGTCAATAGTGGTAAGTCATGCTGACAGTACCCTAATATGATGATGAGAATAGCCCTTTACTTCTGTGGTCCTACTTCCAAAACAAACCATAACCCCAGTCTAATCCTCAGAAAGACATCAGACAAGCCGAAACTGATGGATATTCTTTTTTTTTTTTTTTTTATTCGCTACGCGGGCCTCTCACTGCTGTGGCCTCTCCTGTTGTGGAGCACAGGCTCCGGATGCGCAGGCCCAGCAGCCACGGCTCATGGGCCCAGCCGCTCCGCGGCATGTGGGATCTCCCCGGACCGGGGCATGAACCCGCATCCCCCGCATCAGCAGGCGGACTGTCAACCACTGCGCCACCAGGGAAGCCCTACTGATGGGTATTCTAAAATATACCTGACGGATACTCCTCAAAACTATCAAGGTTATAAAAACAAGGAAAGTCTGAGAGACTGGTACAGCCCAGAGGAGCCTAGGGAGACACAAGGACTAAATGTCATATGGTGTCCTGGATGGGATCTGGAACAGAAAAAGAACATTAGGGGAAACCTAATGAAATTTCAATAACATGGGACCAGGTCTTTGCAGGAGTTTTGTCCACAAGTTACACAAGTCGCTTACAGCGCGGCAGGTGCAGTAGTTCCACCCGTGAGGGCTCTTCTGGAGCCAGCTGTCTGTTAAAGAAGGGTGTAGGTGAAGCAATGCTTTTGAAATAGTATTACGATTAAGAGGCCAACATTCGCACACTAATTGTGGATCAATTTCATCCTGTCATTTTCCTCTGAGCACTCAAATCAACTTCTCAAAGGAATCTGAAAACTTCAATTGGGGGTAATGAAGAAAGGAAAGCAATTTTTAATCTAGGGGCACTTTGGGGAGGGTTCTGCTGGGAGGGACCTGAGGGAAGACTGAGGCATCAGGGGAAGTGAAGGAGAGGAGCTGCGGGCCCCAGGGGGAGGGCGCAGAGCTCAAGAAGAAACAGTGTCAAGGCAAACTGAAATCAAGCGAGGTAAGCCCTGTATCCAAGATGCAGAAACGTGGTGCAGTGGGGTGGGAGTGGGGAGGGTACTTTGAGGACTGAGAAACCTGGGCTTAAATCTCACGTCAGCTAGTTATTAGCTTTGGACAACTAACCTTCCTGAGCCTTGGCTTTGTCATGTGTAAAATGGACGTTATTATCATTTCTCATAGGACTGAGTGAAAACTAAAACAAAATATAAAATGTAAAGCAACTGAAATATATCAGATGATCCACAGATGTTAATCCCTTTACCTCTGCCCTTCACTTGTCTTGTGCATCAGACCTCTCCCCCTAGACTATGGCTGCTTCTGCTAGTACAGCACTCAAGTTCAGCAATACTATAGTCTATATAATTGTAGCTAGGCCCAGAAACCACCATTAAATCGTTATTTCTATAGGAGAACATGTTTTGAATTACAAATAACTTTTTAGAAGACAGTCTATTATTGGGAGGCATTTCTCCATGGATTTCTCATTTCTGCATGCCTGTTTCAACAAGCAGAAGTACTAACTGTCCTTTTGATCCAGACTACCTTTTCAAGGATGTTTGTATAGTGAACAGCTCTACAACCCTCTGGAGCAGAGGGCAGGTTTGCCCACAGTCCGATATTATAAAGGTAATGGCTTCTCCCTGATCGAAGACTACACAGGTTGGCTGGCATCCTATTATGAAAGAGTCAGGTTTCCTGAGTTAGAGGTTTCTGAACATGAGCACGGCATCCACCGGGGCCCCTCTGGACCCTGTCTTGGGACCTGGGGGACAAAGAGAAGCAACACACCATGAAGCTCATGCTGCATGCTGGGTTGTGAGTAAGTCCTTTATCTCTGACCCAGGAATCTCGTGTCTTCTGTCAGCATCCATGAAACTGTGGCAGGCTGTTTCTCAGACCCTTCACGGTTCTTCACACCCATCTGTTGGAACATGTCTGTCATTTACTGGCTTCCTCCCTCCTTCTTCTTCTTTGTCTGGGCCAAGTTTTCAGCCAGTGTGTCTGTGTTGGCATGTGAGGGGTGAGCTTTCAGCTGGTGCAGCTGGGCTTTGGGTTACGGAAGGAGTTGGGCAAATAAGTATTCATTGAGGACAGTGGGAGCCAGGGTTCTCACAGGATTTACAAGTGCAGAAAGGGGGACGGCTAAATAAACGTTGTGGTGTTGGGTTGGAATTGGAGGTATTAGTACGAAATCATAGCCTATGGATAGATGATGGAGATGGATGGATAGATGATAGATACATAGATACATAGATATGTGTGTGTGTGTCATAAAGTGTCTGTTTCCCTTCTGAGATACTGCACACCCTGAGAGAAGGAACCATTTCCATTTTGCTCATCATAGCACAGCAAGTGCAGGCCCAGGGCCCAGCAGGTATCAGGTGTTCAGTGTATAGTTTCTGAAAGAGCAGATGGATAGAAGACCTTTAGCAAAAAAGGAAATCTACTGAGTTTCAGTGTCCTTGTCTGTAAAATGGAACACTAATTCCTGCTACGCTATCTGTGCAATGCGGCTCTTCTATGGGACATGACTCATCTGTGAAAATAGAGTCCTGTTACTCCTCACCTGCCTCCATTCAGGAGTGGAGGTGAACTCGCTTATTTATGGTCTCAGATTGGAGGACAGGCTCCTGTGTGACCAGCCCGAAATGCAGGCGACAAACAGCCTTGACCACGGTATGTCCGACCAGGAGCCAGGGAGCCTGTCATCCCAGAGGCTCAGGAGACTGGGAATTTTCTACGAGGCTGTCTTTCTATGAGCTATGTGTGTCCCTTGGACTTGGTCTCTAGCTCCCAGCTCCGGTGACTACCAGGCCAGCATGTTTACTGACATTATGTACTTCACCTCCACGGGGAGAGCTGAGTGGAACAGACGCATGAGAGCAAGGACCCAGGGAGTCAGCAGACCTGGATTCAAATCCTTGCTCTATCATTTATTAGGGGGTCATGACCTGGGCAAAGTGCTTAACCTCAGTAGCCCCCAGGCTCCATATCTATAAAATGGGGATGATATTACCCAGCACCTCATATTATTGTTTTGAGGATCAAATGAAACAAAGCACGTACGATGCTTCAGCAGGGAGCCAGCACACACACATTCAGTGAAAGTTACATCCTTAACTATCAACAGTAACTAGGTGGTCACACCCAGAAACAGGATCCTCTCAGGGGTCCCCATAAGCAGAGCCACGGTCATAAGTCAGCCCAAACCAAGAAAGGCAGAATGAGAGTGGCTACTATGATTTTGATTTTCTGCATGCTTTCCTTCACTTCCTGGACTTTTTTCTTTGCTTTATCAAACAACATTATAAAGTAAACAAAAAAGAAGCAATCTCTTTAGCTGCCACCAAAACCCTTACCTCAAAAGCGGCACAGGATTTGATTGGGTAGAGGAAAAGGTTGGTGACGATGTGTGACCCAAGGCCCCCATCCGGGATGCCTGCAGCTTTCTCTGAAGGGGTCTGCTGGGTTCTGGTGGTCTCCAGCAGAGGTGGGCGCAAACTCACAGCATCCACAGTGGTGGGTGAGTTGTCCCAAACCCTGGAGTCTGGGGAAGCATCTTCCTGAAGTGAGGGACTACGTCTGGCCCTGGTGGCAGGCACGGCTTTCTGAGCTTCGCTCTCTGCTGGCAGGGCTCCAGCCTCCCCAGGCGTGACCAGAGGGAGAGGCTGGCCATGAGACGGGCGCAGTCGGGTTGCTATGATGAACCTGAGAAAGGCCTGGGCATCCTCAAGCGTAGACATGTATCCAAACGAAATCCTCACAGATCCCGTCGGCTGCCCATCTATGAGATCCACATCGTCACCGCAGACATGACCAGCCTAGAATAAAGAAATAAGTCAGCCAGAGTGACTCATGCCTCATGGATAAAGTGGAAACCATTTTGTAAAACAAGTTTTGTTAATTTTATAATATAAACTTAACCCAGGAAAAAAGAACTGCAACACTAATAGGAGCTGTGTGCCAGAGGCATAGTTCCAGAAGCACAGAGACTGACTCTCTGGACGTCACTCTTTGCTCAACTGTGAATTGGGATCTATACCAATCTCAGGGGGCCACTAAAAAGTCTAAAAGATACAACATTGTAAATCAACTATATTTCAATAAAAATAAATAAATAAATGTTTTTTTAAGTTTAAAAGAAATCATTCATGGAAAGCATTTACCAGAAACACGCACACAGTGCTCACCCACAGAGGTATCAAAAGACAGACCAAAGTTTCAGAAGCACAGATGGGTCAGCTCCTTGGTCTACCTAGGGCTTAAGTGAGAGGAGCACCTGCTGGCCATGCCTTTTAGCCTCTCTCAGAACCACAGGGAGGTCTGCATCCCTGACAGCTGCCCTTTGACAAGAGGGCAAGACAGAGGTGCTGCCCCTATGAATAATCGGCCCAAGACCAGGATGAAAGCCAAAGGCAGCATGAGTGCCTGGTCGGGAGGTGGTGAAAGAAAGGTAAGACGTCCCCAAGCCTCTCCAATCCTGGCAGCCTGGTGTTGGTCACTGCTCCAGCTGCCTACCTCCCCCAGAGCTGAACCCCAGTCAGTCACCCAAGGAGATGAGGCCACGGCATTCCACAGGATCAGTATTACATCTGGAACTGCATTCGTTTGTGTTCTAAGACTCCTTCTCTCTCTATTTATTTTATTATTATTATTTTTTAACCACACCATGTGGTGTGAGGGATCTTAGTTCCCCGACCAGGCATCAAACCCACGCCCCGTGCAGTGGAAGTACCGAGTCTTAACCACTGGACCACCAGGGAATTCCCCCTTCTCTCTCTCTTTTTTTTTTTAAGATTTATCTTTTTTTTTTTTTGGCTGCATCAGGTCTTAGCTGTGGCACGCAGGATCTTCATTGAGGCATGCGGGATCTTTCATTGTGGCGCATGGGCTTCTCTCTAGTTGTGGCGTGCGGGTTTTCTCTCTCTAGTTGTTGTGCGTGGGCTCCAGAGCGCGTGGGCTCTGTAGTTTGCAGCACGTGGGCTCTAGATGAGGCGCACGAGCTCAGTAGTTGTGGTGTGCGGGCTTAGTTGCCCCGCAGCGTGTGGGATCTTAGTTTCCTGACCAGGGATCAAACCTGTGTCCCCTGCATTGTAAGGTGGATTCTTTACCACTGGACCACCAGGGAAGTCACCCGCTCCTTTTTAAATAAAACACTGTTCACAGTTGGTTGGGATTTAATATATTCAATATTTAGTGGCAACCGAAAGAAACAAGTTAGAAACTATTCTGATATAAATAAGGGCTCTTTGCCACTCAAACCATTCTTATGAAGTGGTTCAAAACAGGCTGTACCTTGAAGTGACAAACCTCAGCCCAGAAGAACAGCAGGAAGAGAGGGGACCTGAGAAATGCAGAATGCCCCGTAGAAGAGTTCCTCTCCTCACCCAACCCAGACATGAGCTACCTCCTGCTTGGAGATTTCACTCTGGCAGGACTGAACTAGCTAAGGGCCCTCTGCATGTACGAGCACATTTTCACATTTGCTTGACCCCTGTTAAAAGCCCTCTCCTGGAAAAAAAAAAACAACAAACACTCTTCTGCCTCTAAATGTTTGCCCTCAAACTAAAAAATGACTGCCGGAGACATAGTATCTTGAAGTGTTTTCTATTTTTGTTGATCCTTTTTCTTTACACATTCACAGGGTGGGCTCAGAGAAATGAGCTCGCAGATCCAGCCCCGACCCCAGACACACGACCAGCCTCTAATGAAGTTAGAGGCACCGCCATTGGGGTTTGCTGGCCAGCGTTTGGACCACACGATCCAGTACCAACCTGAAGATGCTTCTTGACCATCTCATCGCTTATCCCCAGGTGCCTCTGGCAGGCCCCAGTGTTACAGAAGCAGCCGGTTCGCACGTGGATGTTGTGAAGACTGGCCATTTTATCCACCTGCGGGTTTAATATATGACATGGAACCAGTGTTAGGAGTGTCCAGTTTTACTCTGATTGCCTGGGAAGTGGTTTCAGATCCACACTTGGACCTCTCTTTCTTAACAGTAAAATGAAAATATGAGCTTGGAATTTTGCTCTAAGCGGCCATGATCTATCGTGGGTTTACTAAATACATTTTATAAAATGTTACTGATAATTAAATCTTATCCAGTTGGGTTATAAACATAGGCCTGAGAAAAGTGAAAGATATCAAATTCACACCAAACTCCAAGTTAAGAGCTCACATGTAAAACAATCTGATTTCTTAAATGAGCAGACATTTTTCCAAAGAAGACACACAAATGCCCAACAGATACGTGAAAAGGTACTCAACATCACTAATTGCTAGGAAAATGTAAATCAAAACCGCAATGACATCAGCTCTCAAATATCTAATAGCGAGCATCTAATATCACACCTGTTAGAACAGCTATTATCAGAAAGACAACACATAACAGGAGGTGGAGAGAATGTGGAGAAAAGGGAATCCTCGTGCACTGCTGGTGGGAATGTAAACTGGTGAGGAACTATAGAAAACAGTATGGAGGTTCCTTAAAAAATGTAAAATAGAACGAATTGCTGGAACTTTGATCCAGCAATTCTACCTCTGGGTATTTATCTGAAGGAAATGAAATCACTGTCTTGAAAAGATATCTGCACCCCCATGTTCATTACAGTATTTGCACTAGCCAAGAAATGGAAACAACTTAAGTATCCATCAAAGGATGAATGGATAAAAAATATGTGATTTATAAATATTATTATTCAGCTATAAAAAAGGAAATCCTGCCATCTGTGACAACGTGGATGGACCTTGAGGGCATTATGCTAAGTCATAATGAAAACTGCTAAGAAATGAGTCAGACAAAGACAAATACTGTATGATCTCACCTACATGTGGAATCAAATCAAAATTCATAGATACTGAGAGCAGATTGGTGACTGCCAGAGGCAAGGGATGGGGGTCGTGAAGGTGGTCAAAAGATACAAACTTCTAGTTCTAAGAAAAATAAGTCCTGGGGATGTACTGTACCGCATGGTGACTATAGTTAACAACACCGCATGGCGCGTGTAAAAGTTGCTGAGAGAGTAAGTCCTGAAAGCTGTCATCACAAGAAAAAAAAATTGTAACTATGTGGTGACGGGTGTTAACTAAGCCTGCAGTAAATCATTTCCCAATATACATATCTATCGAATCACTGTGCAGTACACCCAAAACTAATACAATGTTATCCATCAGTTACATCGCAATTGTTGAACAATTTCTTTAGTAAATTAATCTTTGAAAAAAGAGCCCACATGTCTCAAGGGAGATTCACAAAAATAAAATCTGAGGGCGGCTGGGACGTGGGGCAGCTCCTTGGCATCCTCTGCTTCCGGGTAGATTCCCAGAGCAGGAATTAGCAGAGCTACCAGTCAGAGCAGCTCTGCCTCAGCTCCCAGCCCAGGCTGCAAACATTACTGTGTTGACACTGTGTGTTATCGATTTGCTTTCATAATGTCTCAGACTTTGGGTTGAATCACAGAACTAACTGCTACTCAATCCAGAAGTTCCAAGGCTCTTTCCCGTCCCCTGGAAGCTAGACAGGTGATTCGTAGTCACAAGGCTCAAAGGTGAGCTGGCACGAGGGATGTTTATCCCAGCTCTTCTGTTTCTGGGTCCAGGGCTCCATTCTCCCAAGGGCCTGGGGGCCCAGTGAGGGTCCTCAGCCCTGGTGACTCAGGTTAAACTTGGGGGAGTGCCCTAAATGCATTCAAGGAAACAAACACATCTTGCCCAGTCAGAGAAGCCTTTGAAACTTTTCTCCCTGGGAAGTACAGGTGGGGGACACAGACACAGGTCACCAGGTGGTCAGCCTGGCCTCCCCGCTAGGCAAGCGCAGCGGTGTTACCTCCCACACACCGTTATGGGGACTACACTGTCTTCCCTTTAGCCGTCTCCCCTGGATGGTCAGAGTGAAAAGAAGCCACCTCTGCTGGTGAAATCCAGGAGTTCCCTGCTCTCTGAGGTGAGACCTGGCGGCACCACTGGGTCTGGCCTACTCCACCTCCAGGATCAGGTGGTCTCCATTCAAGGGGCAGCCCCTAGGAAAGCCCCTCACTCCCCGACCCCAACTCCAGCCAAGCTGAATGAGAAGTCTCCCCCACCCACCCCGTATCCACTATTCCAGCTACCACAGCCACAAAACAAGCCACCCAAACCTGGCGGCCTAAAACAATAACCATTTTATTGTGCTCACGGCTACAGGGGGGTCAGGAATTCAGAAAGACCCCAGAGGAGATGGCTTGTCTGAGCTGGGAAGACTAGAAGGCTGGGAGCGACATGACGTCTGGGGCTGGAATCACCTGGAGACTCAGCTTCTCATGTATGCGTCTGGCCTCCAAGCCAGAAGGGGTCAAAGCAGACAGTCACCATCATGCCTGCTTTTGGCTTCCTCACAGCATGGCCGCTCAGTGTAAAACTCCTAACACAGTAACTCGAGGCTCCAAAAGTGAACGCCCCGGGGAGCAATGCTGATGCTGCGGGGCCTTTTCTGACCCAGCCTCCAAATCCAAGCAGTGTCAACTTCTGTAGCATTCTGTTGGTTATGAGTGAGTCATAGACCTGCCAAGATTCTAAGGGGAAGAGACAGGGACCCCACCTAGAAGAGCATGTGGGTGGAAGAGGCTGTTTCGGCCACGCGTACCCTTCATACTAATTTCTCATCACAACTTCATCTCCTCTCACCCTGAGACCTTTGGAATCCCACACAGGCTCAGCCAGTGCCCAGCCAGGTGAAGGAGTTGGCTGCTGGGGCAGGATGAGGGCTGCATCCAGGGAGGGTGAGAAACCGGCCTGACCACAGTGCAATAGAGCATTTGCTTCATACCAGCTCAGTGCTAAGGGGTTGTGTATTGTAACTCATTTAATCCTCGTGACAACCTATCAGCAGGGAAGATTGTTACCCCCATTTCATGGAGACTTGGGGAGCTTACATGAACTCACCCAAGCTCCCAGAGCCAGCAAGAGGCCGTCCAAATCTGAACCCACCCTCTTATCCACTGGGTAGACTGACTTCCAACAGAGGGGAGAATGAAATTCGGAGACCTGGATGTCAAAAACAAGAACCCAAAATCTTCTCACAGAAGGCTCAATTCTTTCACGCATCCCTTGAAAAAGAGACAGCCAGACCCAGCCATGACGCCACCTGATCTTTCCGAAGGCCCCCCAAATCCCTGTGGAATTCCCACATGTGAAGGAGCCCAGGAAAACCCAAGATTCTCCCGGGCCGGCACAGCTGGCCATGCCTCAGCCTCGGCCTCCACTCATAGGATGAGCTTCCTCTACAAAGGCACAGAGGGAGAAACCCATCCTGTGCGATGCCTTGGAGAATGAAGGTCCTGGTGAAGTCAGCCCGGCACCCAGATAGGCTCCCTGAGGGGGAGGGGGAGTCTTCCTCTTGAGGCTTCTCTGGGCAAATGGGGGGCGGGGTTCTTTCACCGCTGCTTGGTTCAAGCAGAACCCTGTGGGCCCACCACCCCCCGCCAAGTACAAAGGCTGCCTCTTATTTGTAGAAAAGCTGAAGTCTCCCAGGCCTCCCAGAGTCACAAAAGAAAAGGCTTGAGCAGTTAATGATTAGGGCAAGAGAGTCACAGACTCTGTGTCTGATGAAAGAATGGGATTAATGCTATTGCTTGTAATAATCTATATCTTTGTGGGCATAGGAATAACTGTAGCTTGCTCTGCCCATATATGTGAGCGGGCAACTAAAACTGTCAACAAAGAGATGCTACAGACCCATGTCGAAGTCTTTCATTCTAAGATCTCGACACCTTCTCTCAGCATGAAGCAGTTACAGAAGATGGACCTTCACTCCTATTCCCATAGAAATGTAATGATGTCTGAGAGTGGGGATTTGTAAGCAGCTCTTTTGCCCCTTTTCTGTTTGTTCATTTCTGTTTTCCTCAGACAGACCTTAATTGTAAAAATGAGATCACTAGGTAACATTTAACCTAACTCCGGACTTCTGCTCTACTGAATGTACACAGTGCCTTGCTTAACCGGTTGATTCCTTTCCTGGATTAAAAGGTGTAAGAATGAAGAATTAAGTAGTTAAAGAATGACTGACTCTCTAATTAAGTAGTTAAAGAGTAACAGCTTCCCTGTTAGCAAATTTGCAGGCGGATAACAGGGGCAAGAGAACATCCAATTGCAGGTGGACCATGAGGACAAGACAGTACCAAACGAAGGTCAGAAGTCAGTGGGTCTGCACGCAATGGAAAGATGATGAAGAATCCGATCTCCTACCTTAATGGTTAACTGAGACTCTTTCCCTTTTTTCCCTTTAAAAATTGTCATGGCTGAGCAGAATCTTCGGAGTTGGTCTCCGGACATGAGTCCACTTTCTCCCCAGATTGCCAGTTTTTCTGAATAAAGCACCTTTCCTTTCTACTGACACTTGCCCCTCGATTATTGGCTTTTGAGTGGTGAGCAACCCAACCTGAGTTTGGTAACATGCCTGCCACAGCACACTTCATGGTCGCTTGTCTGCCCTCCTCCACACCCCTGAAAACATACACTTATTTTAGGTTTGAGAACGAAACTTATTGTACCAATAACCTAGAATAACATATTTGAGAAGGCAAACCTTTGGCCCCGATGCATTTTCCACCATCCCTCAGAAGCATTTACAATCCCCTGCTTCTGAGTGGTGCTGGGCTGTGTAAGTGAGGGGCAGTGTGGGCTGGGGTCTTCACAGTCAACTCACCCAAGAGACAGCTTATGGTTGTAGAGTGTTGGCCCCTGGACACCAGTGAGAACCAACATTTCCCCCAGAGAATATTTCTCAAGTTGGTTCCTCAGAGAGTTTATGGCTATTCAGAAGTGGGGACAGGATTCCTTGAGAAATGGATTTTGTTTGAGAAATTCTGGGTTTGACAAAGGTGTATGGAGATAGTGGCTTTCAAGGGAAGACGAGCACTATCTTCCAAACTTATGTGATGATCAAATCTGCTCCTCACGGCAGTTCTAGAAACTCGGGCTCTGAGAAGGGCCTTGAGCTCCCCATGCCCCGTGTGTGACAGCCCATCTGCTGACCACCTAGGGCCATGTCTGAGTGCTCAGTGTGACTCCAGATTTCTTAATGTACTGGGCAGTGACCAGCTTACTCAGCTGTGGTAAGGATCCAAGCTGTTCCCAAACCTGAATTGTTTTCATGGGAAAATACATACAAAGGGTATATCTACAGAAACTACTTTATAACCAATCTACCAAATCCTTTGAACTCATAATATGAATGAACTATGGCAGACATAAGGGCTTTTGTGCTACGAAGGACATCATTCCTACTTCATTAAAAAAAAAAAAGAGTTATGAGTTCCAAGCAACATGCAAACAAATGGTGGTAAGAGGCCCAGAATTTTGTGTAACACTATGATATGGTCTGACGTATCAGTGGGGCTACCAAGCTGTTTGTACGTGAAACGGCATCAGACAGGCTGTTCTGTCTACACTATTTTAGGGTGTCTTCCCTTGCTGGCAAGCTTCAGCTGTCCCCTCCCACTGCCATCAGAGACTCGACCTCTCTCTTCCCATTTGAAATTGATCACCTGTGGCTAAATAAGGAGGGCTGAAGAACTAAATAGCCGTGCTTGTTAGAACAAGAGTAAGGAGCCTCTAAGGAAGGACCAGTGGCCTCTCCAACAGTGCACAGCATTCATCATGGCTATTGCAAAGGCCCAGAGGCCTTGACTGCAAATTTCAGGGCTCAGAAAGGCTTCAGAATTCCAGACAAGAGTGATTCTGCTGTGAACAGGTCAGCAAGATGAAAAGAAAACCCACCTGGGAATAACCAATGATGTTCCCATTGTCATCGAGCACGTTGAAGCTGATGACTGGACCCTGAACCTCTGGGCTGCTGAACTCAGAGTCGCTGTAAATCTGCACGACAGGGGCTCCGTTGGGGTACCGGAGGGTGGACAGGGCGGTGTAGGTGTACTGAGCCAGGGTAAAGGTGTGCTGTCTGATGTTCTCCATTCCACCTCAAAACAGTTATGAAAACAAAAGGGGATCATGAACTCTATGTAAAATTCACTATCTCATTTTTAAGAAAATGAGATCATTATAACTGGCAAACTTGGACCTCATATTAGTGATTTTAAATACTTGTAAATAGTTCATGGTACTGCCCACATGATAAATGATTAGGTCATTGGTACCGAACGACAGTTTACCACTGCTGCTTCTGTGGAATTTTTCCATAGGAATTGTTGTAGTCATCTTCCTTTTTTTTTTTCCCAGCTTTTTGCACTTTAATGTGTAATACTCGAGGTACAAGAAAACTGCATCTAACATTGTCCTAAATCAAAGAAATCAGATCAGTCATCAAGGGCTCCAGAGTGAACAGCATCTTCATAACCTCCATGCTTATTGTCTTTGCTTTCTGGGTATAATTTAATAAGATCATCAATTTGAAGGATGGTGATTGCAGCTTCAGTTGCAACTTTCAAACTCTTAACTTTACCTATGGTTGGTTCAAACACCCCTGCTTGTTTTTTGTCTCAGGGTTTACCATTGACCAAGTCAAGGCCAATCCATTTTAGATTTTTGCGTTCTGGGTTAACTTGAGCCTCATTATGAAAAGCTCTTAATTTTGCAACCAGATCTGTGGAGTCTTGGGCAGCATTAACTGCAAGAGTATTAGGAATAACAAGAAGAGATCTTGCAAACTCGGCAATAGCAAGCTGTTCCCAGGAGCCCGTGCTGGTACGTAGTTTTTGAGGTGTATGGAAAGGGCTGCTTCTACTGCACCCTCAGCCGGAGCCACAGATTTCGACTCCAAAACTCTTCACTACACAAAGAGCTCCACCCCGTCACACATGAAATCATTTGCCCCACGTACGATGACTGATGCAGAGGTGTGAGCCTCAGTGCTATTTTAAAAGTGAAATTCTTAAATCAGTGCTTTAATAAGTCCATGCAGAAATTCACTCTAAGTGCCTTGATGAAATCCTGCTTACACAGGACATTTAGACATGGAAGCAATGTCTAGACCATGGAGAAGAGATGAAATGGTTACTTCACCTCAATTTACAATGGCCCAACATTATTTTACCCCATGCGTATAACTGCTTACATCATTGAAAGACTATAGCAGCCAATAAATGGGAAGTCATCTTCCTTTAAAAAAAAAAATGTTACTTAAGCATTCAGATAATTTAGACCCTTTGGTAACAGATTGCAAAAATGTACAATTTTGTCTTTAAATGTATCTCATTTTTGCTGTTACTGTTTGTTTACGTTAATGTTTAAATCTTTTTTTTTTTTTTTTAGTTTCTTGGCCACACCACACAGCATGCGGGATCCTAGTTCCCCCATCAGGGATCGAACCTGCGTCCCCTGCAGTGGCAGCTCGGTGTCCCAACCACTGGAGTGCCAGGGAAGTTCCCTAAATCATTTTCGTATTATACAAAGTAGTTAAGGATACTTGCTATAACATGGATGAACCCTGAAAACATTATGCAAAGTGAAATAAGCCAGACACAAAAGGACAAATATTGTATTATTCCTCTTACATAAGGTGCCTAGAATAGGCAAATTCATAGAAACAGAAAGGAGAATAGAGGTTACTAGGGGCTGGGGGAGGGGAAATGGGGAGTTACTGTTTTTTCAGTTTGGGATGATGAAAGTCCTGGAGAAGGATAGTGGCGATGCTTGCTCAACGATGTGAATATACTTAATGCCACTGAATTGAATATTTTAAAAGGGCTAAACTGGTACATTTTATGTTATATAGATTTCACCATAATTTTTTCTAAAAAAGAGCCTAATTAAGTAGGAAAAATCAGGGTTTGCCTTACTGTGGGGCTGATATTGTCAATCTGCCTTCAGAGGTGCCCCTGGCTGTGTCAGACCCTCTCACTTGTGGTTTGAATACCTTGCTAGTATCTGTCCTTGAGAAAGTGCTCGTTTCTCAATGTCTATCTTGATTATCTCCTCTTTGTCTGGATGATGCCCACTCACCTCCCTGCATTACTGTCACGACAGCCCTCCTATGAATTCTGTATGCCCGCAGTTTTAGGCTTAGGCTGAGGACCTAAGGGTCCCCTTATGACGAAACACAGAGAGAGAGAGAGAGAGAGAGAGAGAGAGACGGTACAAGCAGTGTCACCCCGTTCTAGAAGCTTAGCCTCTGACAGGAGCGTCCAGAGGGCAGCAGGAGTGAGGAGTCATGGCTCACCAGACAGAGGTTCTTCCAGCCTTGTGCCTTGTGCCAAGCCCCATAAGATGGGAAGTGGCATCCATCTGTGTGTTAGCCTGTGGGGAATGTCCCCCACCTGCTCACACACCCCAAGCACTTGTCAGGAAAGAAAACACGTATCATTGCAAAGGCCAGCAGAAGAGACAGTGTTTGGGGGCTCAGGGTTAGACCTTAGCATTGCCTGGGTTTAAACCCTAGCCCTCCCAGGTTCCAGCTCCCTGGTCCTAGGGAAGGCATTCAACCTCTCTGAGCATAAGCTCCTTCGCGGTCAAAGTGGGCTCATCATAAAGGTCCCCTGTGGGAAGACCCAGCGAGGTAAGAGCTAAATAAGGCCTCAGGATCTGTAAGCATTCCCAGTGCAGGGACCAAGGAGGGCTCCTCTGCGTCTGTGAGGTTATTAATCTCTGGATTTGGAATGTCTATCACTTGTTAAAATGTTCTTTTAACCGACCAAAAAAAAAAAAAAGGTCCAGTTTCTTGCTCTTGCCTCAGAAGTCATTTCTGGAAGTTCTTTAGAATCAGCTTCATCGGCATCAGTGCCGAGCTGCCATGTGCCGCTCACCTGCACAGACTCTCTCCTTATCTGAATCCCACCCAGGCCAGGGCTCCCTCGAGGACACGGGCAACAGGAAGCAAATTCCACACAGATAAAGAGGTCCACTGACCTGTGAGGCGCTCTAAGACATCGAATCCATGTTTTAGTGCTATCACGTCAAGGAAGGAGATGGTGCCATCTTCAAATCTGTAATGGTGGTGAGGGCGATGAGGTCAAGCTGCGGCTAACTCCTCCGCGTGCATTTTGTATACGTGACAACGGGGCTTTGACTCTAGCCTTAGCTGTAATCTATGGAGCCCTTGCCTCTGCTGCCTTATACAACGCTGCTCTCCCCTCTCCTTCTCAAGACAGAGGGCCATGCACACCAAGACATGCCGGCTGCCTCTGGGCCTGACCTGGTCTGCAGCTTACTTGGGATGGGCTGGCAGCGGTGATAAAGGGCCCTGAAAGACAGTCACCACCTTGGAAGACTTCAGACTTGACAAAACCTCAAGTGCTGTGGGCTCTGGAAATGCTGCCCTTGACCCCAAGAAAACACCACTGACAGGGCATCAATCCAGTCAGATCAATTGTGCAGCCATGAGGTTCTTGACAAGAGTCTATGATTCCGAAGTCTATAGGACCACAGCTATTATAAGGCTCTCAATAAACTTCCTGATTATCGTTATAATTATATTTGCATTTTATAATTATTCATTTAGACAAAATCCTCATCAAGTCTTTACTGTCCGTGTACTGCATGCCGGGCACTGTTCTAGGTGCTAAGGATACAGCAGTTAACGTGACAGGTAGGATCCCTGCCTTCACAGGGCACAGAAACAAGGAGTAACAAACAGCAAACATGCAGGGAAGCCAAATAAGCATCAAGCCGGGGGGTGACAAGTGCAATGAAGTTGCCTAAGCAGGAGGGCTGGCGGCTGCTTTAGATGAGATGGTCAGGGGAAGTCCTCTCCGAGGGAGATCATTCAAGCAGAGACCGAGTGGAATTAAGGGAGCGAGGGAAACTGCCCATTTTTGAAAACAATTTTGTAGGGAAAGAGAGTTCCAGGGAGAGGGGTGCAGCAAAGGCCCTGAGCAGGTAGAGCCAGAACAGCAAGGAGGTCAGTGAGGCCAGGAGCAAGACAGCAAGGCGGAGGGCTTCACCCTGGATGAGACGAGTGGCCGGAGGGCTCTGAGCAGAGAGGAGTGGCGATGGGGCCTAGATTTTGATAAAATGCCTCTGGCTGCTTCATTAGTGAGGGGGAAGCCTGGGGCACAGCGAGGAGTTTCCAGCAAGCATCCCACAAAGGGTGGTGACAAACAGCAGTCTTTATGCAAGTTGAAGTTTTCAATGGAAATACCGTGCTTTGTATTTTAACACTCTAGGGATAAGAGCTGCTCAAAATATCATTACCGGAATGTTAATATCCTTATAAAACGAATGGTAATTAATAGATATACAGAAGTAATAATGAATCAGTTGATAGTTAATTGACCATTAATAAGTTAGTAACTAATGACTCCTTAATAAATTAAACATGATTAGGCAATAACGGCTTCTGTCATTAATTGATCAATAATAAATAATTATTGATTGATCAATAATTAACAGACTTTTAGGAGAAAAGGGAGGTTTTTTTGTTTCCATCAGGGGTTGTTTCTCACTGGGTTATAGAACAGAAAAGGTTAAGAACAGGGTTCAGATGCATGTTCAAGAAACATTTGAGTTCGGTATTAAACCTCAAGCTCTAGTGCTAGGTTCACACGAAAAATATGAGGCTTCTAATGGTAAATAAATACATTCAGCTTTCTGGGAATCTTGGTGCAGCACCTGCTATAAGGCGATTCACCCAAATTGAAGGCAAGAGGTGGTACCAGCCCAGCCCACTCATGCCATGCCTGTAATGAGCTGCCCCACTCCCCTAGGTCTTCAGGTGCCCCTACTGACTAAATAAAGTTTGGGTTGTCATTTTGTTCTGCCTTTAATTTACATGATGTTGTGCCTGTCATTCTTTTCTCACTTGCTTATATTATATGCTACGTTATCACACTTGGATTCAAAAGGTTTTACATTAGCTTTCCTGTTTTAGAATCGCGCAACTATGGAGAAGTCCTAAATGAAAGAGACATCAGATAGCCTCATAGCCTATTGATGCCAACTCAACCTTGGTGCTTCACCTATATTAGTTCTAAAGAACTGTATCCTTTTAGAGATGCACTTTATAGGAAAAACATGAGGTGCAGAGATCAAGTCACAGGCTCCTATTCCCACAGTGTGCAGTGGAGCCAGGATTCACTCCCCAACGATCCAGCTCCAGAACCTACACTCTAGACTATGACTCTACTGCCGAGACCATGCGCCTACCTGCAGGACCCTTGAGTCTGCACCTGGGTCTGCGGGGGATCTGAGCCACCTTCCCATACAGGCCCCGGGGCCTTCTCAGGCACCAGCAGAGTGACCAGCTCCTGGCCCCCACCTCATGGTATCTCCCACTGTTGGACCCAGTATAGATACTAAAACTGTTGGACCCAGCAGAACCCTGGGTCAGCTGCCATTTTCACCCTCTCATACCTTCAACCTTACGGTCCCCAGCCACTGGCATCTGGGGGATTCCTGGGCACGAGCCACACCGCCTGCCCCTGCACGCTGAGAATGACACATAGACCAAAAAACCCAGGCAAGGAGCTGCCAGCCCTCAAACTTCCTTGGTAACCCCTGGGAGGCTCACAGAGGCTGCTGTTAGCTGTGCCCCCGAGTCTGGTGGCCTCTGATTTAACTGGTTCCTCTTGCTGACCAGAAACCAAGCTGAGCTGATACTAGCTGCTGAAATACAGCTATGCTGTCAACATGTATGCACACCTGTTCCAAATGGCACCATCCTTTTAAATCACTGCTTCAGTTGCTGCCCCCTCATGTCAGTGCTGTGGCAAAAGGCCTAGGGCCCATCCTCCTTACTCCCTGGAAGGCCTTCATCTCTTCTGCTCGCAGCCCTTCCCTGCAGGCCCTCATCCTCCCACAGCTGTGGAGAAGCCCACACACACGGCAGAGTTCACAGCCCGCTGTGGCAGCTCCAGTTGACCTCTGACTCCCGGATCCGGGCCCTGCCACCCAGCACCTCCCTTGCAGCATCCTACGGGTGGCATAGGCCAGACCCAAGCCTTGCTGAGCTCCAGCGGCCACTCCCATCGCCGGGTTACCTTTCAGCCACCGACTCTCTGGGGATATAGAAGTCTTCTTCTGCAAGGTATGCAGCGGCCGTGCCTCCTCCAAAGTAGGTTTTCCTCAGCAGAGGAGCTGAGCGGCTATTCACCAGCAGGGCGCCCAGGCCAGTGGGGAAGCCAAAGATCTTATAGAAGGAGAGGGGGACAAAGTCTGCCCGGTGAACCGACAGGTCCAGAGGCGAGGTGCCCACGTAGGCAGCCGCATCCAGCAGCACGAACCACTTCCCAGGCCCGCCCATGGGGCACATCCGCCCAGACTTGACCTCTTCTATCCAGGACAGGGGGTACCTGGTCCCGGAAAAGTTACTCTGAGCTGGGTAGCAGAAGAGATGCAGAGGCTGGCCGTCAGGGTCGCTGGCAGCGGTAGCATCCTGTTCTTCCGCCAGCCACATGTCCTCTGGCCTGACTGGGATGGAAGTGATGTTCATGGCCGCGACGACCTCCCTCATGCCCACCACAGACGTGTGGCTGTCAGTGAGGTAACAGAAGTGACTCCCGCTGCTTTCTGGGCCTGGGGGCACCCACGGGAAAGCCTCTGCCACCAGTTTAAGAGCAGCTGTGCTCCCGGCCGTGAAAATCACAGTGTAGTCCTCTGGGGAGGTGTGGAAGTGTGCCAGGATCCTGGAAGAGGCACAGCATCAGGGAACTCCTTGGTTTCCCTCCAGTGTTAAATGTTTGGAGCTAGTTGTATTTCAACTAAATACGACATCTGTCTACCTTAAGAGCTAGGAAAAAGCCAGATAGGGTTTGCCACATTGTGAAGTTAGGGCAGGGGCAGAGGAAGTTGTGGTAAGGGATGGCAAATGGGTGCAAACCAGCAAAATCACCCAGCCTCCCAAATCCCCACCCCCAAATGGAGAAGACAAAAATCCACAACTACCTTAAACTCAGTTGAAAACACCCCTTCTCGGTCTACTGTCTGGCTCTATCATAACAAGTTTTCAATCATCAACTTGTTTAACACTGCTTTTAATACGGGCAACCCTATAGCAAAAGAGTATCATTTTCAAACTGGAAATAATTTGAAATTGTATAGATTCAAATATCTTTAGGTACCACCTAAATTATTTGCCAAAAACTAATTAATTTGTTATGTGCAAATATTAGTAAAGGGGGGAAAACTGAAAAAACAAGATGTCTAAATCTGAAATACGAAAAGAAAAAAAAAACAGAGAAAGCGTTTTTTTTTTCTCCCTGAAAAGAAGACTTAGGAACCTGGGTCACTCTGGCCCCCAGGAACTCTGGCACCAGCCCAGAGCCACACACAACAGCTTGGGCACCTCAGAGGTGCCTACCTGTGCTTCTGGTCGGCCCCGCTCTGCACCTGCTCAGCCTCACCTTCCTGTCCTCTGACCCTGATGGTTATCAGCGTGCACGTGTGGCCATTTAGCTGAACGTGATCTTCCTGAAACCAGCTCAGAAGATTTGTGGGATGTGGGCAGGTGGTAGGAAGTCCATCCACCCACAGGTGCCACACAAGTTGGCGCCTCTGCTGCTCACCTGTAGCGCACCTGCTCCACCGTGTCATGGGTGAGCTTGCTGCTGCTGTTCTGGCTGTGAGGATTACCTGCCAGGTTACAAAGACAAAGCCATTGGGTCACTACTTATAGTCTCTCCTTTTTTTTTTTTTTTTTTTTTTGCGGTGCGCAGGCCTCTCACTGTTGTGGCCCCTCCCTTTGCGGAGCACAGGCTCTGGACGCGCAGGCTCAGCGGCCATGGCTCACGGGCGCAGCCGCTCCGCGGCATGTGGGATCCTCCCAGACCGGGGCACGAACCCGTGTCCCCTGCATCTGCAGGCGGACTCTCAACCACTGCGCCACCAGGGAAGCCCTATAGTCTCTCCTTTTGTGTTCCTTCAAAATCGTCTCCCTCAGTTTCTCAAAATTTAAGCAAAAAAAATATCATAGGACCCAGCCTTCCCCAGGTTCCAAACAGTAAATTTAATCAGGGAAGTGAGAAAATGCAGTAAGAAAGGAAAAGTCAAGCAAGACAAAATAATAATGGTTTAGCCATTAAACAAAGTCAAGGACCTTTAGTTCCTCCTCAAGGGCTATAGATAAGATTCCGGACCCTATCCTCTGAGTTATTTTATAGATACTAAAACCCACACCAGGTGGAAGAAGTTAACTGTGTGCTGTCCCTCCGCAGTTCTCCATTCACATCTGCACCGCTCTCCTCCCCTCCCTGGTTCTGGGCTGCTTCCTGAAGCCACCACAGGGTCTTGGCTCACGCTGTTCCTTCTGCCTAATCTGCCCTCTCCTCTTTTCCGAGTGAATTCCTGCTCTTCCTCTAGCATCCACCCCACTCCTGTAGAAGCTTTCTGTGACACTCACGCTGCCAACTCACCGTCACTCTGCAGATACAGACCCCCATAGTGCCGTGGCCTTTTGGTCACAGCCCTTTGCTCAATTGATAATTTACTTTATTTACATTTTACACTACTTTACTTTTCTTTTTTTTTTTTTTTAACATTTATTTGGCGATCACTTGATTGAGGTCTTATCTTTACTAGACCATAGTCCATGAAGGCAGGGACTGTATTACTTTGTTCCCATTACAGCACCATGCCCCCAACACCAGAGTGGCTTAATAAACATTTACAGGGTGAATGAATGAATGAATGAATGTTCCTCCTGCTGTCCCACCCTCTGCACTGTGCTGGTCCCACAGGGTCATCCCACCACCAAACACAGCACCCCGTGCCCTTCCTGCCACTGACCCCTTCTTCTGGAAGTAACCTGCGTGTCCCTGAGGCAGTCCCTCCCACCCAGCAGCACATGTGCTACAGGGACTGACCCTGGGTGCTTGCTTGCCTGACCCCCTCTCTCACGGGGCTTACTCAGCTTTGTGTGTTCAGCATTGTCCCCGCCTGTTAATGTGACATTTTATTAAGCATAGATATATTAGCTAAATGTAGTTGGCTAATGTTCAGTGCAAAATCAGTTATGCTGTGTTTTTCTTCACCATAAACATTTTCCATGAGATCTTTAGTGAAGCTTGTAAGCTGGCTCTGGGGGAACAGCGTGGCTCCTGCATGGTCAAGATAGACAGTTCCTGAAAGAAAACACAAAATAAAGCTGGGATTATTCTTCAGAGGTATTCCACTCATCTCACCTAGATCTAGTTTGTGTGAACCTGACCAGCGCCCATATGATGTGTTTAGACGTAGCACCAAGCCACTGATTTCTCCCAGCCTTTTGACATGCATCATCTTTTTTAATATTCTTTCTCTTATTCTTTTCCATTAAGGTTTATCACAATATACTGAATACAGTTCCCTGAGCTATGCAGTAGGATCTTGTTGTTTGCCCATCCTGTATATACTAGTTTGCATCTGCTAACCCCGAACTCCCAGTCCTTCCCTCCCCCATCCCTCTCCCCCTTGATGTGCACTTCTGAATTCAAGTGGAGGCATGAGCAATGGAAGAACTGCACTTTCAACATCTAATGACCCTTAGAGCCCTGAAAGCCTTCCTGATGAACCAGCTCTCTTCTGAACCTGGGAGAGCAGCCCACACAGCGGAGAAGCCCAGCGGACGTTCATGCTTCAGGATGGCAAAGCTATTTCATGTTATGACACACACCCTCTTCTGGAATTTCTGCGCAGCTTCCCAGGCTGTCAAGCCCTGATTCTACATTTCCATAGTGAGTTCCAAAGTCCTCAACCATACAACAGCTGTGACAGCTTCGGAGATGACTGGGAATGGCTGTGGTCTTTCCAGTCTCTCTCACAAACAGAGAAAGTTAAATTTAGATGACAGTGAGATACCAAGCGTTACCACTCAGACTGCCCCAGATCAAAAGGATAACTCACTGTATGGGTGAGGGTGTGGGGAAACAGGTCCGCTGTTACACGGCTGGTAGGAGGGTAAATGGGTGCAACTTCTTTATGGACAGAAATTTAGCAATATCGCTCATGCTTTAAAAATGCAAACTCCCTTGACCTAGCAATTTGTCTTCCAGCAATCTGTCTTATAAATTGTGAAATGGTCTGTCAGTGAGGACATTCAGTGCAGCACTGTCTGTAAGAGCAAAGGGTTGGAAATGACTTAAATATCTATCAAAATGTATTAAAATAAAGAATTTGAATACACCCATCTAGTACTGACATGGAACAAACTCCAAGATATGTTTTCAAGAACATACAATATGAATATATTCATTCATTCTTTCATGCATTTAACAAATATCTTTTGTTTTGTGCAGGATGGATTTTTCACTTATTTTATAACAGCTTTATTGAGATTAATTCACGTACTGTAAAATTTGCCCTTTTAAAGTTTATGATTTAGTGGTTTTAGTATATTCGTAAAGTTGTGCAACCATGGCCACTATCTAATTTTAGAACACTTCATTCATCCCCCAAAGAGACCCCATACCCATTACCACTCACTCCCCAGATCCACCCAGCCCTAGCCCCTGGCAATCACCAATCTATTTTCTGCCTCTATAGATCTGTCTACACTGGACATTGCATATAAATGAATCATACAACATGTGGTCTTTTGTGTCTAGCTTCTTTCACTTAGTATAATAATTTCAAGTGCATCCATATTGTAGCATGTATCAGAACTTCATTCCTTTCTTGTGACTGAATAGTATTCCATTGTATGGATATGCCACATATTTTGTTTATCTATTCATCTGTTGATGAATATTTGGGTTGTTTCCAATTTTGCCTATTATAAATAATGCTGTTATGAATATTTGTATACAAGTTTTTGTGTGGACATATGTTTTCTCCCATTTGGTTGGTTGTTCTTTCACTTTCTTTATGATAGCCATTGAAAAAAATTTTTTTTAAATTTTGATGAAGTCCAATTTGTCTATTTTTGTTGCTTGTAATTTTGGTGTCATAAGAAACCATTGCCTAATCCAAGGTCCTGATGATTTACACTTATGCTTTCTTCTAAGAGTTTTATTCTTTTAGCTCTTATATTTAGGCTTTGGCCCTTTTGAGTTAATTTTTTAATACAGTGTTGAAGAGGGGTCCAACTTCAGTCTTTGGTGTGTGGATACACCATTTAAGAGACTATTCTTTCTCCTGTTTAATAGTCTTGGCATCCTGTTGAAAATAAATTGACCATAGATGTATGGGTTTATTTCTGGTCTTACAACTCTAGTCCACTGGTCTATGTATCTATCCTTATGCCAATGCCACATTGTTCATTGTTTTGATTACTATAACTTTATGTAAATCTTACTTACCTTTACTTTTATGGCAGTGTAAGTCCTTCCACTTTGTTCTCTTTTTTTCAGTAATTTTTATTTTATTTTATATTTTGGCTGCATTGGGTCTTCGTTGCTGCACACAGGCTTTCTCTAGTTAACGGCGAGCAGGGGCTACACTTCGTTGCAGAGCACGGGCTCTAGGTGCACAGGCTTCAGTAGTTGCAGCATGCGGGCTCAGTAGTTGTGGCTCGCGGGCTCTAGAGCACAGGCTCAGTAGTTGTGGCACACGGGCTTAGTTGCTCCGTGGCATGTGGGATCTTCCTGGACCAGAGCTCGAACCCACGTCCCCTGCATTGACAGGCAGATTCCCAACCACTGCGCCACCAGGGAAGTCCCTCAACTTTGTCCTTTTTCAAGATTGCTTTGGGTATTCTGGATCCTTTGCATTTCTATGTGAATTTTAGGATCAACTTGTCAAAAAACTGTCTGGGATTTTGGTAGGAATTGCATTGAATCTGTAGGTAATTTGGGGAGTATTGCCATCTTAACAATATTAAGTCTTCCAATCCATGAATACAGGATGTCTTACCATTTATTTAGGTCTTTTTTTTTTTTTTTTTTTGCGGTACACGGGCCTCTCACTGTTGTGGCCTCTCCCGTTGCGGAGCACAGGTTCCGGACGCGCAGGCTCAGTGGCCATGGCTCACGGGCCCAGCCGCTCCGCAGCATGTGGTATCTCCCTGGACCGGGGCACGAACCCGCGTCCCCTGCATCGGTGGCAGGCGGACTCTCAACCACTGTGCCACCAGGGAAGCCCTATTTAGATCTTCTTTTATTTCAATGATATTTTGTAGTTTTCAGTGTATGCCTTGTACTTCTTTTGATAAATTTATTGCTGTGTATGTTATTCTTTTGGATGCTTTGGGAATTGTTTCCTTTATTTCACTTTCATAGTGTTCGTTGATACTGTATAGAAATTGAATTGATGTTTGTATACTGACCGTCTATCCTACAACTTTCCTGAACTTGTTTTTTTAGTACTAATAGCTTTGTGTGTGGATTTTTTAGGATCTTCTGTATACAAGATTATACTCTCAGCAAGTAGAGATGCTTTACTTCTTCCTCTCCAATCTGGATGTATTTTATTTCATTTTGTTGCCTAATTGTCCTGGATAGAACTTCTAGCACAATACTGAATAGAAGTGGTGAGAAGAGACGTCCTTGCCTTGTTCCTGATCCTAATGGTAAATTTTTCATTCTTTCACCTTTAAGTATGATGTTAGCTGTGGTTTTTTTGTAGATGGCCTTTATCAGGTTGATTAAATTTCCCTTTATTCCTAGCTTATTGAGTGTTTTTATATTCAAGAAATATTTACTGAGCACGTACTGTGTTCCAGGCACTGTTCTAAGTGCTGGGGACATAACAGCAGACAAAATAGAAGCTGGTATGATAATGACAGAGAAAGACCATAAACAAATAAATATTAACTACGTCAGGTGGTAAGACATGTTATGGCTCAACTATGTAAGAAAAAAAAGACATGTACACACACATATAAATATAGACAAGCACTGGAAAGGCAAACAAGACACAAAGAGCAGCAGTTGACTCTGGGGTGGCCATAGTGGTGGCAACTGGAGTTGGGGCTGCTCCCTGGGCATTCTTCATCCTCTTTTGACACCTCTTGAATTTGGTACCATGTTAAATGTATTACCTAGCCAAAAAAATTAGTTTAAAATAATGTTCTCATTTACTAAAGATTCAGAAATAGAAAGGTACCACACCATAAGAAAGGCATTTGTCCACCCAGCATCAGGGAGACGCTCATGGGGAGCATTAGTGTCGCTATTAGAAGAAGTAGGCAAACGACCCCCAAACCAATCAGCATTAGGTCTTCAAGAAAGGGAATTCCAGGGTCTCTTCTGGCTCATGCACCTTCAGTTCTTGGTTCCATGCAGGGTGAGTGACCATCAGTCAGCACCCAGAGGCTTTAAGAACCACTTGAACCACAACTGTGTAATCAATATGCTCCCTTCACCAAAACAAGGACATTCCCATCCAACGGGTTATGCAAAATATTTCGGCACTTAAAGGTTAAGCATTTAATTATCCAGAGCAACCCCTTAACCAGACAAATTCTCAAACCTGCAAGAAAACTTTGGGGGTGGGTAGGCGTCAGGGATAGAAAGAGGAGGTGAATCTTACATTATTGTGGTTTGGTTTGCTTGTTTTTCCCTGCCCTCTTTCTGGTTGGTTCGTTTCTGTGTGAAAAAAGAGGGGGCTATGTTCCTAGACTCCCAGCAGCGGTAAGGGTGAGTTTATAGTCCACAAAGTCTACTTCAACCATAATGTAGAGGAAATGCTGGGAAATTGTACTAGATAGATAGATAGATAGTAGATAGTAGATAGGTAGGTAGGTAGGTAGATAGATAATCACAGAGCACTGTCACAATTACAGTAGATGTTAAAGGGCACTGAAGGCCAGCCTGGGATCCTGGCTATCACATCTAAACTTTACATTTGAGGAAAAGGGTGCTGTTCTCTGAGAGACAAGAAGGAAACAAGGAGGGATCTACTTTCTACTTTCCCAGGGTAGTGTTGAGGGGAGAGGTCAGCCAATGATGGGTGTGAGGGATGAGAGCTGGAGGGGATTAGGGGATTAAGGAGGAGTGATGCTGAAATAATTACCTACTGTACTATAACAGCTTCTGGGATTTGCTTCAAAAGAATGGGGAGACTTTCTCAAGTCCTCTGCACCTGTGGGTATTCATTCTATAGGTGTCTCTATTTCTGTGGGTAGGAAGTTTCTATAACCAAAAAAGTTCAGAGAGAAAAGGAAAGAGAGAGAGAGACAGACAGACAGACAGACAGAGGGGGCACTGTCTCCAGCAGGTGAATGGGCAACTAGGAAGATCAGAGAGGGAGTGAAGAGAGGCTGCCAGAGGGCCCCTGTCTCCTCCCTTGAGCTTCCCTACTTAAGTACAGACGGGGCCACTCGAGGAGGAGCGCACAGCCCTTAAAGCTCCCAAAGGTGGGTGGAGCGGGGGGAATCACGTTCCGGAACATGAGGAAATGACCCAAAGAGCTGAAGTCAGCTACCTGATAACTGAAACATAAATCATGGTTGCTGCTCTGCCACAAGCAGGCAAGCGGCACCAACTGTTCACCACGACAGAATAAATACACCTCAAATCCCAGTGCCCGGAGCCACGACCTGCCCACTTACCCGGCACCCCTCCCAGTTCAAACAGCACGCCCTTCTAAGGCTTGGTGAAGCCCCTCACAGAAGGTTGCTGGAAAAGGATGAGTCCCGACCCGGTGCGGAACGCCCTCCCGCCCTGCAGCAGTGGGTTGGGAGGACCACTGGCCAGATCAAGTTTGTCTTCCAATTTAACCTGCCTGTTCCGCCTTGCGGAACTCGAAGGCACGATAAGATCCCGGTCCTCACATTCAATGTACTGGCTCGTCCTGTACTTAAAGTTCAAATTGCACGGTTTGCTAATTCTTCAGGTCCCCCAGCGAGCTGGACTTCCGAGGCATTGTTCTGCCTACACTAGTGAGAAAAATGAGACTTCGAAAATACAAACTGCTGGGAGCCATCCCAGAGGAGTCTGGAGCGCAGTCTCGGGAAGCTCCTGCACGGCGGCCGCAGCCCCTCGGTCCCCAACACGCGCGCCCGCAGAGTCGCGGTCCCAACCCCGCGAGCTGGCCGCCCGTGCACCGCTCCCGTCCCCGGGCAATCACCCGAACAGTCACGGCCGCCTGGCATTCCTGCATTTTGCAACCCCGGTTCCAGTTGGAACTTTAGAGCCGGGTGTCTCGTGGCAAGCGAAGGCAAAAAGAATCCTCAGCCCTATTCGCAGAGGGCGGAGACAGGTGGCAAAGGACCACTTTGGTCCTACATCCCTGGAAAGTCTAAGGAGCAAGAAGTCTTGGGGTTGCAGATGGGACCTCAGGGAGCCGCGTCCACAAAGAGAGCTCGTGGACACATCCCTCCAGGTCTTTCGATTCAAAATGGGTCCCTAATGAGGTAACGCCGCTCCCGCCGGGAGCAAAAGTTCCTTCCACGTCGGTTCTAGAAACCGCGTGTCCCCCACGGCCTCCCGGCAGGCCCGGCGCAGCTGCCCCCGCCGGTCTCACCTTCCAGGCGGCCGAACTCGCGCGCCCGGAGCTCGTGCAGGCTGCGCCGGCCGTACCCGTAGACGAGAGGCTGCGGGCTCGAGTCCAGGAACTGCGCAAAGGCCAGCAGCTCGGTCCCCGACTGCCCGGCCCCGCCAGCCATGACCCAGGCCTGAGCGCCGCGCAGTCCAAGCGGGCTGCGCCGGGGAAGCGCCGAGGCCCGCCCGCCGCGACTCCGCCCCGCCGCGCCCCGGCCTCGCCTCCCGGCCAGCCAGTGGCACCGCGTCCCCGCCGAGGGGCGGCGCCTCTCCCGGCAGGCCGGGCTTGCCGCGGGCTCGCTGACTCACGGAGTTTCACTGCTTTCTGCTCTTTTCCCACCTGGGGGCAGGGGGAGGGAGTGCCAGTGGTTGTCTCTTTTAACTGCTTTCCAACGGAGTCCACGGAGACACCCCCAGACCCTTGGAACACAAAGTTCTCGTTTACGGTACCACGGAGAGGCTGATGCAAGATGCAATGAATTGCTTTTTGCTGCTGGGCATCCTGGAACCTGGCGATCCTCCCCGCCGACTCTCCCTGGCCCGAGCCCAGCGCAGCGCCCGGGAGCCTCACTCTCCGTGGAGGAACCCCAGTGTGAGGGGCGGGGCGTTTGCAAGGAGACTTCCCCAATTGCTGTTCCCCAGTGGGGCGTGTGCTCGGCGTTTCTGAGAATGTGGCTGAGCAAAATGTGGAAGAGGAAAAAGATTGGGGACCGATGAGTTTGGTTAATAAGGTCGCGGCAGGTGGGCACCGTCGGGACCCGGTAGCTCCAGTGTGACCCAAGCAAAAGCACCTCCTCCGCTCCGCCAGGGGCCTGCATCCCAGGACACCATTGCCTCAAGTGTGGAGAGGCGGGCCAAACCCACGGGCGGGAATTGCCCGGCCCAGCGTGAGTGTGGAAGCGGGTGGGCAGGTGGGGGCCGGCTTCCGGGGATGGAGTGAAAGGTACTGGAGGCCCAGGAAAGGTGCCCGAGGTGAGGGGAGGGCTGTGCAGAACCCGCATCGGAGGGCGGCAAAGTCTGGAGGCTTAAGTGAGGACTCAGATTCGGGTCCTTGGGGACCGAAGGTGGGGCCCCAGGAATGGACCACTGGCTCTGTTGTAGGAAAAATGGGGCGTGAGAGGGTGGTCTTGGTCATATCCCAAGTCATATTCCTGGGGCAGACGGTGCAGATAAGAATTCAAGAGCTAGCCATAGTAAAGTGAAAGGTTTATTTAGACAGACACACACTCCGTACACAGTGTGGTTCGTCTCAGAAGGCGAGAGAGGTGCCAGGGAAATATGGGGTGTTTAGTTTTTATGGGCTGGGTAATTTCATAGGCTATGAGCGGGAGGAATATTCTAGCTATCTTAGAGAACGGGCAGGGATTTTCAGGAATTGGGGCAGCACCCACTTTTGGTCTTTTATGGAACTGTCATGGCACGGGTGTGTCGTTTAGCAGATGCTAATGTATTACAATGAGAGTATAATGAGGCTCAAGGCCTACTGGAAGTTGAATCTTCCGCCATCTTGGGCCTAGTAGGTTCTAACCAGTTTTTGTCACTTCCTGTTCTTCTTAATGGTTGTGTCATTCCTTTAATGGTTGTGCTCTGCCCCCTTCCTTTCTGTCTCAGCTCTCAAAGCATGCTGCAGTGGGACAAGGTGGGAAGGGCACACAGGCCACAAGTACACTGCCTGTGCTACAGCCAGGCCCTCAGTCACCCTGTGTGTGCGCTGCAGGCACCTTGGGATGCGTGACAATGCGCGGAGTAGACTCCCCGGTCCAGCCTCTGTTTGTATAAAAAGCAAGGGTTCTGCTGCCTGGTGGCCCACCAGCCCCTCCTGGCTCAGCCCCCAATACCAGGTCTGAGAAAGACCCTGGGGGTCGGGGAGGCGGGTTGTGTCCCAGGCCAGAGCCGTTGGGTACCGGGCTGCAGTGCTACAGCCGGTGCCTAGGCTTCCCCTCGCCTAGGTGGCCCCTGCCTGAAGACCACCCTAGCTAGGCTCACTCACTGCAGAATCCCCAGGATCAGGACTTCCCCGGAGGTCCAGTGGCTAAGACTCCACGCTCCCAACGCAGGGGCCTGGGTTTGATCCCTGGTCAGGGAGCTAGATCCTGCATGCCGCAACTAAGAGTTCACATGCCGCAACTGAAGATCCCCGATTCTGCATGCTGCAACGAAAAAAGATCCCACATGCCTTAACTAAGACCCGGCGCAGCCAAATATATAAATAAATATTTTTAAAAAAGAATCCCCAGGACCTTACTCTGGAAGGAATGAACGTTATCGATGGATGGATGCCCGAGTTTGCTCCTTAGCATTCACCATCCAACCACCTCCCTGCGGCATACCGTTTGGCCATACTTGGAGCAGGAACCTTGGGCATCTTGGCCTCACTCCCTTGCACTCTAACCTCTAAATTTGACTTCTGGTAACAGTACCGACAGGAGCAGGCACTGCACTGGGCACATGTATACTCTTATCTGTGCTAATTATTCAACAGTTAAATAAACAGATCCATGAGGTGGCTCTTACAGGTGGGGTAGCTGTGGCAGAGAGAGGTAGAGTAACTTGCTCGAGGGCACACAGCTAGAAGAAGGTGGACAAGCTAGCGCCTGGGAAGTCAGTCTCCAGAGCCCAACCAGTTAAATGTGTTCAACAATCTCTCTGGTGTAAGCCACGGTGGTCCTCAGGGCCTCCGCCTCCCCACCTCTAAGTTGGGGAGAGTGCTGGGGGTTGATGCTCCCCTCACCCCTCCTTTTAATGCATTACTTCTCCCCGAGGATCTCCTTGAGGCCAGCCCTTTCAGGAATTAACCTGCCAGAATCATCAGGAAGCCTATTAAAATGCAGATTCTGATTAAGTTGTGGGGGCATGGTGGTTAAGGTTCTGTGTTTCTGACTCGCCTGGGCGATGTGGACACTAGAGTCCTTGGACTGCACCCTGAGCAGTGAGGGCCTAGGTTACTTCCCTGGGAATGTAAGGAGTACCTCTCCTCAAGGTGTTATGTGGCCAAGTAACAAATCACAAATCCACAAGGGTGTTACTTTAGGACAGACTTGCTAGGGAACAATCTGAATGGGCCAAGTCAGAACTCCTTTAAAAAAATTTTTTTTAATTGTGTTAAAATATACATAACATAAAATTTACCCCTCTTAGCCATTTTTAAGTGCACAGTTCAGTAATATCAGGTATAGGAAGGAATGAACCACCTTGTTGTGCAAACAATCTCCAGAACTCTTTTCATCTTGCAAAACTTAAACTCTATACCCATTAAATAAGAGCTCCCCTTTCCCCCTCCCCCAGCCTCTGGCAATCACCATTCTATTTTCTGTATCTACAAATTTGGCTACTCTAGATACCTCATATAAGTGGAATCATACAGTATTTGTCTTTCTGTGACTAGCTTATTTCACTCAGCATAATGTCCATGTGGCAGCATGTGTTCAGAATTTCCTTCCTTTTTAAGGCTGAATAGTGTTTCACTGTATGTATATACCATATTTTTTAACCCATTCATCTGTTGATGAACACTTGGAATACTTCCACCTCTTGGCTATTGCAAATATGCTATGAACATGGGTGTATGAGTATCTCTTTGAGAATTTACTTCCAATTCTTTTGGATATATATAGTCAGAAGTGGGATTGCTGGATCATATGGCAGTTCTATTTTTAAGTTTTGAGGAATTGCCATAGTGTTGCCCATAGCGGCTACACCATTTTACATTCTCACCAATGGTGCACAAGGGCTCCAGTTCCTCCATATTCTCACCAATAGTTATCTTCTGGTTTTGTTTTGTTTGGTTAGGTTTTTGTTATTGTTACAGTAGCCATCCTACTGGGTGTGAGGTGGCCTCTCATTGTGTTGTTGATTTGCATTTCCCTAATGGTTAGTGGTGTTGAGTATCTTTTCACATGCTTATTGGCCATTTATATATCATCTTTGGAGAATTGTCTGTTCAAGTCCTTTGCTCCCCCCTGCTCTGCCCCCAACTTGGTTGTTGTTTTTTTTTTTGCGGTACGCGGGCCTCTCACTGTTGTGGCCTCTCTCGTTGCGGATCACAGGCTCCGGACGCGCAGGCTCAGTGGCCATGGCTCACGGGCCCAGCCGCTCCGCGGCATGTGGGATCTTCCCGGACTGGGGCACGAACCCGTGTCCCCTACATCGGCAGGCGGACTCTCAACTACTGTGCCACCAGGGAAGCCCTTGGTTGTTTTTTTATTGTTGAGTTGTAGGAGTTCTTTGTATAGACTGGATATTAACCCTTCATCAGATCTATCATTTGCAATATTTTCTCCCATCCTGTAGGTTGCCTTTTCACTCTGTTGACTGTGTCCTTTGATGTACAGTGCAGAACCCTTAAGGTCATTAAAAACCACTGAATTACCACTTAGTCAAGAAGTATCTTTAAGCCCCTGGCTCTGCCCAGGGGACTGTGTGCTCAGGAGGGTGTGAAGATATTGTGCCTACATCCACGTAGGGAAGTGACACAGACAATGGGGGCTGAGCGCCCTGTTGCTTCGCTCCAGGATGCAAGTGTAGAATGGCAGGAGAGAAGAGAGAAAGGAGCTCCTTCCAACCAGGGAGTCCAGGGAAGGCACCCCAAAGGAGGAAGCCTGTGATCTGGGCCACAGTAAAGAAGGGAGGGTAGGGTGGGTGGAGACATCGGGAGCCTCAGTCTCTAATGGGCACCTTCAAGTGCATTTCACCAAGATTCCCTGGGCCTCTACTGCCACAAAGACACTGTCAGAAATCGGATTGCTCGCTCTTACCCTGCCTGAAGCAGAACCTCCAGTCCCCATCAGTGAATGTCTTACACGTGTTCATCGTTCAATGAACTCCTGTGCTATAGGCCTACCACTGCTTTATCTCCCCTGGTCCATCTGCTGGCCCTGGGACCTTGGAATAGCCTGAGGTGGTCCATGCTGAGGTCTCAGGCAGCCAGCCTCTGCACCCAAAGTTCACAGCTTTGTAGTGAAACAGCTCTTCAGCTCCTCCGGACACCCCTCTCTCAACCAAGAATTGTGAAAAATATGTCTATAGCCAGATTGGGTAGACAGCCCCAATTGTGTCTTAAAATCTTTCCCCCTTGGTGAGGCTCTGCCCCGGTCCATCCCACTCAGCCTGGTTCTGTACTCAGGATGATGTGTTCCCTGGCAATGGACTCCATTCTTGAGAATCTCCGCAATACAGGAGACATTCATTCGTGCAGTATTTATTCATTCACTCACTTGGCAACAGTTCAGTGAGTGCCTCTCAGAGTTAGAGTCTGTGGGGATTGAGGAAGGAGGTGGGGCAGGTTTGGGGGCAGGTTTTGAAAGGCAGGTTTAAGTCGGTCTAAGGGAATAGAATTTCATTCCGAAGATTTTTGAGGAAGAAAGTGTCCCCAAGAGGTGATTTCGACCAAACTGTCTAATGACTGTGCCCAGGCTGGATGGGGTGGTGGAATTGGGGGCAGGGAAACCAGCTACAACCTCTTGGAACTGTCCAGGCTTAATTACCGCAGATGAAAATGTGCTTTGGCAGGGACACTCATTCAATGTTCGTTGGCAAGCTGCTCCCTGCTAGGAACATGGTAGGTGCTGGGAAGACAACAGTCCATAAGGCAGCCTCTGGGCTGAGAGGCCCCCAGGACAGTGAAGAAGATGGCTCTACAGCCAGGTCGCCTTTCTGTGCTGCAGAGCCCAAGAAGGGGCCTTCCTTCAAAAGGTTGAGCCTCCTCCACCTAGGACTCCAGAGGGTCCTGGGTTGGGAGGTAGCATTCCGCGTACAATGGCCTGGAGGTGCAAAAGGCTCAGAAAATTCCCAAAGCAGGAACTTCAGTGAGGCTGGAGCACAGCCTGTGGTAAGGGATGAGGGGTAGGGATGGGGACTGAGGCAAGAGAGTGGGGCAGACCCTACGGTACAGAGGAGCATGGCGGGGGTCCAGGAGGGATGGGAAGAGGTGTGTCTGAGGCCAGTGACATTTAAGGATCACCTGCCTCCATGCCACTGACTAATGAGAAGGTACAGTCAGAGAGATGGGAGGAGAGGTAGAGGAGAGCGCGTTGGTGGTAACTAAGGCTGAAAAGCCAGTTAGGACAAGGACTGATCAGATTATTCAACTTGCTTGGTTCGGTGATAGGCAGTGACCTAAGTGACCATTTCTGTTATCCTGGTGGGGATGGAAGCTCCATTATAACGGTCCAGTCTTAAATGGTAAGGAAGGGTAGAGGTTTTCCACTGACTAAAACCCCCGAGGCCTCTTGATCATGGAGGTAGTTGGGAGTTGCCAATTATGATGGATCACATTTTCTGCCAAGTCGTTGAGATGGGGTCGGTGTTTCAAAGGAGGTTGAATTTAGTTTGGATAATGAAATTGGTGCTTCCTGCCAGAAGTGAAATGCATACCTCCCTAACAATGAGAACCTGCTGACCTAGATATCGTGACACCGGAGAAATCAGAAGGCCTGCAGAGCAGGAAGAGAGACAGCAGTGGAGCAGGTTTCTCTCCAGAGCCTGGAGGTTGGAAGCTCTGGCAGAAACAACTTGAGAGCAGTGGAAAAAAAGATCGGAAAACCCCAGGAAGCTCCCTCCCCTGGAGTGCTAAGAGACCTTTTTTGTGAAAGAAGCTAGAAGGGCAGCTCAAAATCACCATGTTTGGGAACAAGGCTCCATTATATCCAGACTCATGTTCAAAACGACACCCGGCCCTCCGCCCCGAGTACTAAGCAGACCGCAGGAGTGAGAGGGTGGGTGGACCCACAGCTGAGGCCCTTTTCCTGGGGGCCCAGCTTCTCCCTGATCATTCAAGGGTGGGTGGACTGGGCCAGTCCACACCCTTCTTGTTCCCTTCTGGGTTGACATCTCCTTCCTGCTCTTTGTTCCCTACCTCTTTATGCCACCAAGACAGGGAAAGGATCTGATGCCAATTTTCCTATTTACTGACCGGTGGATTACACTGAAGAATGCTTCCTCCACCAGCCAGCCATCTGTGCGATCAAACTTATTCTTGAATTCAGCAAATATTTGACAGTACACAGGGCCAGCTACATTGTGCTAGGTGCTATGGAAAACAGGAAAAATCTGATGCCCTGGACAGAGGGCAGAAGAGTAAGACCCGGAGATCACCTTCCTCCCCACAGATACATCAGAAATACATTGACACGTGGAACAACTCCTACAGAACACCCACTGAACGCTGGCAGAAGACCTCAGACCTCCCAAAAGGCAAGAAACCCCCCACATACCTGGGTAGGGCAAAAGAAAAAAGAATAAACAGAGACATATGGATAGGGACGGGGCCTGCACCAGTGGAGGGAGCTGTGAAGGAGGAAAGGTTTCCACACACTAGGAAGCCCCTTCGCGGGCGGACACTGCGGGTGGTGGAGGGGGAAAGCTTCGGAGCCGCGGAGGAGAGCGCAGCAACAAGGGTGCGGAGGGCAAAGCGGAGAGATTCCTGCACAGAGGATCAGGGCCGACTGGCACTCAACAGCCCGAGAGGCTTGTCTGCTCACCCGCCGGGGCGGGCGGGAGCGAGCTGAGTCTCGCTCGGGCTTCAGTCTGATCAGTCCGATCGCAGGGAGAGGACTGGGGTTGGCGGCGTGAACACAGCCTGAAGGGGTTAGTGCACCACGGCTAGCCGGGAGGGAGTCCGGGGAAAAGTCTGGACCTGCCGAAGAGGCAACAGACTTTTTCTTCCCTCTTTGTTTCCTGGTGCACGAGGAGAGGGGATTAAGAGCGCTGCTTAAAGGAGCTCCAGAGACGGGCGCGAGCCGCAGCTAAAAGCGCGGACGCCAGAGACGGGCATGAGATGCTAAGGCTGCTGCCGCCGCCACCAAGAAGCCTGTGTGCGAGCACAGGTCACTATGCACACCCCCTTCTGGGGAGCCTGTGCAGCCCGCCACTGCCAGGGTCCCGGGATCCAGGGACAACTTCCCCGGGAGAACGCACGGCGGGCCTCAGGCTGATGCAACGTCATGCCGGCCTCTGCCGCCGCAGACCCGCCCCGCATCCGTACCCCCCCTCCCCCCCGGCCTGAGTGAGCCAGAGTCCCCGAATCTGCTGCTCCTTTAACCCCATCCTGTCTGAGCGAAGAACAGACGCCCTCCGGCGACTTACAAGCAGAGGTGGGGCCAAATCCAAAACTGAGCCCTGGGAGCTGTGTGAACAAAGAAGAGAAAGGGAAATCTCTCCCAGCAGCCTCAAGAGCAGCGGATTAAATCTCCACAATCAACTTGATGGACCCTGCATCGGTGGAATACCTGAATAGACAACAAATCATCCCAAATTGAGGAGGTGGACTTTGAGAGCAAGATTTATTTTTTCCCCTTTTCCTCTCTTTGTGAGTGTGTATGTGTATGCTTCTGTGTGACATTTTGTCTGTATAGCTTTGCTTTCACCATTTGTCCTAGGGTTCTGTCCGTCCGTTTTTTGGGTTTTTTTTACTTAAAAAATTTTTGTTAATAATTATTTTTATTTTAATAACTTTATTTTATCCTCTTTCTTTCTTTCCTTCTTTCTACTTTTTCTCCCTGTTATTCTGAGCCGTGTGGATTAAAGGCTCTTGGTGCTACAGCCAGGAGTCAGTGCTGTGCCTCTGACATGGGAGAGCCAACTTCAGGACACTGGTCCACAAGAGACTTCCCAGCTCCACGTAATATCAAACGGCAAAAATCTCCCAGAGATCTCCATCTCAACACCAACACCCAGCTTCACTCAATGACCAGCAAGCTACAGTGCTGGACACCCTATGCCAAACAACTAGCAAGACAGGAACACAACACCACCCATTAGCAGAGAGGCTGCCTAAAATCATAAAAAGGCCACAGACACCCCCAAAACACACCATCAGACGTGGACCTGCCCACCAGAAAGACAAGATCCAGCCTCATCCACCAGAACACAGGCACTAGTCCCCTCCACCAGGAAACCTACACAATCCACTGAACCAACTTTAGCCACTGGGGACAGACACCAAAAACAACGGGAACTACGAACCTGCAGCCTGCAAAAAGGAGACCCCAAACACAGGAAGATAAGCAAAATGAGAAGACAGAAAAACACACAGCAGATGAAGGAGCAAGATAAAAACCCGCCAGACCTAACAAATGAAGAGGAAATAGGCGGTCTACCTGAAAAAGAATTCAGGATAATGATAGTAAAGATGATCCAAAATCTTGGAAATAGAGTAGACAAAATGCAAGAAACATTTAACAAGGACTTAGAAGAACTAAAGAGGAAACAAGCAACAATGAACACAATAAATGAAATTAAAAATACTCCAGATGGGATCAATAGCAGAATAACTGAGGCAGAAGAACGGATAAGTGACAGGAAGATAAAAGAGTGGAAATAACTACTGCAGAGCAGAATAAAGAAAAAAGAATGAAAAGAACTGAGGACAGTCTCAGAGACCTCTGGGACAACATTAAACGCACCAACATTCGAATTATAGGGGTCCCAGAAGAAGAAGAGAAAAAGAAAGGGACTGAGAAAATATTTGAAGAGATTATAGTTGAAAACTTCCCTAATATGGGAAAGGAAATAGTTAATCAAGTCCAGGAAGCACAGAGAGTCCCTTACAGGATAAATCCAAGGAGAAACACGCCAAGACACATATTAATCAAACTGTCAAATATTAAATACAAAGAAAACATATTAAAAGCAGCAAGGGAAAAACAACAAATAACACACAAAGGAATCCCCATAAGGTTAACAGCTGATCTTTCAGCAGAAATTCTGCAAGCCAGAAGGGACTGGCAGGACATATTTAAAGTAATGAAGGAGAAAAACCTGCAACCAAGATTACTCTACCCAGCAAGGATCTCATTCACATTCGATGGAGAAATTAAAACCTTTACAGACAAGCAAAAGCCGAGAGAGTTCAGCACCACCAAACCAGCTTTACAACAAATGCTAAAGGAACTTCTCTAGGCAAGAAACACAAGAGAAGGAAAAGACCTACAATAACAAACCCAAAACAATTAAGAAAATGGGAATAGGAACATACATATCGATAACTACCTTAAATGTAAATGGATTAAATGCTCCCACCAGAAGACACAGACCGGCTGAATGGATACAAAAACAAGACCCATATATATGCTGTCTACAAGAGACCCACTTCAGACCTAGGGACATATACAAACTGAAAGTGAGGGGATGGAAAAAGATATTCCATGCAAATGGAAACCAAAAGAAAGCTGGAGTAGCAATTCTCATATCAGACAAAACAGACTTTAAAATAAAGACTATTACAAGAGACAAAAAAGGACACTACAGGGCTTCCCTGGTGGCGCAGTGGTTGAGAGTCTGCCTGCCGATGCAGGGGACACGGGTTCGTGCCCCGGTCTGGGAAGGTCCCACATGCAGCAGAACAGCTGGGCCCATGAGCCATGGACGCTGAGCCTGCGCGTCCGGAGCCTGTGCTCTGCAACGGGAGAGGCCACAGTGGTGAGAGTCCCGCGTACCGCAAAAAAAAAAAAAAAAAAGGCCACTACATAATGATCAAGGGATCAATCCAAGAAGAAGATATAACAATTGTAAATATTTATGCACCCAACATAGGAGCACCTCAATACATAAGGCAAATACTAACAGCCATAAAAGGGGAAATCGACAGTAACACATTCATAGTAGGGGACTTTAACACCCCACTTTCACCAATGGACAGATCATCCAAAATCAGATCATCCAAAATGAAAATAAATAAGGAAACACAAGCTTTAAATGATACATTAAACAAGATGGACTTAATTGATATTTATAGGACATTCCATCCAAAAGCAACAGAATACACATTTTTCTCAAGTGCTCATGGAACATTGTCCAGGATAGATCATATCTTGGGTCACAAATCAAGCCTTGGTAAATTTAAGAAAATTGAAATTGTATCAAGTATCTTTTCCGACCACAACGCTATGAGACTAGGTATCAATTACAGGAAAAGATCTGTAAAAAATACAAACACGTGGAGGCTAAACAGTACACTACTTAATAACGAAGTGATCACTGAAGAAATCAAAGAGGAAATCAAAAAATACTTAGAAACAAATGACAATGGAGACACGACAACCCAAAACCTATGGGATGCAGGAAAAACAGTTCTAAGAGGGAACTTTATAGCAATACAATACACTTTAAGAAACAGGAAACATGTCAAATAAACAACCTAACCTTGCACCTAAAGCAATTAGAGAAAGAAGAACAAAAACACCCCAACGTTAGCAGAAGGAAAGAAATCATAAAGATCAGATCAGAAATAAATGAAAAAGAAATGAAGGAAATGATAGCAAAGATCAATAAAACTAAAAGCTGGTTCTTTGAGAAGATAAACAAAATTGATAAACCATTAGCCAGACTCATCAAGAAAAAAAGCGAGAAGACTCAAATCAATAGAATTAGAAATGAAAAAGGATAAGTAACAACTGACACTGCGGAAATAAAAAAAAATCATGAGAGATTACTACAAGCAATTCTATGCCAATAGAATGGACAACCTGGAAGAAATGGACAAATTCTTAGAAATGCACAGTGTGCCAAGACTGAATCAGAAAGAAATAGAAAATATGAACAGACCAATCACAAGCACTGAAATTGAAACTGTGATTAAAAATCTTCCAACAAACAAAAGCCCAGGACCAGATGACTTCATAGGCAAATTCTATCAAACATTTAGAGAAGAGCTAACACCTATCCTTCTCAAACTCTTCCAAAATATAGCAGAGGGAGGAACACTCCCAAACTCATTCTATGAGGCTACCATCATCACCCTGATACCAAAACCAGACAAAGATGTCACAAAGAAAGAAAACTACAGGCCAGTATCACTGATGAATATAGATGCAAAAATCCTCAACAAAATACTAGCAAACAGAATCCAACAGCACATTAAAAGGATCATACACCATGATCAAGTGGGGTTTATTCCAGGAAAGCAAGGATTCTTCAGTATACGCAAATCAATCAACGTGATACACCATATTAACAAAATGAAGAATAAAAACCATATGATCATTTCAACAGATGCAGGAAAAGCTTTCGACAAAATTCAACACCCAATTATGATAAAAACCCTGCAGAAAGTAGGCATAGAGGGAACTTTCCTCAACATAATAAAGGCCATATATGACAAACCCACAGCCAACATCGTCCTCAATGGTGAAAATCTGAAACCATTTCCACTAAGATCAGGAACAAGACAAGGTTGCCCACTCTCACCACTCTTATTCAACATAGTTTTGGAAGTTCTAGCCACAGCAATCAGAGAAGAAAAGGAAATAAAAGTGATCCAAATCGGAAAAGAAGAAGTAAAGCTGTCCCTGTTTGCAGATGACATGATACTATACACAGAGAATCCTAAAGATGCTACCAGAAAACTACTAGAGCTAATCAATGAATTTGGTAAAGTAGCAGGATACAAAATTAACGCACAAAAATCTCTGGCATTCCTCTACACTAATGACGAAAAATCTGAAAGTGAAATTAAGAAAACACTCCCATTTGCCATTGCAACAAAAAGAATAAAATACCCAGGAATAAACCTACCTAAGGAGACAAAAGACCTGTGTGCAGAAAATTATATGATACTGATGAAAGAAATTAAAGATACAAATAGATGGAGAGATATACCATGTTCTTGGACTGGAAGAATCAACACTGTGAAAATGACTCTACTACCCGAAGCAATCTACAGATTCAATGCAATCCTTATCAAACTACCACTGGCATTTTTCACAGAACGAGAACAAAAAATTGCACAATTTGTACGGAAACACAAAAGACCCCGAACAGCCAAAGCAATCTTGAGAACAAAAAATGGAGCTGGAGGAATCAGGCTCCCTGACTTCAGACTATACTACACAGCTACAGTAATCAAGACAGTATGGTATTTTTGTCTCCCTCAAATTCCCACAGTCTGTCTTTGGAACCAATAACCATGGCTGCTCCCCTCTGAGGCTACTGGGAAGACAGTGATTTGGCTCCTTGTTGCCCAAGGTAAACATGTGCTGGGAACACAACCCAATCACGTCTCCTCCATCTAGGACAGTCATGTAGGTCAGAAGATAGCAACTGCTTAGGTTGGCACTTGGCATCAGTCTGAGCTTTGATGCTGTGACTCAGGCAGAAAAATGAAATTATCAGGGAAAACAAGGAAGGGCAGGTCAGGGATTCTGAAATATTCCTCAGCAACTCCAGAGCAAAGCTGCAAGACTGCCTTTTGCTTTAGATGTTATGAACTACTACAGTATGGTTCAAAGTGTTCTCCTTTAGCAGATGAAGACCATCATGGTAAAAGTACAATGTATGTGTATGAAGTTCAATATACCATCCAAATGTACAGCAAGTCCTGGGAACTCTTACTGAACTGAATTAATTACACACGTGATTACTGAGGAAGATGCTTCAGGACAACTTGGGAAAACTGTCTATTTACAACTGGCAAAACAACAACCATGAACTTGGTCTAAGACTAGGCCTGCTTTCAGGAGACCTTAGGGGGTTGAGTTCCGTGCTGGAAAAGGCTCTGAAGTACTGTTAGTCCACTGAATCTGCTCTGGAATCCCATGTGCGCAGGATCTGAACAAATTGCTGTGTGCCAATGGGAAGATTCAGATCCTTCAGCAGATAAGCAAAGAAATCATACTTCAGAGCATCCCGGTTTCTGAGGTTAAGAAGCTCAGGTGCTCACTGCCTTGGTGCATACACGCTCACATGCACACACACACCCCTAAGGGTGTAAGACAAGTTTATACAAATTCAGTGGTCTAGAACTGCACTGTCCAAATATGGATATAGCCACTAGCCACAGGTGGCTAGTGAGCATTTGAAATGTGGCTAGTATGAATTGAGATGAGCTGTAAGTATAAAATGCAATTTGTAGTGTACAAAGTTTTCATACAGAAGAAAGGGTAAAATATCTCCATAATTTTTTATATTGACTATATTAAAATGATACTATTTGAGATATACTGGATTTGAACAAATGTGTCATTAAAATAAATTACACCTCTTTCTTTTTACTTTATGTGGCTACCAGAAAAGTTTAAAGTACATAGGTAGCTCACATTATATTTCTGTTGGACTAGAAATACTGGATAGCTCTGGTCTAAAAACCTTCATTTAGACTAAGTATCACTTAACTTCTTTGGAAGTAAAATGTCATGTTAGATAATAGCATAAACTCCCACCAAGAAAATCCTCGCCTCCCTCCTTCCAGCTCTTTACTACGTACAGTGTGCAAAGTGGCAATCTGCCAGGTGGCTCATGTTCCCACAGGGTCAGGAGAGGCCTGGCTCTCCCACCAGTCTTCGCAGGCTCTCCCACACCCTCTCTTAACCTCTCTCCACCCAACTCCCAAGTGCTCAGCTCTCGTGGGCAGCCTCCCAAAGCTCAGCAGGCACACCCAACACTGTCTTTCTGGTGTGTTCTTCTGCCCTCTGCTCCCATCGCGCCCTCTCCCTGGGGCACATCCTTCACGCTCATGACTTCATCCTTCCTCTTGTGGACTCATCCTTGCAACTTCACAGAAATTCAGGTGATTCCGACGCTACTTTCCAGCCCCTACATCTCTCAGTTACTTTAAGCACTTTAAGTCAAACTCTGAAGGAAGCATCTATGTACTTTTAAAGAACAAGAGAAGCGACCAACTACAGTTCAACTCACAACCTGCCAAATTCCTAGAATGGTTGGTGTGTACTGGGAGGGAGGGGTCAAGACCACACTTTGTGTGGTCTGCGTATTTATAAAAAACTGTTAAAATAAAAATTAATAATCTGGGTTTTATCTCTTTTTATTTTTGAGGCTATCCCTCACCGGAGGGTAGTAAATAATGAAACGTCCCAAACTTTTGAAAAGAGAAGGCCCGAAATGACACAAAATTAGGCAAATTTGCTCATGAAGAAAGAAAGAATAGAGGCTCTCAATCTGGGACACACAGATGCAGGTCTGAATCCCTGAAAGTATGGGCAAGGTTCTGAGACTGTGTGTATATAAACATTTTGAGCAAAGAGTCTGTAGCTTTCATCATATTTCAAAGGGTCTGAGACTCACATGAGGACTACTGCCTTAGGTCTTAAGCATGAAATGCAATGAAATTATGAGGTAAAGAAAGGTTATCTATTTACATGATAAATATTTTTAAGACACCAACGAGTATATGCTTGCAGTCATTAAGTCCATTACAGTGCACATCTGTTAACTCTGTGTATCTTCACAGTGTGATCTTCACCACAACTTGCAAAGTGTAACCATTCAGTGCCTTCTGCTTCATTCTGTTCAGTTTTTCCATTACAGTTCTTCCAGCATAATTTTTTGATAGCAAGTGTATGACTTTGGCTAAAACAAAGAGAGAGAAATCATGAAATGAATGTATGCTATGACTATGAAATATTTTTCTGGGTGCTCACCTGCATATTAATTCAGTTAGTATGCTCTTCCTATTAGTGTTGTTAACATAAATGGAAGTCAAAACCTGACCATCTAAATGTACAGGTTTTAAAATACCATCACTAATATTTTAGCAATTTTATGTTAGCCTTGAAAACGTTTTACTTACTGACCAAGGACACCACCAAAAAGAGCAAGAAATAGACAATGCATTTATGTCAAATTTTGCTTTAACCATCAATTTTAACTATTAAAATCAGTCTTTCAGGTAACATTACTAAATGTGTTTCTTTTCTAAAGAATTCCAACTTTGCAACATATTCTATATTTGATCTTCTGACATCCCTGTAACTTGAATGGACGCTTACTCTCATTATTTACTGCTGGGTAAGAAAAGATAGTGAAAGATTTAATAAACTACCCAGTGAAAGAACCTTGGTCTCCAATGTGACCTGTAACTGCATGACCCTGGGCAAGATGTTCATATTAACACACTACCCCCAGCCCCCATCCTCATGGCTAACCTAGGATGCTACCAAACATAGATTATTAATAAATCTCTATGAAATATAATATCCTCTATAAATTTAACCTGCAAACTAGTCCTCCAAACCAAAACGGAATAAGGTGAATATGGTGCAAGTTTTAAAGCAGTAAACACTGAAAATAATATCTGAGCTCACAAATTATACTTGCAGACTCTGAGAGTCCCTGTCACCAACGCACTCTCAGGATCAAAAGAATGAAGTATAGCCTCGAAGTGATGAAACACATTTAAAAAAATCAGCACACCAGAACCTAAGTCACCAAATGACTGTGAGCCCTTGCAAGTGGCCACTCTAGAAGGGTCCACACATTCCAACAATGCTGCAGTGCCTCAGTGTTTCCTGAAATTCTCCTAAAGGAAATGCTTCCACACAGACTACGACCTGAGTATTCTCTGTGAGAGCTCATCTTCCTTCGAGGATGAATCTGATTACTGAAAGAAGTCAAAAGTCATCTGGATATGAGCTTATAAATAAGATGAAGGTTAAGCTAAAAAAAAAAAAGTGAATGGTCAAAATGAGGAAAACTTTATATAAAAGGTATCATAATTGGTTTTCTTGCATCACTGGTAAGCTAGTTTTGAACACAGTTCCTAAAGAAAAGTTCCAAAAATATTTTAAGTAACAGCAACATCACTGGGATCTCATTTGTTCTGGATTAATATTAAAGTTCTCTCATTTCATTAAAAGAATGATTTGAAGTAGTGACATCACTGAAACAAGAATATATTTAGACTAGTATATATATATATATATATATATATATATATATAGTACTTTGCTTCCCAGAGAAGTTACTTTGAGGGACAGTACTTATTTGGCTATATATGCTTTGAGATGGTATGTTTTGTTTCTTTTCTTTTTTGGTAATGTTCTTTAAATCCAGCGTGTTAACAGATCACATTTAGAAGACAGGGAGTTCGGGGAGCCAACCTAGAAGGCAGTGTTTGCTTATATTATCTTCGTTTATATTTCATTATCAGCAAAACCTTTCATTTGAAAAGTACTCGTAATCTGATAAGTGTAATATTAGCAATCCAAATAATATAAGGTAAGCCAAGAATTAGTTCTTGCAAATCCAAAGTCACCATAATGACTAAAAAAATTTTTAATGAAAAACTCAAATTCTGTACATGTCCCCTGCCCATACTTTCTGAGGGGCTTCTTGCCACTGTTCCACATTCGGGCCACAGAAGTGGTCTGGGTACTAGGCAGAGGCAGAGCAAGCATCATGGGTAGGGCAAAGTGAAAGCAAGGAAAAGAAGAGGAGGGGAGGCCAGGAAGAGAGGAAGTTTCAAGTGCCTGAAACACGGAATTTCATTGGATACCTCTCTCTTCAGTAAGCCAGTAGCATGAACTGTTTCAACAGCTAAACCCAGCATCAGAGAGGTGGGAGAAAACCCATGAGGACAGCAGTAATAAAGCAGATCTCATTTTAAATACATTTAAATAAATACAATTATCATGAGCATTAACATGCTTTGCTGGTAAGGAGACAAACTCCCCTGGAAGGTATATCTTGTACAATATGTCTCTCGGCATCAAGCCAATGACCTTCCTCATGATGCTGTTGTTTGGAATTGTATTTGAAGTTATATTTTGGATAGTTTAAATACATGAAGGTTGAAGAATCCTAAAACAAATCTAACACAGAATGACATGAATGACTTTTTGAAAGTTTAGTCATTTTTAACTAATGAAATGGGTAAAGAAGTAGATTAAAAAGTGTTCCCTGCTGTCTAAGCAGGCAGATGAGGAGGAGGCTGTAAACAGCAGGTGCTCTGAGCAGCTCAGGTGGCAAAGGCCCACGCCCAGGGCACGAGGCTCAGGAGCTCTTACTCTGCCTGAAGGCTGGTCACAGGGCTTTGAGGGGCACTTGACGGTTTACTCCATCTCAGGATGTGAGCTAAAGTGTTCAAACACGAGATTCGGCTACCAAACACAATCTATAATATTTCCAAAACACCACCAACATTTTGAATTAAATTTTACTAAGATTCTACTTAGTCAAATTCTGAAACTCATCATTATGAAAATCACTTTCATCTCCAATGCGTTGTCTGTAAACACAGTATCATGCAAACAAGCAATTTGGTCAAATAAACTTTTAAAAAACAAGTGCAGTATAGTAATAAACGTCAATCTCAAGAGACTGTCACAAAACACAGAGGTACAAATTGGCAGTAAGCACCATGAACAGATCTGTGTTTCTCTCCATGCAAATGTGACATAAGATTTGCTGCTAAAGACTCCATGATATCTATCTAATCTGATGGAAGCAAAAACAGGAAGGAAATACCTTTGACTTGTTTCTACACAGTGCCTCCAGTCATTTATTTCTGGAACTTGATCAGTCTTTTTCCAAGAATATAAACAAATCTTTCCACACTCTAATCCTACTGCAACAACGTATCTGTTTTTAAGGGAAGGGAAAGACAGTGATTAATTTAGCATGAACTTCTGTTATCTCCATCATCACCAATCTAAAGTAGTTCTTCAGTGCTCCCAACTGTCTCTGGCTTACAAAGGACTCTGCTTAAAATTCGGGCCCAGGATCCAGTGCGCTGCTCTACTGTGCGCTCACAGAGCCTCCTCTCTATCGAGGATGCTCACAGTTTTACCTCTGCCCTCTGCTGGCAAGGCCTATAAGCCAGTGTTTCCCTGGCAGGCAGCAGAGACCCTTGTTCTACCGAAGATACTTGTTACAGAGAAAGCACCACAGTCCTAAATTTGGTGAAATAAGAACCTTTGAGCCACACTCCCGATCTCTATTTCACCACGCTGAATATCATCAAGCTCTATCAATTTAGCAATTCTTTTGAGGGGAGTTCCCTGGTGGTCCAGTGTTTGGGGCTCTGAGCTTCCACTGTGGGGGGGCCTGGGTTTGATCCCTGATCCGGGAACTAGGATCCCACAAGCCACGCAGCGCAGCCAAACCAACCAACAAATAAATAAATAAATAGGGGTTGATCAGAAAGATAAGATAAAATAAAATGGTGTTAAAAACAAAAAAGAAATCCTATGAGAAACATAAGCATTATAAAAAAAAAATAGTTAACTTGGAAGCTAAGAGAACCCAAAGATGAAAGTATAAGAGGGCTACACATTGAGAAACTAAGTGGTCTTCTTAAAGAAAACATAAGATGAAGCCCCACACAGAGACTGACCGTTGGGAAAGGTTAAGTACTGGGCAGACACTGATGGCAGTCACAGCTCCGCCCACGTCCAGAACGGAGGAGCAGGGGCCGATGCTGTGCTCAGTGGAGTCATCGCTGGAGTCGCACTCACCCCAGACAACCACCTAACACAAACAGATCAAACTCTGTAAAACTTTCTCTTTGCAAGGTTTCTAGCAATGCATTAGAGCGTTTCAATGGCATAGAGGACAACGACATTTTAAAAAATGCATCATTTTCATTTGTGTTCCAGGACTTCTGAGCATTTCAAGCATCACAGAGAAGCCACCATGTAGCAGATACATGTCTCTGAGACCTCAACTACCCAACTGTGCTGGTCCAAAGATGACTGTCCCCGCCCAGAGACCAGGTGTGTTTAGCCTGCTCTTTACACTCAGGAAACCAGTTCTGATCCAGTGAGATTCTGTCCACCACGTCCTCAAGGTGCTCGTGCACCACCCCAAGGAATTACCACAAAAGGCATGAAACCAACCAAGTCCCTGGCTCTTCTTCTACACCACCCACTGCTCATGGAATCAGCTCAGCTCACTCGGGAGGCCCTAACCTTGATGATACACCGCATAAGAAATGAGGCTTTCCTGGAAGCTCATGCCTCAGAAGGGTGTGAATGGTCACAAAGAAATGGAGAGGGAAGTGAAAACGCAGGACCAAAGCAAGATTCTGAGCAGAGGGCTCCGCCCAAGCAAGCAGGAGTGCAGTCCTGAGACTGCATGGCGGATGTGCTTTGTCCGTTTCAGCCTTGACCTGTGACAGCCACAGCTGGACCATCTGCTACCGGGCCTGACTGTGGAAGGCAGAAGCAGTCCTGCTGCCTGAGCAGCTAGCAGAGAGTAGGAAGACAAATGCCGGGGAAGAAATGAATAGGCAAATGACAGAAGTAAAGGTCTGAGAGAAAGCACTTCAGAGGCTAACATTTCAGTGTTTCATTGAGTGACAGCATGCTGTGTTAGTCCTCTGCTTCTGTAACTTGTACCATGACTGTGACTGGAGAGGGCAGGAGAGGAGAGGAAACGCTCAAGTGCCTCAGCGCCTCTGGTCTGCAGGAAGTGCAGAAAAAGGGAAGGATGCTTTAAAGAGCATGAAAACAGAGGAAAGACCAGAGGCCAGGGGAACATTTCCCAGAGAACAAGGGCGAGGGTCATGGTCAAGAACCTACTGCTAGCTAACTCGTTCTGATTTTTTTCACAGCTCGTGACACACACAGGCACACACCCCGCCTCCTTCGCTGAATGAAAAGGTAATAATCATTCATTATAGAAAGAATTTTAAATTCCCAAAAGTACGAAAAAGAAAAGCAGAAACTGTCTTTCCCTATGTCCCTCCATCCACTCCTGCTCTCCTACTTTCTTAGTCCTGACCCATTTCCTTTACTACTTTTTCTCCTACTGGAGCCATCTGATAGTCATGTGTCTGAAGGGACTTCTTCTCGTATTTGATATTTCAGAGACATGTATTATAGAATTTAACAAGTAAGAAAAGCCTTTTTATGTACGCATATGAAAAACACAGAAGGAAATAAATAAACTGATTTTTAAAAGATGTATCAGAAAATTAGGATTATGTGCTTTTTATCCGAACACACCTGTAATATTATTTTACATTTGAAAAAATATTAAGTTAAAAAAAATTACCTTTTTGTCCCGACTTCCAGTGAAGAAATACTTGCCATCAGGACTCCAATCACAAGACCAAATAATTCTACTGTGCACAGCGGTGATTCTGTTAGTGAAGGCAAAGAGACTGAAAACTGGGTCTGAAAGAAACACATATGCACTAGTCACAAAGTGGAGAGAGCAGTTTTTTACCTGTTAGAAAGCCATGTTTAAATGCCATATACAACATGTAATTTAACAATCAATTTATATACACAGACTTTTGCAACCAAGGCCAGGCAGCTGATCTCTCACCAGAAGGCTATGTGCATACAGTTATTTTTCTAGTAGGAAATGCTTTTATACTGACTAGTCACTCTCTAGTGACTGATAACAAACATCTTCTGGACACTTAACTAAAAGTTCAATTTATGCTTATGGAAGAAGCCTGATGAAATTTAAACTTACTCAGGAAGTAGCCAGATCTGTGTATTAAGCTATGGAAAAAAAGACTAATGAACCCTTAAATAATGTAAAAGAAAAAAACCAACTTAAAAAAAAATCTCTTCCCTTGCAATATTTTAAGTGTAGGTAACTAACTTCTAGCCCTCATAGGGACTAAACGTAAAAGACGTTAACTGTGTATGGAGGGTAGACTAATGTATCTATTAATCCACAATCCATAAAGATATAGCAAATTAAAGGATTTGTTATTAGTATAATATCACTTTAACTTTTTTAAAAAAGTAAAAGTTGCATGTTAGGAAATCACTAGTTGCAAATGAAATCAGTCTGTTACAACATATACTGCTCAGTATGTGTCATAGTCCCTGGTATTCTCTAAAACACAAAAAACCCAAAGGACTAAAAATATCATAAGATGAAATTGCAGTAGGTTTTATCAATGGAAAAATTAAAAACAGGATTAAACAACACAAAGTACTTTAAACGCTCTCTAGATTCTACCTACTCAATGAAACTGGAAGAATAAGAATAGGCTACTGCTGCAATCACACGAAGCTTTTTTTCCTTTTCCTTTTTTTTTTTTCAACTTATGCCAGATCCAAAGTAGAATGCAGGTAGGTGTGTTAACATTTTGCCCAGGGGTCATGTTATTCACAAATGGATGCCTAAAACACCCCCTCCCAATTATCACTGTGACAGAGGTGGGTAGGTGAATGGTAAAGACAATGGTCCTTCTGAGTTTCATAATTTAACTGTATATTCATTATTCCTGTCCCATAAAATCCTCAGTATATATCATCCATTTGGTTTTATGGTGGCATTCTGTAACCACCTGCGAAATCCAAATTTTCTACATGTAGATTTTTATGTTTCTTTAGCTGAGATGTCTGAATACATATCATCCTTACAAGGAAGGTCAAGTCTTCCTCAGTTATCACAAAACTTTGAAAGACTCACAACAACCAGACTCTGCCCTTCACCCTGTTATCATTTCTATTTCTCTTTACACAACAGCTGCTCAAAGTAGGTAAATGGACATAACTGTTTCACTAATAATCTTCCCAACCAACAGCTGTTTTACCTAACTCAGGTGAGACTGTGTCCTGCCTTTTCCACAGTGACCAGGTCCGATCTCTGGAAACAGCTAGTAAGAACTTGTCATCAGGAGAGAAGGCCATCTGTGTGACAGTCAAACTGTGGAAAATTAAATTCTGCACCTGTTTCCAAGATGCAGTGTTCCAAAGAATGATAGCTGCATGCTCTTTCTTAGCTGCCTATAGGACAGAGATGAAACAATAAAGCAATTAAAGTGAAATAAACTGAAAACATTTTTCAAAATAATATATTGTTTCTATGGTATTTTTTATGTATCTGTGTAAAAAAAAAACAACTTCTGAGAAAATACTATAAATACTATAACCAGGTGTAACCTCTGAGAAGAGACAGACTGGAATTAGAAAGGGTGAATAATTAGAGACTGGCACTGAAATCACAATTTTAAAAATTGAGTTATATTTAACATACAATATTATATTAGTTTCAGGTGTATGACATAGTGGTTCAATATTTTTATACATTATGAAATGATCACCACAGTAAGTCTAGTTACTATCCATTATCATACAAAGTTGTTACCATATTATTGACTATATCCCCTATGGGTACCTTACATCCCTGTGACTTATTTTATAACTGAAAGTTTATACCTCTTAAACCCCTACTTCAGTCATCCCTCCACCCCGCTGAAAACACCCTGTCTATTCCCTGTACCTATGAGTCTGTTTCTGTTTTGTTTGTTCATTTGTTTTGTTTTTTAGATTCCATATATAAATGAAATCATTTGGTGTGTGTCTTTCTCTAACTTATTTACTCATTTCACTTAGCATAATACCCTCCAGGTCCATCCATGTTGCCACAAATGGCAAGATTTCATTCCTCTTTTTTAAGGCTGAGTAATATTCCATCACACACACACACACACACACACACACACACACACACACACACACCCCACCCCTTCCTTATCCATTCCTCTATCAATGGGCACTTCGGTTGCTTCCATATCTTGGCTATTGTAAATAATGCTACAATGAACATAGAGGTACATATATCTTTATAAATTAATGTTTTCATTTCCTTTGGATAAACAGCCAAAAGAAGAAGTGCTGGATCATATGGTATAGTTCTATTTTTAATTTTTTGAGGGACCTCCATACTACTTTAATATTTTACAAGAAGAATACATCTGTGTATTAACTGTGTAATTAGTAGTTTAGAAACTTTCACTTCTGGTCAATATGGAGTAACAGGGACCAGATTTACTCTCTTGTGTGAAAAAAACTAAAAGATCAGACAAAATATACGAAATAATGGCACTCCAAAATATTAGGTATCTGGCAACAAAGAACACTGATACCTAAAAGACAAAATGAATCACAGAGTAGGAAAAAAAGAAAAAGAAAAAAACAATCACTGAACTCTATGACGTCAAGCAGCCAAATATAACTATGGTCTGCAAAAGGATAAGAAAAAAATACTTAAAAAGATAATGGCCAAAAAATTTCCAAATTCAATGAAAACAATAAACCTAGAGATCTAAGATGTTCAATAAAACCCAAGCACAAGAAACATGAAGAAAACTATACCAACAGAAATCAAATTGTTTAAAACCACTGAAAAATATAAAATTGCAGCTGGAGGAAAAAAAACCATTACTAAGTAACAAAGAAAAATGACAGTGGGCTTCTCATCCAAAACAATGCAAGTCAGAGGAAAATGGAGCAACATTTTTGAAGTACCTAAGGGAAAACCAACAATTCTTTTTTTTTTTTTTTTTTTGCGGTACGTGGGCCTCTCACTGTTGTGGCCTCTCCCGTTGCGGAGCACAGGCTCCGGACGCGCAGGCTCAGGGGCCATGGCTCACGCGCCCAGCCGCTCCGCGGCACGTGGAATCCTCCCAGACCGGGGCACGAACCCATGTCCCCTGCATCAGCAGGCAGACTCTCAACCACTGCGCCACCAGGGAAGCCCCGAAAACCAACAATTCTTTAGCCACCACTAATACTGTTAAAAAATGAAGGAGAAATAGATCCTTTTCAGACAGGCAAAAAGCTGAAAAAATTCCTGACCAGCAGAACTGCATTATGAGGAATGTTAAGAACATCCTGTAGGCAGCATGAAAATAATATCTGATGGAAAAAATATTTTTATTATTTAAATATCTTTAGGGATAATTAACTGTTAAAGTATAAATAATATTGTGGGATTTCTGTGAAGAAGTAAAATGTACAAAAACAATACCACAAAGTAGAAGGAAATGAAAGTATACTTATGTTCTCATACACAAATAGTGCAGTATTACTTGATGGTAAACTGTGGTAAATTAAAGATATATAGTATAAAATGTGAAACAACCAATAAAATAACAAAGAGTCATATCTACTAAACAAAACAAAAAAAAGAAATAAAATGGAATCATAAAAAGGAATCACTTAATCCAAAATAAGTATAATGGATCAAAGAATAGATAGATCAAATAGAAAACAAATAGCAAGATGAAAGGAGTTAATCTATCATATCAATTATTACATCAAATGCAAATGATCTAATAAGCACCCCTATTAAAATGAAAGATTATCAAGATGAGAAAAACAGCAAGACCCAATTATATGCTGTCTCCAAGAAACCCACTTGAAATAAAAGGAAACAAACAGCTTAAAGTAAAATGATGGAAAAAGATACATAATTCAAGCACTACTCAAAGGAAACCTGGAGTGGCTACACTAACATCAGAGAAAGTAGACTTCAGAGCAGAAAATATTACCAGAAGTAAAGAGGTTCATTGCATAATAAGAAACTAGTCAGTTAATCAAGAGAAAATAACCATCATAAATGTTTAGGATCTAACAACAGAAGTTCAAAAATACATAAAGTACAAACTGAAGGAACTATAAGGATTAAAAGACAAGTCCACAATTAGAGATTTCAAAATGCCATTCACGATAGAACCAAAAGAATAAAGAAGACAATACTGTCAACCAATGTAATTCATATTTTCAGAACACTCGACCCAAAATAAACAGAATCCAAATTCTTCTCAAAAGAACATGGAAATTTACCAAGATTAAATATCAAAGGATTGAAGTCATACTATGTTTTCTGAACAAAATAAACTTAAATTAGAAATCAATAACAGAAAGATATCTGAAAAACACTCAGTATATGGAAACTAATACATTTCAAAATAACCTAAGCTAAAAAATAAAATCAAAGAGAAATTAGAAAGTGTTTCTAATTGAATGAAAATGAAAACACAACGTATCAAAATTTGCAGAATGCCTCGAAAGCAATACTTAGAGGAAAACTTATAGCACTTAACACCTATATTAGAAAGAAAGATCTAGAATCAATGACCTCAGTTTTAACCTTATTAGAGACAGAAAAAGAAATGAGGACTTCCCTTGTAGTGCGGTGGTTAAGAATCTGCCTGCCAATGCAGAGGACACGGTTCAAGCCCTGGTCCAGGAGGATCCCACATGCCGCGGAGCAACTAAACCTGTGTGCCACAACTACTGAGCCTGTGCTCTACAGCCTGTGAGCCACAAATACTGAGCCCACGTGCCACAACTACTGAAGCCTGTGCACCTAGAGCCTGTGCTCCGCAACAAGAGAAGCCACCACAGTGAGAAGCCAGTGCACCACAACGGAGTGTATGTAGCTCCCGTTCGTCGCAACCAGAGAAAGCCCATATGCAGCAACGAAGACCCAATGCAGCCAAAAGTAAATCAAAATAAATAAAATAAATAAACCAAAAGCTTGTTCTCTGAAAATATTAATAAAATCATAAACTCATTAATTTCCTGGTCAATTCCCAGAATTCTCTCCCACCAAAAAAAAAAAGAGGGTATGAGAGAAAAGAGACAAATTGCCAATAACAGGAATAAGAAAGGTAACGTCACCAGGGATTCTTCAGGTAATAAAAGGATCAAAAGGGAATACTATGAACAACTTTATGCCAATAAATATGACAAATCAGATAAAAGGGGCAAATTTCCTGAAAGACACAAACCATCAAAGTACACCCACGAAAAATTAGATATCTTGAATGAAATAGCCCTGCATCTATTTAAAAAATTATAGGTAGTTAAAAACCTTCCCACAAAGATAACTCAAGGTCAGTTTGCTTCACTGGGAAATTCTACCAAATATTTAAAAAAGGAAATACCAATTCTTCACAAGCTCTTCCAGAAAATTGCAAAGGAGGAAATATTTCTATGAGGCTAATATTACTGTGATACCAAAACCAGATGAAGCCATTACAAGGAAAGAAAACTACACAGCAATGTCTCTCACATACTATATATGAGAGTTTTAAACAAAATTTTAGCAAACTGAATCCAACAATATATAAAAATATAAGAAATCATCAACAAAATGAAAAGGCAACCTACTGAATGGGAGAAAATGTTTGCAAATCATCTGTTAAGGGGTTAATATAAAAGCTATATAAAGAACACATACATCTGAATAGCAAAATATAAAATAAAATTAAATAAATAAATAAAAAATAGGCAAAGGATCTAAATAGACATTTTTCCAAAGAAGACATATACATGGCCAACAGAAACATGAAAAGATGCTCAACATCACTAATTATAAGGGTAATGCAAATCAAAACCACAATGAGATATCACCTTACACCCATTAGAATGGCTATCATCAAAAAGACAAGGAATAAGTGCTGGAGAGGATATGGGGAAAAGGGAACCCTGTGCCTTGCTGGTGGAAATGTAGACTGGTGCAGCCACTATGAAAAACAGTATGGAGGTCCCTCAAAAAATTAAAACTGGAATTAACATATGATCCAGCAATTCCACTTCTGGGTGTTTACCCAAAGAAAATAAAAACACTAACTTGAAAAGATATGTGTACCCCCATGTTCACTGCAGCATTATTTATGATAGCCAACATATGGAAACAACCTAAGTGTCCATCAAATGGATAAAGAAAATGGATCAATGGATAAAGAAAACGGACAGACACACACACCATGGTGGAAGAGTATTCAGCCATAAAAAACAATGAGGGCTTCCCTGGTGGCGCAGTGGTTGAGAGTCCGCCTGCCGATGCAGGGGACACGGGTTCGTGCCCCGGTCCGGGAAGGTCCCACGTGCCGCGGAGCGACTGCGCCCGTGAGCGACTGGGCCCGTGAGCCATGGCCGCTGAGCCTGCGCGTCCGGAGCCTGTGCTCCGCAACGGGAGAGGCCACAACAGTGAGAGGCCCGCGTGCCGCAAAAAAAAAACAAAAAATAAAACAAAAAAAAAACCAATGAAATATTTCCATTTGTGACAACATGGACAGACCTTGTGGGCATTATGCTAAGTGAGATAAGTCAGACAAAGACAAATACTGTACAATCTCACTTATAAGCAGAATCTAAAAACAGCAACAATAAAAAAAACCACCAAGCTCATAGACACACAGAGAATGAATTGGGAGATGCCAGAAGCCAAGACTGGGGGATAGATGAAATGGGTGAAGGGAGTCAAAACGTACAAACGTCCAGCTATAAATAACGAAGTCAGGGGGATGTAACATAGAGCACGGTGATTATAGTTAATATTGCACTGCATATTTGAAAGTTGCTGAAATCTTAAAAGTCCTCAGCACAAGAAAAAAATATTTCTTGTAACTGTGTATGATGATGGATGTTAGCTAGACTTATTGTGGTGATCACTTCACAATGTATACAAATATTGAATCATTATGTTGTACACCTGAAACTAATATAATGTTATATATGTCAGTTATACCTCAATAAAAAGAATAATTGAAAAAAAAATATATATATAATATAAGCATTTGGGGTTTGGTTCATCATTTGAAAAATCAATCCATGTAATTCACCATATTAATAAACTAAAATGGGAAAAACATATGATCATGTTAAGAGATAAAGAAAAAACATTTGACAAAACCTAACATCCATTCCTGATAAAAACTCTCTGCAAACTAGGAACCGCAGGGAGATTTTGCAACCTGATAAAGAAGAGCCATAAAAAAAAATCCACAGCAAGCATAACACTTAATGGACAAAACTAAATATTCTGTTGCTGAGATGAGGAATAGGTGAGGACTTCTGATGTTACAACGTCTAGTCAACATTAAGACATCCATATGGGAAAGGAAGAAGTAAAATTTTCTTTATTCACAGGCAACATAAGCATCTATGTGGAAAATCCAATATCTACAATAAAGCTATAATAAGTTTAGCAAGTTGCAGGATAAAAAACTGATTACAAAAAGCAACTGCATTTCCTTATGTGAGCAATGAACAATCAGACATAAAATATATGAAATAAGGATAAATCTGACAAAATATGTGTAAGACCTGACACTGAAAAGTACAAAATATTCCTGATAATATTAAGATGTTAACACTGGGTAGGAGGTATAATGGTATTCTAGGTACTATCTCTGCAACTTTCACTAAATATAAAATTATTCCAAGATAAAAGGCTTACTAAAAAAAAACAAACAAAACCCTGAGAGAAATTAAAGATCTAAATAAATGAGAGGCATACTGCATTCATGTGTCAAGACTCAATATTGTTAAAATTCTTCCACAATTAATCTATAGATTCAACGCAATCCCCATCAAAATGCCAGCACATACTTTTGTAGAAACTGTCAAGCTGATTATAAAATTCATGTGGAAAAGTAAAGAACCTAGACTAGCCAAACTACATTTGAAAAGTGAGAAGAGGGTTAGAAGACAATTACCTCCTGGTTTCAAGACACAGTATAAAAAGCTATAGTTGTTAAAGAGACTGCAGCACTGGCATCAAAACAGGAAAGAAAAAAAAAAAAGATGAGTAGGACAAAATAAAGTCTAGAAATAGACCCAAACATATATGGACAGCTAATTTTGACAAAGATGCAAAAGGTACGAGGTGAAGGGATAGTCTTTTCAACAAATAATGATGGAACAACTGGATATCCACATGCAAAAAAAATCAAGTGTAATATATACTCCATACAACAGGAAGAATTAATAAAAGATGTATCATAGGTCTAAACATAAAACTTAAAATCTATAAAACTCCTAGAACAAAATGTGGCAAAAGAACTTGAGTCAGGCAAAGATTTCTTTCTTTCCTTTTTCTTTTATGGCCACTCTGCACAGCATGCGGGATCTTAGTTCCCTGACCAGGGATCAAACCCACGCCCCCTGCAGTGGAAGTGTGAAATCTTAACCACTGGACCACCAGGGAAGTCCCAGGCAAAGATTTCTTAGATACTACATTAGAAGCACAAACCCAATACAGAAAAAAACTGATAAATTAGACTTCACCAAAACATACAACTTCTGCTCTTTGAAAAACATTGTTAAGAAAATGAAGGAAAAGTCACTGGGGAAAACTACCTACATAGCATATATCTGATAAAGTAGTATCCAGTGTATATAAAGAGCTTTTCAAAATTCGGTAATAAGAAAACAATACAATAAAGAACTGGGCAAAAGATTTGAACAGATACTTCATCAAAGAAGACATACAGTTGGAAAATTAGCACATGAAGAGCTGTTCAACATCATTTAATCATTACGGAAATGCAAATTACAGGCACAATGAGATATTACAAACCTATCAGAATGGCTAATGTTAAAAAGACTGACAATACCACGCACTGGTGAGGGCGTGGAGCAACTGGAACTCTCATATATTGCTAGTGGGATTGTACAATGGTACAACCACTTTGGAAAATAGTTTGTCAATTTCTTAAAAATTTAAATATACATCTACCATATACCCAGCAATTCCACTCATATGTATTTACTCAAGAGAAATGAAAGCATATATCCATGCAAAGACTTGTATACAAATATTCATAACTGCTTTATTAATAAAAGCCAAAAACTGGAAATCACCCAAATGTCCATTAATAAGTGTATGGATCAACAAATTGTAGTATATCTGTAAAAGGGAAGACTATGCAGAAAAAAAAAATGAGCAACTGATACATGCAACAACATGGATGAATCTCAAATTATTATGCTAAATGAAAAAAGCCAGATGAAAAAGAGTGCATACTATATGACTCCATTCATACAAAAATTTAGAAAATGTAAACTACTCTATCATGATAAAAAGCAGATTAGTGGTTTACTAGGGATGGGGCAGAGGAAATTTGGGGGGCTGATGGTATGTTTACTATCTTGATATGTAGTGATGATTTCACAGGTATAAACATATGTCAGAATTTATCAAATTGTTCACTTTCAACATGCAGTTGACAGCACGCTAATGACACCTAAATAAAGCAGCTAAAAATGTTAGTTCAAAAAAGAAATGCACATACTTGCTACAAGTGAGCCAACTTGAAAAGGAGAAAATAATTATGTGATTGACAGTGCCCTAAGACACAAATTAGCTGCTCAGTAGAAGCACAGTTATTCTTGCTACTTATGCCCTATTCTTTCCAAAGGCCCTTGTATTAACAGAAGGAAGTACCACCCTCTCAGTACCACCCTCACAAAGAGGACAACAAACAAGGGGGTGGGGCAGAAGGAGCACAACAATTATTTCCTAGGATGTCCCTCAATACAGGCCAGTAGCAAGAAACCACAGCAAGAGCAGGGACAAAAAACAAACATACCAAAAAACCCCCAAAACAAAAAAACCCCATAGGTGCCCATCCAGGTGGGCAGCTCTCATCATCATGCTTAAAACAGATAAATAAATTTTCTTGGTGTTTTAATAAATAAATTTTAGGAAAGTTAGGGGAATGTGTAGGTCTCAGACCTTTCACACAATCCTCCACAGTATATAGATAAATACTGAATAGCAAGTTCAAGATCATTCTCCCAGGCAGATGTCTGAGATGCACTATTCCGCAGTGTCACGTGCTGGTGGCTCACTGAGCTGGCCACCATCCTGCCTCACCGTGGCAAGGGCCAAGGGACTCTACTCACTTAGGTCAGCACCCACAGTGTCCTCAAGAGATGGTCAGATGGCATACATGGTGCAGGGTTTCACCTTCTCATTCCCCTGTCTCCAGGACTCCCATTACTAAAAATTTATGTTACCACATTTTTAGCTCTCATTTTAAGATACCTGATTAAATAGTTTCTGAGTAGGGGCATAAATCAGCTCAAACCAAGTATTTAAGAACAAAAATGTGCAGCTGAAACAGATTTAAAAGGCAACTGCAAGCTTCTGATGGGACAGAATAAAGAGACTGAGAAAGCAAGATTCAGAAAAATCAGGCACCTGTGGCCTTTCGTGTCAAATTCTGCCTCCATCACTACTAAGCCTGCAGGAGCCTGATGACTCAAATAACCTGTGACCAAGTAGAATAAAAAAGTAAAATGCCCTACCTTACAAGCTGAGGCAAGCAGTGTCTTTGAATTGCTACAAGCAACACAAAATATTTCATAACCATGTCCGTATCTAAAATTTAAAAAGAGAAAATGGATGACCCCTCTAAGTAGGTAATTAGTAAATGTACCTATTCTTGTGCTGCAAAATTTTTAAATGAGAAAAGAAATCAATCTCTCCAGCTAACACACAGTTCTTTTAAGAAACATTGTACTTTTGTCTAGGTAAATATTTGGGGTAAAAGCAGAGACTGGAGAAAAATGCCAACTTCCTAGTAGTAATACAACTTATTCAAACAACTAGATTAAAATACAAGTTTTCACCGCCAGCCAGCCACTACCATAAATAACAAACCATAGAAAGGTCCTGATAGGGAAACACTGTAGGAAAAAAAAGACCAAGAGAATAACAAAACTTAAAATTTTTTTTAAAAAGGAAAAAAAATAGTGTTATGTCTCTCTACTTTAAAAATCAAGACCGATAAATCTAGTAAATATAATACATAGCAATATAAATATCTATGTGAAGTTTGATTTTCACCCCTTATGAAGGCCATCAAGAGATGTTTACAGCAGGAGGGAAAATGTAGGTAAGAGGAAAGCAAAGGAGAAAATCAAACTGGTTGGGAAGGGGGCATCACAAGTTACGATCGAATCAGACTAAAGAGCTAAGTACAATTTAACTTACAGTTTTTGAACTTCAGGCCACAAAGTATTTTGCAGAAGATGATCCTCAGTGGGAGGTTCTACAATAAATTTATAGCATTGCAATTAATTTTTCCACTTTCATGCAGATAAACAAGTGAATTCTGCAGCACTTATTGAGGTCAGTGGTGACAGACCCCATACTATGTGTACTGTACTAATGATTCTAGCGAACCATCTTTTTGCCTTTTCTTACCAGTAAGTATGGAGAGTTGAAAGGCCACCTGGTGATATTCGAAACCAGTACTAGTTAACAGCTCCTCTTCATCAGAAGGCTGAGACGCTGTATCTCCTAGTTTAAAACAAACATCAACATCATGAATGTAGTCACCAACTTTATGTCTCCTGCACATGTCCCAATATTAAGGCCACTAGTTAGAAAATAGTGGTACCTGAAGGCAGTGTAATTCAACGCTGTATTCGCGTGATGGCAAAGCCAAGGGTATTTCCATTACTCTGGTATTTTCCAAATGCGCTCCTTAGAGCACTGGTCAATTCCATAGATTCCTTCCTTTTCCTTTGACCTAATGTTTCCCAAACTTTTTATACTGTGGAACACATTTTTCAAGCTATCCACATTAGCATCTGTGGTTGTGAGTGCTCCATGAAATACACTTTGTAAAAGCAGCACCTATTTCAGGGTCTGCATGTGTACACAGAGTACTTACCATGAAATAGCTGATAGAAGAGAGATGCATGTACTGTGATTTTTAAAAATAACAAATCACCTGTAATGAACATTAGGTACATAATATACAAATGTGTAACTAGGTTTTAAGCACCACTATAGGTTCAGTAATTTTGGAGACGAAAGCCTTACCCTGAAAGACAGCTTTATTTGATAATCCCAAAGCAGGGACGGTAGCTCCTTCTGGAAGATCACCATCTTGCTGGAATAAAAAGTATGATACATGTTTTAAATGCTAAAAGTTACTGTTACCTCAGTCACTATAAAAAAATGTTATGCTCACAAATGCTGAGAAGCAGTGTAAAGACCATTTTACCATTCTGTGTGGATATCTGCCCACACTTCCATTTCCTGAACTGAGAGATGCAATACTAAGCAATCACTCTCCAGCAGAGAGGCTCCAGCTAATCCCCAGCCCCGACCCAATCCATAAAGTCGGGCATCCTCTCATCCACAAGCTCATCGAACCCTGACAGCTCAATGGGTGTCAGGGTGTGACAAGGAAAGCACTGTGCTGGCTTCTAGCAAAGAATGGGCTGAGAATGGAAGGTCTGGAGCTTTATTTCCAAGAGTCTCACAGGCACATCCCTGGTGATGCTCATATAAACACACGTTTCACAGGAAGGCACATAGTATTTTCATTAAACATATTTAAAATTTTGAATATTTTAAAACCTTGTAACAGAGTGCCCTTTGAAGTGGCAATAATCTGCTTATATCCTACAATATCAATTAAATTATTACATATGAAACAAATGCTAACCATCAAAATTGGCACATGTCCATAAGCTAAGAGCATTTCTTACAATTTAAATTTTAATACAGGGGCTGGAACTGAACACAAACATGAGCTATGGGAATTTAAACCATCACCAAGAATAGGTACCTGAAACGCAGGATGCTTTATTTTAGAAAACAAGAAAAATAAAACACCATGGAAAAGAGCAATAAGAGGCATTACTATATATCCCAACACTTAGTATGGGAACAAACCCAAAAAGCAGCAAGAGGCTTTCCAGTCTACAGGATTCCTGTATCTTAGGACACAGAATTGAATATACACCTGGGACTAGCCTCTTATGGAATCCTAAAACCACATTTCAATCCCTAGAATTGTCAGATCCTCAAACCAACTTGCCCTCCACCACCATATGCTCAGCACGGTATAATAACCAGTTGAGGCCTCCCTTTTGATCTTGTTCCACTGTCCATTAGCATTAGAAACAGCATAACAGAATCTTTCATCTCCTTTACCTAATCAAGAGAGCCTGTGGCCTGAGGCGCCCATGATACACTCCAAGAAACATAGTTGGACATTTCTTTTAAAATGACTCTTACTTTCTTCTCCAGTCTTACCCAGACTGGTGCTAGTGTCCCTGCCTTCAAAGTCTCTGGGCTCAAAGGTATCCTGCTCCCACATAACTCTTCGCCCCAAAGTGCCTTTCATCACTTTCTTTGTTTAGGGACCTCCGCTGGTACCAGAGTCTGAACTATGCCTGCCTCCCAAGGTCCTCCACCATTTGACTTTCCCCCAGCCCCTCCATTTCCCTCTATATACTCTTCATTCAAGCAGCTCTGGCCACCCCACTGCTCTCTGTCCTTCCATCTGCCTATCAAAATTGTACTCATCCTTTTCAAGATCAGAAGCAAATTCATGACCCAACTCTAAGTACTGCAACGGACTGTATGATGTGCACTTCTGTGTAACACAACTACCTTCCTACTTACTTTCCCTTCCTTCATAACTGGTTACTTTATAATGTTTATAACCTATGTATTTTTGTAAGTGCTCAAATCTTTTGTAGAAAGGGGGTATAAACAAACATTAATAAAAACTTACCCTTTCAAAACTCAAATGAAGCCCCATTTTCTCATTATTCTACTACAGCGACCACTTCCTCCTATGAAAATTACTTTAGTCACAAGATTTAGCAATTAACTGGTTTCATCTAATAATTACAGGTACATTCGTTCCATTGTCCACTACCCCTAATCTACATCTAGATGGTAATCTCCTTGAAAATATGACCCATCTATTATGCTTTGTTTAATCGTAGTTACCAAGCACAGTGAAGACGCATAGTATTCGTGCCTTAATTTAACATTTTAATTCTTTACAGTCTCTTGGGCTTAACTGTTACAAAATTTCTTATATTAATATTTAATTTACTGCCTGCCACAGTGCACACAAAAGTTTGTCAAGCCAATAATAAAATGATTTGACTTTCTTTCTACCCATATACTCATTTACAGCCTTAAGTGAAACTTTCTAAAATTTTCTTTTTTTTTTTCGGTACGCGGGCCTCTCCCGTTGCGGAGCACAGGCTCCGGACGCGCAGGCTCAGCAGCCATGGCTCACGGGCCCAGCCGCTCCGCGGCATGTGGGATCTTCCCAGACCAGGACATGAACCCGTGTCCCCTGCATCGGCAGGCGGACTCTCAACCACTGCGCCACCAGGGAAGCCCTAAAATTTTATATGAAGGGTTAACTAGATCTAGTTAAAACATTTAGAGGAATACTCACATTACAAAGCACGTGATTCAGTGACTGACCCGTAATGGCACAAAAATTTTCCACAAAAATTCGAGGTGCAGAAAATACTCGAAGAACTTTTTCATCTGCTCCAGATACAAACTGAAACCTACTGATCATTGCCAAACATTTCAGGTCATATCCATGTATCTGAGGCCTTGCAATTTCATGCCAGGTCACCTGGGTATCAAAATAAGATAAACAAAAATGATCACACGTTTCAAAAACTGAATTCTTTTCAACAATCACAAAATACCAGACACAAAATCGTTCATTATGCCATGGAAATGTGACCATGGGGCAGATTCATCCAAGTTGTTCTGTTTATCAACAGATCAATACTTTTTATTGCTGAGTAGTATTCCCTTGTACAGCTATACCACAACTTGTTGATCTATTCACCTACTTACAGACATTTGGGTTGTTTTCCAGTTTTTGTCTTACTAGAAAAAGTCACAAATTTTCGTGTATAAGTCTGCATGAATATATTTCTCTTGGGTAAATATTACCTATGGGTATAATAACTGGATGATGTGGATGTATATTTAAATTTTTAAGAAACTGCCAAATGATTTCCCAAAGTGGCTGTACAGTTTAGAATCCCACCAGCAGTGTATGAGAGATCCAGCTGCCCACACCCTCCCTCATCAACACTCGTGCAGTCAGTCTTTCAACTGTATCATTCTAATAGGGGTGTCATGGTATCTCATTGTAGCTTTAATGTGCATTTCCCTAATGACTAATGGTGTTGAGAATCTTTTCCTGTTCTTATTTTCCATCCATACATCTTCTTTGGATAAACATCTTTTGCCCCCTTTTTTTAAAAAATGGATTGTTTTCTTATTACTGAGTTCCAAAAAGTTCTTTATATACTCTAGATAAAAATCTTTATCAGGTATATGTTTTGTAAATACTTTCTCCCAGTTTGTGACTTTTCATTCCCCTGACAATGTCTTTCAAAGAGTAGAATTTCACATTTTGGTAAAGTCTGATTTATTGATTTTTTTTTTAAAGGATCATGAATAAACAACAACTGAGTTATACTGATAACAAATTACCAAGAGCCACAGAAAACCACTCCAAAATTATTTGCCTTGTTTTTTACTTGACTATAGTGTTGTTCCCAATGTCCTCAACTCTACCAATTTTAATCTACCACATGCTGCTGAAGCAGAAATGTCAGTGGCCAATTTCATTAGCTTCATAGACTGACCCAGAGTCAGTTCCATGAATTTTTATCAGAAACTGAAGCTGACTACAGTTTCTCTGAGTATACAGTTCAATGGTTTATAGTGGTAAAGTTTTATTGCGGTTTTTTAAAGCTCAGGGCCAAGCCTGAAAAGTTCCTTGAACAAAAACTGGCCTCGACCACTATTATTTAACACTATATGATGTTAGAAATTAGCTTTTACTACAGACTTGATAGTGTTTCTTTCTTTTTTTGGCTGCGCCACACGGTCTGTGGAATCCTAGTTCCTTGACCAGGGACCGAACCCAAACCCGAGCCCTCGGCAGTGAAAATACAGAGTCTCAGCCACTGGACCATCAGGGAATTCCCTTGTTAGTGTTTCCTAATGAGTTAAACCTAAAATTACAAGGTATTATGAGAACTTTTATGTGGAACTGAAGTAAACACATTTTGACAGCTAACATTTTAATTGTTTGAATTATAAAGAATATGTGTATGCTTAAGTTTCCTTTAACTGAAATACAGTTGAAATAAAATGTGGTGTTATGTTAGTTTCAGGTGTATAACATAGTGACTCGACCATGGTAAGTCTAGTAACCACCCGTCCCCATACAAAGTAATTACAGCATTATTGACCATATTTCTTATGCTGTATATCACACTCTTGTGACTTATTTATAACTGGAAGTTTGTGCCTCTTAATCCCTTCACCTATTTCACCTGGCTCCAAACCTCTGGCAAACACCCGTTTTTTTCTTTGTATCTATAAGTCTGTTTTCACTTTGTTCGTTTGTTTTGTTTTTTAGATTCCACATATGAGATCATAAGGTATTTGTCTTTCTCTATCTGACTTATTTCACTCAGCACAATATCCTCTAGATCCATGTTGTGATAAATGGCAAGACTTCATTTTTTTTTCCATTTTTAAAAGTTTTTTATTTTTTAATTTTATTGAAGTAGTTGATCTACAATGTTGTGTTAATTTCTGCTGTACAGCAAAGTGACTCAGTTGTGCATATATTTCAGACTTCATTTTTTTAATAGCTGAGTAATATTCCATTGCCTATATACCACATTTTCTTTATCTACTCATCAATGGACACTTAGCTGCTTCCATATCTTGGCTATTATAAATAATGCTTCAATAAACAAAGAGGTGAATACATTTTTTCTAATTAGTGTTTTTGTTTTCTTCAAGTAAATACCCAGAAGTGAGACTGCTAGATCATGGGGTGGTCCTATTTTTAATATTCTGAGAAACCTCAATACCATTTTCCACAGTGGCTGCACCAAACTTACATTCCCACCAACAGTGCAGGAGGACTCCTCTTCTCCACCTCCTGGCCAACAGTCATTATTTGTTATCTATTTGATGATGGCCATTCTGACAGGTGTGAGGTGGTAACTCATTGTGCTTTTGATTTGCATTTCCCTGATGATTAGTGATGCTCAGCATCTTTTCATGGGTCTGTTGGCCATCTGTATGTCTTCTTTGGAATGCTTCAGTTTTTAAGAAAATAGGAAACCGTTTTCCAGAGTGGCTATACCATTTTGCATTCCCATTAGCAATGTAAGAAAGATCCGGTCACTCGGCATCCTTACAACCACTTGCTACTGTCAGTATTTTATACCTTAGCCATTCTAGAGGGTGTGCAGTGGCATCTCATCATGGATTTAATCTGCATTTCCCTAATGGCTAATGTTGCTGCCCCACTTTTCATGTGCTCATGGATGTTTTGTAAAGTGGATCAGTCAAGTAGGAAGACATTTTACCTGTGATTGGTCTTTTCTCTTCCATGGAGCAAAAAGTCGAGTTGTCTGGTCATTACCAACAGTAATGATAAATTCTCCTTCTGGATCCCATGTTAGGTCTTGGACACCATCAAAGTGTCCTGAAATAACAATCTCTGGAGTCCACTCTCTCTGCAATGAAAGTGCTCATGACACATCAAAATAATCAAAGACCATCATAATTATCAAAGACCTGATAATGCCTTCATCCCTCAGGTCTGATATGGGAAAGACCTTAGCCCTCAAGCAAGGTGAAGAGCTAAGTAAACAAGATGGGAACTTAAAGTAATAGGATCTGTTTTCCAGTCAAGTATCAATATATTAGAACTTAAACATTCAAGCATGCGTTGTGTCCTTCAAAGCAGTAACCTTGGGAAAGTCCCCCCCATTCATCATTTATGACTGCCTCCTAGAACACTGCCTAACCTTTTTGTGCCTCAATTAACCCTTCTGTAAAAGAGCTACCTAGATCATACGTTTGTTACAAGAATTAGATGAATCTATATTTGTACAAGGCTGGCCCATACTAGATACTATGTGAGTATTTATCTGTCAAACTAAATAGTAGAGCACTGTGTAATGGGAGTCTGTAGATTGTGTGTGCCTGACCAACTTGCTTTATTAAGTGAAAAGAGCTGCAGGTGTAGAGGACAGAGGTCAAATCAAACATAGTTAGTCCACCTCCTGAGGGAACCTGCATCAGCAACCACATAAACAGTGAAATGAAATGCAGAAAATGTCATATGCCTGGTCCACAGAGCTTCTTTTTCAACAACTCAAGCGGTGGTAAAACTTGAACTTTAGAGGAAAATTATATTTGTATAAAGAGCTAAAAGGTCATTCAAAGCCAAGTCTAATTAGCATGGTCAGCTAAGCTATATTATTTTCTGGTCAAAAACATAAATAGGCTGGAACAAAGAAATGCTGTTAATTTCTTCTGTGACATAAAAATTGATTCTAAAGTTAGCACTAATGGGAGGTTCCAAAAAGTTCTGAACAAAGTGCAGCACTTTTGACTATGGGTACAGTCCTAAAGGGCAGTGTTTGTTTTTAGAAATCACCCGATTGTAATAAATTTCCACTCTGGTGTGGGATGCTGACAATGGAGGAGGCTGTGCATGTGGGGGGGAAGGGGAAAATGGGAACTCTGCATTTTCTGCTCAGTTTTTCTGTAAACTTAAAATTTCTCTAAAAAATAAAGTCTAGGGACTTCCCTGGCAGTCCAGTGGTTAAGACTTCACCTTCCAATGCAGGGAGTGCGGGTTTGATCTCCGGTCGGGGAGCTAAGATCCCACATGCCTCTCAGCCAAAAAACCAAACCATAAAACAGAAGCAATATTGTAACAAATTCAATGAAAGACTTTAAAATCGGTCCTCATCAAAAAGCAAAAAAAAATATTTAAAATAAACAAAAGTCTATAAAAAATCACCCTAAATACTTGGTAAATAACTATTATAAATATGAAGTCAAGTTACAAGCAAAAGTACAGTGAAATTCTGTCCTCTGGTTTGAGTTTCTCCCTACTTAACTGATGCTTTTTTCTATGAAGGCCCTCTGAAGACCAGCTGAAATACAGCTCAAAGGAGCTCTGAACAAAATTAAGGGGCTTCCCTGGTGGTGCAGTGGTTGGGAATCCGCCTGCCAATGCAGAGGACACAGGTTCGAACCCTGGTCCAGGAAGATCCCACATGCCACGGAGCAACTAAGCCCGTGCACCACAACTACTGAGCCTGCTCTCTAGAGCCCGCGAGCCACAACTACCGAAGCCCACGCTCTAGGGCCCATGCTCTGCAACAAGAGAAGCCACCACAGTGAGAAGGCCTGCACACCACAATGAAGAGTAGCCCCCGTGAGCCACAACTAGAGAAGGCCCGCACGCAGCTACGAAGACCCAACACAGCCAAAAATAAAGTAAAAAAAAAAAAAAGAACAAAATTACATTTATCCTAAAAAATATCTTATTTACAAATGTCATAGCTAATGGTTCCCTGGTTCATTTAACAGTAAAAACAATCTTAAAGATCAACTCCAAATCGAAGATACAAGGGAAAAGTAAATCACTCCATACACTGAGAATTCAAATCCTCCTACCTGACACAACTATTACAAAGCCCACAAACTAAAGGTCATGCAAATCCATGAATTTGTACTTAAGTACCACACACTAACCAATTGCACCACTGGGGCTCTATGAATTTTTACTTTGTAAGGGAAACCATTAGATGCACATTCAAAATCTGCTAACTCACATTTTGCTCTATGTTCTGACTTCTTTGATTTATGTATTTAAAATATATAGTACCCAGTACGTACCAGGCCCTACTTCTCATACTATACCAATATTAATTCATTTTAGTATCATAAAAACCTTCTGAGTAGGTGCTATTACTGTCCACATTTTACTGATGAGGAACCTGAGACAAAAGTTCAGTAATGACCTCAAAAACACAGCTAATAAGTGCTAGAGCCAAGATCCGTGTGCTCCTACCCACTTTTCCTGCTATCTCATTTCCCCAAACCCAAAAAAGCAGATCAGAAGCAAATTAGAAAGAAGAGATTGGAATAATGCTGAGAGGCAGCTAAATGATTAGAGGAAGATTACCCCTCTCTGAGAAGAGACTAAAAACTATAAGATCTAGAAGAGCCCAATATTTGGAGGACTATTTAGAATTACACATATCAAGAGCCCCTGAGAGAATTAATATATTCTGTCATAAAATAACAGGTGCTTCTAATGCCCTGTGTCAGTCATTCATTCAATAATTATCAATGGAGTACCTAGCTATCCAACAGGAAAATATCAAATTATGTTATTTTTAAGAAGACAAAGAGGGACTTTCCTGGTGGCGCAGTGGTTAAGAATCTACCTGCCAATGCAGGGGACATGGGTTCGAGCTCTGGTCCAGGAAGATCCCACATGCCACGGAGCAACTAAGCACGTGCACCACAACTACTGAGCCTGTGCTCTAGAGCCCGTGAGCCACAACTACTGAGCCTGCGAGCCACAACTACTGAAGCCTGCGTGCCTAGAGCCCATGCTCCACAACAAGAGAAGCCACTGCAATGAGAAGTCCGTGCACCACAACGAAGAGTAGCCCCCACTCACAGCAACTAGAGAGAGCCTGTGCACAGCAACGAAGACCCAACACAACCAAAAATAAATTAATTAAAAAAGAAAATTAATTTTTAAAAAGGCAAAGAAATTATACATTTTAGGAAAAACTCCTACCACAAAACGAATATAGCTTTAATGGAGAGCTTAAAAATTTATACAGCTTAAACTTCCCTTACGTAAGTTTACCTACCTGCAAATTTCAGTATCTCAACAATGCTGGACAACTGAATTTTATTCTTAGAAAAGCATGAGTTTCTTACCTAATATAACTACAGAATAAATTTACATAAAGAAGTGATGTCACCTGAACTTAAATGCCTCTACTATGTTTCTGTAGAGTGTTATACACAAAACAACACTGTTTTCCTAGGTTTCATGTAGGATTCACTCTATCTAATCAGAAATGATTTAAAAGCACTTTTCTTACTGGGTTAGTGGCATTCTGTTTCCAAAGGTGCAGTGCCCCGTGGAAAGCATGAGCAATGATCATGGAGCCATCTTCACTGAACTGGCAATCATAAAATCCCAGGGTATTGCCACCTACTTCTCCTACTCGAACCTATTCAACGATAGACGGAAAACAATTCAGAACCAATTTCTCACAACAGAAATCACTCATTCCAGAGATGATGTTCTCACTTATTTAACGTACACAAAGAGCAAATATTTGCAGCTCTAGGAATACAGACTTGGGATTTACTGTCTAATAAACCCAGTTTTCTGTTCCTTAAGTATTCACATTTTACCTGTTCTAGCCAAACGCCTGACTCTTCATCTGGAGCCCAAAGAATCATGGTTTTATCCATTGAGGCAGACAACAATCTCATTGGCTGTTGCAGAACACCATCTAAAGAAAAAAAAAAAACAAAAAACTAATGCCTTTAGGTGATCAACAAGCATCCTGTTTGTAGATTACCAGAAAAACACAACATTGGTACTATAAGAACATTCACTGTTGCACTGCAATAGCAAAACATTGGAAACAACACAAAAGTCTATCAGTGGAAGACCAGATAAACAAGTTGTGGTCATATTTAGACAATGAAATATTATACTGCAATAAAAATAAGTAAATTAGAGTTACATGAATCCAAACCATGTTAAGCTAAAAAGACAGGTCGTACGAGGACAAAGGCATATTGATATCAAGTTTTAATAGCTGTAAAACAATACTGTTTATGGTTACATAAATGTGCAGTAGAAGTATAAAAATATGCATGGGAATAATATACACTGAATTCAGCCTCAAGGGAAGGATGAAGGGGAAAAGGTTCAGGAAAATCTATACAGGGATTCCCCAGTATCTATAATATCTAATTTATCTTTTTTTAACTGCAGCAAATACGGCATAATATAATAAAAGCTGGATGGTATTACCTGAGCATTAATTATTGCTATTCTCTATTGTTGTCTTGGGGAAGGGGCTGGGGGAAGAACATGAGGCTGCTGCCGTGCGCACCTCTACACCCCAGCATCAGTCGTCACTCCATAAACAGAAGTTAAGGGCAAAAGAAAGAGTGGGAAGTCTTTACTTTTTCATAAATGATGTACCTTGGTATTACCAACTTTATATTTCCAAGGGTAAAGGTTCCAGTGAAGCTGGCTTGAAAGTTAACTTCTCTTAAATCCCATAAGGACTAGGTAAAAACTTTAAAGAAAAAAAGTTAAAAAGCATATGGCAGTTATGGCATCATGGCAGGAAGCATACTTTTCCCCCTTAGAAATACAATTTTCAATAGAATTGAGTGTCTAGCAGAACAGGGCTGCAGTATTACACTTTGCCAACTTGAAACTGTCTTATAGTTGATATTTCTAATTACACTCAAAAAATATCCTCTACTTCATTTGTTCAGCTTAAAATTCTGTAAGTGAGATTGTACTGAAATGACAGCTTTGTGTATGTTTTTCTTCCTACCTTTGTAAAATGAAGGCTGCCAATGAACTGCATTTACCCAGTTTTCATGACCAGCCAGCACAGTCTCCAGAGTAACTGCAAATGCTATTTTAATACCTGCAACAACAAAAAAAGGATTCTTTCCACAAAGCTCTTCTAAAAATAACATTTTCAAAACCAGCTCGGTTGTACAATTACATCCAAAGAAAAAAAATCAGAACATGATTTATTTTCAACAAAAAGCATTCATTCTAAATTTCATTAACTTTACCCACTGTTCACAACTACAGGAGAAAAAAGTTCTAAAGATATATAAATTTTTTTTACATTTTCACTACCTAGTCACAATAAAAATTAAGGAGTATGTTCTATTTTAAATTTTCAGGGATACTCTTACACTGCAATTAAAAAACAAAAACAGGGAATTCCCTGGTGGTCCAGTCAGTGGGACTCCGCACTTTCACTGCCAAGGGCCCGGGTTCAGTTCCTGGTTGGGGAGCTAAGATCCTGCAAGCCACACAGTGCGGCCAAAAAAACAAAAAAGACTCAAAAAAAGCAAAAAAGACATGCCAGCCTCCTTGCTATCCTCACTCATTTTGTGTAATGGTCTAAAGTACCATTTAAAAAAAAAACCTAAGATAAATGCAGAAATAAAGGAAGTCAAATCAGTACTGTGACCTTTCAAACAAAATAATTAATGAAAACATCACAAAAATGTTCATATTTGGAAATAGCTACTCACAATATGCTGGTTATAGTATTTCTTGGTTCTCTCCAGAAATCTGTTACCAAATCTCAACTCCAATGGGCTTTACAACCAAGAAGAGTAATGACAAAGAAGAATATTCCTGGATGAAATGTTTACTGAGGACTTATTTTATAATTTAGATACACATCCAAAAATATCTCCTTCAAATACAACATTCCAACAGGATCTACCATGGAGGGTTATTGTTCTGATGCCAGACAGTAAGGAAATCAGAATTATATATACTACTCAAATATAGGGATTTAGTTGTCTCTGATGAATATCCTCCAAAAAAGGTATGAATAATTCACATTAACCCTTTAGATCTTCCTATGCTAAAACTGCAAATTAAGTAATATTTTACAAACTAACTTATTGAGAAAATAACATTATTTTCAGCAATTTAAAAAAATCTCACTAACATGGTTTAGAAAGAAAATAAGTTTCATATATGAAAAATGACTTACCCTCATATAAAAATAAAAAAGGAAAAATGCATATATCAGTTTCAGCTAGGGATCTGATACTTCTGAAAACCTAACCTTCGGGCTTCCCTGGTGGCGCAGTGGTTGAGAGTCCGCCTGCCAATGCAGGGGACACGGGTTCGTGCCCTGGTCTGGGAAGATCTCACATAGCCGCGGAGCGGCTGGGCCCGTTGAGCACATGGCCGCTGAGCCTGCGCGTCCGGAGCCTGTGCTCCGCAACGGGAAAGGCCACAACAGAGGCCTGCGTACCACAAAAAACAAAAAAACAAAAAAACAAAAACCTAACCTTCACATATGTGTGTAGTAAAACATAAGTAAATCAGCTAGGAAACCTGAGTATTGTTAAATCAAATATTTTCATTATTACTCACTTTCACTTTCTATAGTAAAAGTATTTTCTTTCAGTCTTATATTATCATCTTCCTGAGTTTCTAAAAATGTCGATTTTATATACAGCCTCCATATGCGTATCAGGCAATCTTGTGAACAGCTTGCTAGGAAAAGATCTCTACCTAATTAAAAAAACAAATTTTATTACTTTTAAAACATTCTATTCTTAAATTTAAGTATAAGAGTTTTTCTTCTACAATATACACATTTCTAGATTTCCTGAAAAAATTAGACTTTGCTTCCTTATCCTTCATTCATTTGACCTATATTCATTTTCAATAACACTGACAAATATAGACAATGCTAATAAATGGTTATAATATGTGGTATTCCTATTCAATCTATTAATTTCTGAAAAGAACTTCTCAAGAATGTCTGCATGTGTAACAACTAGTGTCCTCTTATGAATATCAACTTGCTTCATCCTCTACCAACCCAACTAATAGTTAATACAAGGGATAAGTATCCTCTTTTCTAATCGGGCCAATAGGAAAATGTTACATACAAAGAAAATTTTTAATTAAAACATACACGGGGGACTTCCCTGGTGGTGCAGTGGTTAAGACTCCACACTCCCAATGCAGGGGGCCCGGGTTCAATCCCTTCTCAGGGCACTAGATCCCACATGCATGCCGCAACTAAGGAGCCGACAAGCCACAACTAAGGAGCCCGCCTGCTGCAACTAAGACCCGGCACCACCAAATAAATAAATAAAAAAGAGGCTGCTTTGAAATTACACATACTTGTCCCCATTATATGTACTTTAGCAAAATTTCATACTGACCAAAGGCTGCCCATTCCACGCCTCTTATCCAATCCTCATGTCCAGATAGAAAAAGCACTTTCTGAAACTAGTAAGATAACAAAAATCATAGGACTTGATGTAAGAATTTAATATTCTCATGTATATCAGTGACTTAATTTGGTCCCAGCCAGTCTGACTGTATTGCTTTTTTTTTTTTTACTGGGAACACTATCTGATCAGACATCAGATAGAGCTCCCATTTGGGAATGAAAAATCTCATAATCATCCAAATTTAACTGAGCAATCCTGAGCAGATAATATCTGTAGTTCTCAAATACACTAAACATTCAGAAGGTAAAATGACATATGCTGTGGACACAATATAGAAAAAAGCTGGGTGGTTGAACATTCACAGTCATTTTTAACTTTCTTATAAAATGCAAAGAAACAAATACCTCTGTTATTAACTAAACGAGCCTAGAGTTAACCAACCCTCTTTCTGAAACTTCCCTCTAGTTTAACCACTCAAAGAATAGGTAAAGCTCAGAAGGACAAATAACCACTGCTAGGGAAGACAAAACACTACTACAGCATCTTCCTTCTCTTCTTCCCCACCTAACGACCTGTTTCCCCCAACGACTCTGGACCTGGTAGCCAAAGCAGCAGCAGTATACCTGGTGTTCAAAGAGTGCAAAACTGTTTAATGGAAGACTGCCAGAAAAGATTCTCCTATTGGATTGTTTAGATTGGAACATCCCCAAAATCCTATAATCTAGAAATAATCTGTATTAAGATATGTAATTAAGCAGAACATAATTCTAGCCTCTTAAGAAACATCATTAATTACCTGATCATTCTGTTGAACAAATAAGTGAATTTTGCAGTCATCATCGCCACATGCTAATATTGGTACTGGTGGGGGGAAAAGAGGCATTGCTGTAAGTATTCCATCGTACGTTATGACCATCACCTATGCTGGATTCTAAGCTCTAGGTAAAGAATCCTGACTCCTGCTTCCCACGCCACTGAACAAATAAATTGAAAGTGCTCAATAAACATCTTTAGGAATAAAATGAATATTCTAAAATGTTCCATTAAATGGTTACTCGGCAAAGAATGACTATTAACTGAGAATCCTTTCCTTTATTCTGTGTTATTTACGATAGAAGGAGCAGTAAAAAGAGAAGCTCGAGAGCAAGCTGGGAGCATTGAACTATGTCAGCCAGAAGACTAACAGGAAACGTTGTTAGCCCAAGTGAATAATAAAATTTCCGGGAGAGCTACTATGAGCCCAGCATCAGGGCTACTGCACAAAGATTTAAGGGTATGTTTGTTACTTTGAGGACCCTACATTTTGAGAATTTGATAGTAAAACAAAATCCATGAAGTAATTAAAGAACAAAATAAAAGAGCATATAATTAACTATGTGGATAAAAAGTTATGGAAGGTGTGACTGTAAAATTAGTTTTCTTTAAATCAACGTAAAAAAAAAAAAAAAGCCAAAAACTCCAGTCACTTGGCCTCAACATAGATGCAAAGAAATCAAATTCTATGTAATGAAACCAGAATGTGCGTAGTTCCTCCTCCTGGGGAGCCCTTGCACAAAGTGGAACGTTACGTGAGACCACAGAGTCGCAGCTCCTGCTGCAAAGGGCAAAAGAGCCTGGAGGCTTCCAGGCCTGGCCTCTCCCCACCAGGTCTGTCCTCCAGGTAACTGAGGAGGCACAAGACTGTCTGACTTGCATTGGCCATCATCTTTGTGGAGGATAATCAAAGATAGGTACAGATGGGTTTCACAGCAAAAGGGGCATTTTTTCTTTGGAGATTTTAAGTGGTCTTAGGCAACCTGTCATTACACAGGATGCTGTCATTACGCAGGGTGCTGTCATTATGAAAGATGCTGTCATTATGCAGGTGCAGGGGCTGCCACCTTAAGAGAAATACTCATATGATCCATGTTCAGTACTTTTCTCAACTTATCCCAGACCTTCACCTTCTACAGAGCTAGGTAATTTTCCCAAATTACATCTATATACATCGACAGTATATTTGATAAATAGTAGTACCAATCTTGAGTACATATTGAGTCACTTAAATTTTTAACTGCTACTAAAGTTTCTAATAGCCACCCCCCTTAACCCCCTTTGACCTTATGTTTTATACACAGGTCATTTGAATACTGAGAACAAAAGTATGTTATCCATGTCTCAACTTGTTTCCTGAAAACATTTAGACACAAAATTGAGATCCAGTGTGTTTTTTAGGTTCTGGTTGTATGGGGATATAAAAATACATTTCTCTTTCAATATACACTTAGCAGGATACTCACCATCAGTATTAGGCAAAAAAGACAAGCAGAGAGCCAGAGTGAATCCATTTCCAAAGTCCAAGGTCTGAAGGCATGTCACTAAGAAATAAACACATCACGAACAACTAACTCTGAGTGTATCCAACCTTAGAGGTTGGGTAGCATCATCAGATGTCAGCAGGGAGATAAGAGAGGTCAGTCCTGAGCCCCCAGGGATGATGGGAATTTAAATGGCCAATTTCTAACAAGGTTACAGAGAACAAAAAGACATATGAAAAGACTTTGAAGGAATTTACATTATCAAACAGTTTGGTAAAGAGGAATTATGGAAAAGTGCAACAGAAACAAACATGTAGATTAGAATTCTAATATTTTTAAAACAGCTTGAAAGACTGAAAGATTACATGAATGCTCTTCTAAGTTGTCCTTCATATGATCATTAAATTACTTAATTTCATTTGTTTGGATCACAATGTCTCTAAACTTACCTTCAGAACCCTGTTTAGACCAGACTCGAATAGTAGAATCAGAAGCTGCAGACACTATCAGCGTATGTAATGCAACATCCGATGCCCTCCTCTGGTAAACAGCATGCACTGCATAAACAGGTCCTTCATGACCGTGGAGGGGGACTGCTTTTAAAAGCTGAATCACAAAGAATAACAAAAGCACTATGATAAAAAAGGAATTATCAGTTTCACCTGTATTTAACTAGAATCAGAGGATTAAAGGTACTGTTAAAATGCCTGATCCAGAAGTAAGTCCTCTCAACTGAGAAGAATGTAAACGTTTGAGAATCCTGCCTGATCATATTAACTATACACAAAATGTGCACACCCTTTGACACAGCAATCTCACATCTGAGAATCTACTCTGAGAGAGCAGTACTAGTTTAACAAGTAATAAAAGACAAATGCAGAAGGACATTCATCACACACCCTTTAGGAAAACTTCAATCAACCTATAAGTATTAATAGGAAACTGATTAAATAATTGTAGACATATTCTAAGCCAACAAAAAGGATAATGCATGCTTATTACCATGGAAAGACATGCATGACTTTGACATTTTTGAAGAATATAGGCCAGCTTTGTGGACTGTCCCTCCTCTTGTATTAGTCTGATATTTCCTCATGAACAGACTCAGGGTGTACATTTTGATGTCACCACTACATAAGTGCATCACATCAGGAGGCACACAATGTCATTTTGTCTCACTTTTAGTAAAATTAACCCTGATATTTTAGTAGAGGTAGTATCTGCCATGCTTTTTCACTGTGAAATTAATTTTTTTTTTGGTGGTAATATGTGAGATTATACTTTGGGACTGAGAAAATACTCTATTTTCCATCAAACTTTTACCAAGTATGTTTAGCATCCACTCATAATACTTACCTGTATCAATCAGAGTTACAAAATGGAAAAATGACAAAAAGAACTGGGAAATCCCATCCGTTTACCAAGTCTTCTAGCTTGCCATGCAAGATTATTCCCTGCAGCATCATTTCTATTTTGGATCTACTTTTTTAGAGTTCCAAATATGTGAGATTCTACCACTTCCTTTGAGAGGTACCTTTTGTAAACTGTTGTCTGCTGAAACAGAGGTGTCTCTTAAATGTCTCCTCAATTATTTTCCCAATTAGTTAAGCAGAACTCTGCCACTCAAGAAGGTAGTTGATAGTTACATATAAGGGGGTCTGTACACTAACTTCCTGTAATTAACCTTTGGCTTCTCTGAAAAAAACACTTTTTAAAACTCAAGTACAATAAAGTCACTTTCATGTATAATTATACACACATAACCAGAGATCTGGAACAATTTTCATTAGAATGTTAACTGTTGAAATTTTGTATCTTTTTCCTTCTTCCTATTTTTCTGTATTTAAACTTTACATGAGTCTGTATCATTACCCCCTGAAACATTAAATCTATGGAAAAACTCACTTCACATCCTTTTTTTTCTATTTTATTTATTTTTTAAAAAATTGAAGTATAGTTGATTTACAATGTTGCATTGTGTTAGTTTATGGTGTAGTTATATATATATATATATATATATATATACACACACACGTATTCTTTTTCATTATGGTTTATTACAGGATATTGAATATAGTTCCCTGCGCTATGCAGTAGGATGTTGTTGTTTATCTATTTTATATATAGTAGTTTGTATCTGCTAATCCCAAACTCCTAATTTATCCCCACTCCCACCCCCCTTCCCCTTTAGTAACCATAAGTTTGTTTTCTATGTCACTTCACATCTTTTAAGCAGGGTTATATTTCAACCATTAGAGAATCTTAAAAGCTCAAACAAAACAAATCTCTCAAGTTCACCAGCTTTTAAAAAAACGATGCCCACTGTTCAGAGACTCAAATCTCTCATTATACCAGCTTAGAATTATTTCCTTTTATCAGAAGTCAAGATGTAGTGAACACCTGTGTGCATGGAAATGCATACCAGAAGGAAGCTTTAAGCCTCTAAGGTTATAATATGTGACTTCTTCCCCCAAATCCTCTTATTCCCTTCATCCCTCTTTTATGCCTTTCATCCTCCCTGTTTGGCCTCACATTCTACTTTCCCGTCCGTCTCTAAGTTCGCTGTCTGCCATCAGATACTCAGCCTGCAATCCTCTCTACTGACAGAAGCGTAGGGCAGCACTGAGGAAAGAGTCTTGCAAATCTCAACTCAAGGTCTCAAAAATGAGTGCTCAAATGGCTCTCTCTGGATTCCTCTGCCAAGGTAAATCCAAACAGGAGCTGCTTTGCTACACAACCATTAGAACTCTCATTCAAGTCTAACTGACCCCACAATCCCCTCCTCCACACCTGCCCCCTGTCTCTGGCTGGCAATACAAGTAACATGTTAACAACTGAATTCCACATCTTCCCTCTAACTTGCCTATTTTGCTTTGTAGAAGTATCTTTCTTCCAGAGCCCTGAGCCAGAATCCCACTCTTTTTGATTTCTCACTCCTCTACCCAATAGCTCCCTACTCCTTCGACAACTATCTAGTCAATGCCAAAATCATTTTCCTTCAAAAATATATCCCATATCTCTTCCTTCATATTTTTTTCCTATCCTAATTTGGCACACTCCTGTCATTCATCTTCTTTGGTATTCATACTCCACTGGTTAGAAATCCTCAATGACTTCCAAATGCCTGCCAATAAAAAACAAACTCTTGAAGCAAGTATTCAAATTCTCACGAGATCTTCTCCTTCTCTACTTCTCTAATATTACAGCCCATAAGTGTTATCTGGAAACATTTCCAAAACTATGTTCCTCAAAGTTACAAGGGATACTAAAAGATCTGAAGAAAAAAAAAAAATCAGACTTGAAGTAAGTTTAGGAAATATTAGTTAAACAAAGATAAGCAGGTTTTTCCATATCAGAACTTTTCAGAGTCTTCACTATGCTCACAGGCATTGTGATTCTCTAAGAGAAGTATATGATATGCATTATTTCCCAAACTTGACTGGCCACAATCAATAACTGAGAGATGAATAATTCTCTGAACAAGCTCTGGAAAGCCCTGCCCTTAAAACATCTTAGGCTTTGGTTAACACTGGATACTTCTGAGCAAATGGTCTCCTTTCTTACCTGCACTTTGATTCATATATTTTCCCTACCTGGAACCCTCACCACTTTAATGTTTCCTAAGGAAATCATCTCACACTATCAGACCTAACCGAAAGGCCGCCTCGTAAATCCCTAGTGAACTTCCACGGCAGCATGGTTGTGGTACAGCAAGTGAAATCACCCACCCAGAGCCACCTTTGTACTTCAGTTATTCAAGTGCATTTTGCCTTCAAAACTATGTACACGATTCATGAATAGCATTCTGCCTCATCTACTACACCTTCCGCATGGCAGATGTTCAAACATATGATGCACTAACTTTACATTTTTAATCTTTGCTTGTGACTAGAAACAACCTAAATGTCTATCAGTAGAGGTCCATACACACCCAGTATTGCATATTATAACATCACTCAGAATTATGTAAATCTATATCCACGTGATAACTGCTGTCCTATGCACAGAGCAGTATTAATTTTTGCTACCAATGAAAACAAGACAAACATACCCTGTAAGAGCAGTCTGAAAATTATTCCAAATGACGAGAAATTCACAGAAATGACTGACAGCATATGAATACAGAAGCAGATTACAGGGAAGGGTACAAGGCCTGTGAAGTATGGAATATACAGGATCTGGATTACTGACAAGCAAGAATGAGGAAACTTCATAAAGGAAGAACACAGTAGAAATGAGGGAAAAGACTGAAAATAAAAGTAGATATAACAGTCATTTTTTATAACCATAAACATGTCTACCCACCTGATTATTCTCTATTTCCCAGTGAATCACTTGATTATCAGATCCTCCAGAAACTAATTCAGTAGAAGGAGCTGAAAAAAAAATCATACCTCAGTAAACATTTTAATTCTTTTCCAGCTATTTTGAAAAATTTCAAAGCTATAGAAAAGATAAAAGAAAACTCATATACCTTTACCTAGCTTCACCAACTGTTTAGATTTTGCCATATTTGCTCAATTATCTTGCTCTATGTACACACACACACCCTTTTTTGTTTTGGACAAACGATTTAAAAATAAGTTGGAGGGACTTCCCTTGGTGGCGCAGTGGTTAAGAATCTGCCTGCCAATGCGGGGGGATGTGGGTTCGAGTCCTGGTCCAGGAAGATCCCACATGCCGCGGAGCAACTAAGCCGGTGCGCCACATCTACTGAACTTGTGCTCTAGAGCCTGCGAGCCACAACTACTGAGCCCACATGCCACAGCTACTGAGCCTGTGTGCCACAACTACTGAAGCCTGCCTGCCACAGCTACTGAAGCCCGCACACCTGGAGCCCATGCTCCACAACAAGAGAAGCCACCACGATGAGAAGCCCACGCACCGCAACAAAGAGTAGCCCCTGCTCGCCACAACTAGAGGAAGCCCGCGTGCAGCAACCAAGACCCAACGCAGACAAAAATAAATAGATAAAATAAATAAATTTACAAACAAACAAACAAAAATAAGTTGGAGACATGATGACCTCTGATCCTTAAATATTTTACCATTTTTCCTAAGAACTGGAACATTCTCCTGCATTACCACAATACAATTATCACATTCAACAATTTTAACACTGATACAGTATTGTTATGTAATACATAATCCATCTTAAAATTTCCCCAAATTGTCCCAGTAATGTCTTTTATAACTTTTTTTTAAGTTAGAATCTAAGGACCACACATTGCGCATTTGGTTGTCACATCTTTTTAGTCTCCTTTAATCTTGAATAGTTTCCCAGTTCCTTCCTTTTTTGTGACAATGAGAGTCTAGGCCAGTTGTTTTGCAGAATGTCCCTCAATCTGGATATGCCTGGTTGTTTCCTCATAAGATTCAGGCTAAACACTTTTGGCAGAAATAACACATATGAGACATTACACGTGGTTTTGATAATTACTATAAGGTACATGAAGGTAATGTGTTAAAAATCAGACACTTTAAAAATATGAAATGGTATTATTAGAATTTTATATGTCACTGATACTTGGGTTAGAAAGAATACATGAGTTATCTGACAGTGGAGCCAAATCTGAGAAAATCAATCATAATAGAGATTACAGTGATACACAAGCAGTTCATTTTATGTAACCTCACTTTTAAAGGGAAAATAAAACATACAAGCCCAAATTAATATTTTATAACAAATCCCTATACTGAGATTCAAGTAGTCTTTGATGTCATTTGGTGGCAGTTAATATAATTACAATTGTGTTTTAGTATCTGCACTAACAGCCACTCTTTCTAAGATTTAATGGTCTTTACTGACCTACTGCGACTAATCCTGCATCACCAACCGAGGTAAGTAGTTTATTAAACATTTTTTTAATGTCACAGATAAATTTCATGGCCAAGTCGCACTAATTCAGGAAATTCTGCATTTGTGCCTAGCTCAGAATGCTCTCAATACATATTTAATAAACAGAATAATAAATAAAATTAATTGAGAATCCATAAGAATACTACTGGAGGTATATTTAAGACAACTGAGGAAATTCCATAGGATTTTAGAAGCCCACCTAAAAGCATTCTTAATTAAAAATTCTGGAGCTATGGAATCTTAGAGATGGAAGAGACCTGGAGATAATCTAGTCCAGCAATTCTCAGACTTTTTGATATCAGGATTCCTTTATACTCTTAAAATTTTTTCAGGACCCCAAAGACCTTTTATTTATATAGGCTATATGTACCAATATTAACCACATTAGAAATTAAAACTGAGAAATATGAAAAATACTTGTTTATTAGTTTACTTAAAAATAACAATGAACCCCATTAACATAAATAACATTTTTATGGGGGGAACCTTGTATTTTCCAAAACAAAAAATTAATAAGAAGAAAGGCACTGTTTTATATTTCAGCAAATCTCTTTAACGTCTGACTTTATTAGAATACAGCTGGATTTTCATATCTGCTTCTGTATTTAATCTGTTGCAATATCCCACACCATGCAGCCACTGGAAAATGGCACTGCATACTTGTGACGGAATGAGAATGAAAACTAGGAATAACTTATTATTATTCCGAAAATAATTTTGACCTCACAGGTGTCAAGAATCACTCAGGGTCCCCTGATTCAGTCCAAACATTTACTTTTCATATGTTACTAAGATGAAACTGGGGTCAAGAGAGATGCAATGCCCTGCCTAAAAAAACAATAGTTTGTCTGTGGTAGAAAGAGACCTAACAAGCCAAATCTTTTGAATCCCAACCTGGGCCTCAACACAGGCCCTGATTACAGGCTTTGGATCAAAAGCAATGGTGGGGTCTTGCCTCAGTAATGGGCTGCCTCTACCTTCATCCTAAGCACCGCTGTGTTATCCATGCTTCAACTGCTATAAATAAAAGTACAGGTCAGATAGTTCACTGGGCATACCATTTTTCTTCTATTTTCTAATTGCATAATATCAGATAAGCTAATGCTAAATTAAGAAAAGTCAGATTAATACTTACAACCATCCTGTTTACAAATCCACTGTATGCAGTTGACTCGAGCAGTGTGACCATTCAGGTTGGTAATAACAACACTTTTCTTTAGAGAAGAAAACACTTGTTAGTAAATTAGAATTTATCCTACAGAGGAATTAATGAATTAATAAAAATCAGATTTCAGTGTTTTTGATGCTAACAAAAAGTTCAGTATTACTTCAAACAGAATCACCTTCCTTTATGAACTATTAACCATGGCTTAAATCATCCATTCACTTTTTAATTCATTCCTGCCTTTCTCCCAACTCCACATTCACTCACCTCTGTCCTCTTCTTGTCTGGGAAGCCTGTCTTGAAATCCCAGACCAGATAAGGACCTTGTTCCCACATATCTTAGGGTCTACTTCTACCATGCCTGCACCAATTTGAGAATTTGGTTGACAAAAAAACCCTTCAAGAGAGGAATTCGTGATTAATGGATACAAATTCGTGGCTCACTTTGTATGCCTTGGCTGATCTGGTGTTGGGTTCATCAGCCTTAATGACCCAAGGTCACCAGGCCACAACTACTAAGGTCCTCAAACATCAGATCCCTTCAGGGCCTACAGCCAGGTTCCCTGCAGACCCTCAGATTGCTGCTTTCACCAATGTCACTCCACACTTGGGCTTTTCTTCCCCCACTGCTGAAGACTCTATTCCTACTGAGCCCTCCACTTTATAGGCCCTTTCTCTATTGATTGCCTAGAGCACTGGCTTGATACCTACTTGTATGTCAACAGGAATTCTCATGGCTGAGAAAAAGGTTTACAGGGGTAAATGTGCATAAACTAACATATTTCACATATGGGTTGAGGTTAGGAAACAATTTAAAGCATTTCATTGTCTTTCTCACTAGAATCAGAATTCCTTGATGGGCAGGAGTTATTACCCATTATCTTTGTGTCATCACCACTCAGTTCAAGGTTAGCCCATAAAGGGTCTTCAAAAGTTTGCTGAATGAACATCACCCCCAAAACTTTACTTTAGCATCTGACGTGTTCTTATTCTTATATTTCATTAAATACCCAGCTAACAAATATTTAACAAAACAAAACAAGTACTTTTTAGGCTCCATATACTTTTTTTTGATGTTAAAATCCCCTAACATGGCCAGCAGATTATCATTAAAAATAAAAATGTGATAGAGGGCATGGGGCACAAACCCATTAAACAGCTGCAGAAAGACAGGCTTCCAAAGCCTTGGTTAATAGCCATTGTAAAGTTTACCCTTGGTTTTAAATGCTTTATCTTGCCAGTTAACAGTGCATGGTAATAACAAAACAAAAACTGGGAGGAGATGAGCAAGCGCAAGATAAGAAAAATGAATACAATTATTTCATTTATAAGTTCAAATCTGCAACAGATATGAGGATGACAGAATTTTTTTAATTGAAGTATACTTGATTTACAACATTTCAGCTACATTTCAGTACAACAAAGTGATTCAGTCATATATATATGTATTCATTTTCAGATTCTCTTCCATTGTAGGTTATTACAAGATATTGAATATAGTTCCCTGTGCTATACAGTATGTCCTTGTTGTTTATCTATTTTATATATAGTAGTGTGTATCTGTTAATCCCAAACTCCTAATTTATCCCTCCCCCCTTCCCCTTTGGTAACCATAAGTTTGTTTTCTATGTCTGTGAGTCTATTTCTCTTTTGTAAATAAGCTCATTTGTATCATTATTTAGATTCCACCCATAAGCAATACCATATGGTATTTTTCCTTGATTTACTTAGTATGATAATCTCTAGGTCCATCCATGTTGCTGCAAATGGCATTACCTCATTCTTTTTTATGGCTGAGTAATATTCCATTGTGTGTATATATATATATATATATATATATATATATATACACCATATCTTTATCCATTCAGCTGTTGATGGAAACATACGTTGCTTCCATGTCTTGGCTACTGTAAACAGCACTGCTATGAACAATGGGGTGCACATATCTTTTTGAATTAGAGTTTTTGTCTTTTCCAGATATATGCCCAGGAGTGGGATTGCTGGATCATACAGTAACTCTATTTTTAGGTTTTTAAGGAACCTCTACACTGTTCTCCATAGTGGCTACACCAATTTACATTTCTCCCAACACACTGTAGGAGGAGGGTTCCCTTTTCTCCACACCCTCTCCAGCATTTATTGTTTGTAGACTTTTTGATAATGGTCATTCTGACCCGTGTGAGGAGAAACCTAATTGTAGTTTTGATTTGCATTTCTCCAATAATTAGCGATGTTGAGCATCTTTTCATGTGCCTGGTGGCCATCTGTATGTCTAGGATGATGGAATTTTTAATCAAATTAATAAAGCAGTGAGATAAGAAAAACATAATATCTACCTCCTGCACTGCATTTTAATTTCCAGCACTTTACTTTTTATACTGAGGCTCCTTTTGAGAAGCAACACTAACTGCATTGTCCAAAATTAGCCAGGGGGGATGAGGTCATGATGAACTCTGGGAAGAATGCAGAAACTAGTCACTTGAGAAGTCTGATAGGGAAAAGGCCAAGGGTGCAGTTCAGGGAATGGGTAAGTCCTGCCTTACACCTAGTGCTTAGGGTCCCCATCCCCTATGACCTTTACCCCAATGGCACTTTCTTTAAAATGTCCATTCTCAAAGCTAAAACACAAGTGATATGTCTTTGAAATTCAAGAAAACAAAAGCTTATTTGGTAACACTAAGGGAAACACAGAAATGAGATAGCATCTGCGTGATAGCTTCAACCCATACCTTAACTGCACATCTTTTAAAGCTCAAACTGATTCTTTAACAGTACTACAGTTCCCACAGGCGGCTTCGGAAAAGGTTGTCATCATTTGAGATTCTACCTGGGGCTAACAGGCCACTGGTAGGACATGGTGACCCCAGGCTGACGCAGCGCACGAGAGGGCGAGGGGCGAGTCCCGCTCTCCAGAGCCAGACTCCTCGCGCAGACACCCTCCCCGAAGCGGACAGGACAGCACACCCGGTCTCCACACTCCGGAGCAGCGTCTACAGTCCGCCCCAAGAACACCCAGCATATTTGGCCCCAGAAGCACACGGGGTCGGGCGTATGGCCACTTCTCTTACCTGAGGGTCATAGAGCACCACGGAACAGGACGTGCCGAAGGCCAGAAGTCCTCCGGGCCCGGAGGTCCAGCTCAGGGCTCCCCGCACCCGGTTCGGGCAGCAAAACACGTGAGAGGTCTCCAGCACAGGTGCCACCATGTTGCTGCCTGGTCAACGGCCGAAAGCTGGGCACGCACTTCCGCCCTCGGAGCGGAACTGCTCGGCCGCCGCGTCTCCCGCTGGCGTTATCCGCACCGCGTTTCCAAGGCGGCCGGGGGCGACCCCACCCACCTCCCCTGCCAGTGGTCCTCAGTGCCCGCTTGCCTCTACCAGCGCCTGTCTCCTGGATCTTGGCCCAGGGCACAAGCACGGCCTCCGTCCCAGGAGGGAAGACCCGACCGGAACAGCTCAGGACCCTCTAGAAAGACCCGGGGCTCGTGTGCCAGGGCGGCGGTAGGAGCGTTCCACTGCCCCTCACGGCCGGGCTCCCAGCAGCATACGGGGCTGGCTCGGTGGGGAGCCTTGGCGAGAGTGTCGCCGGCCTCAGAGAGGCGAGGGCGCAGAGGGGCTCGAGGAAAGAGCCCCCGACTGATCTCGGCGCTGAGATCACCCAGACCGCGTCTCCGCCCCCTCCCGCCCTTGCGAGCCCCGCGGATCCGGCAAACCGGCGGACGCGCGGATCCGCTTGCCGGGGACGGGGTGGAGCCGCACTGCGCATGCCCCGCAGTCATGGCCGGCGGGGGCGGTGGTTCTCGGCGGCGCGCTACGAGCGGCGGTAATTAGTAATTGTCCTCCTCCCGGGAGGCTACGGCGCGTTGGGCGCTGCTTCCCGGTGTCTGCGCGGCGGTACCCCGACCGAGGGGCAGCCGGGCCGATGAGACCGCCGCTTCTCCGTGCCGTGTAGAGGTTTTTAGGGAGAGAAGCACGGGCCGGTTCCGAGCCCTCCGGACTGCCGGCGGGAACTGAAGCGGCGCGCGGGACCGGGCCGTGGGACGGCGAGGCCGCGGAGAGGTGAGTCCCGCAGGTCCGGGAGAGGCGGGCGGAGAGGGGTACCCCGCGGGCCGGCAAGGCCACACTTCCATTTGGGCTTCCCATCCCACAGATGGGCTTCGGGGTCCAACGCGGTAAGGAAGCGGTTTGTCTTGTTGATCTCATTTTCGAAAAAGGTACTGTCGTGTTTAAAAATAGCCCTTAGAAACAGTTTTGTGCCCTCTTTCCCGTTTTCTCCACTCACCCGTTTCTCCAGGCCCTTTTCTTCTGCTTTCTTTTCTCCAACACCCGCGGACTTGCGGGGCCCGGGACCGCCCTAATCATCCTTCGTGGAGCAAGGCACGGAGCTGCCCTTGAGCCATTCGTCTGTGTTGTCCCCACGTATCTCGCTCCTCTCCTCTCTTCTGCGAATGATTTCTTAATGGTTCTCTTCTGCCTATTAAAACTTCAGGCCCCAAGGATTGTTCTTTCAGGAGTCTAGCCCCGTGTTAGTGCGTACTTCCATTTTCCACAGTATGATAAGCAGCAGTTGTGCAGTACTGCTGACAGTGTTTGGAGCACTTCCACATACATCCATTCATGTGGTTTTCTCAGTCACCCTATAAAATGGGTATTACCAGTGGGTCCAAGGAAGAACAGCTGAAAGTGGTAGAGCTAGGTTGCCTCTCTCGCCCTTGCTGTCTCACTCCAGAGTCCGACATCTAAGTCTTTCACTGGAGGCAGATGAATTTAGTCATGATCACTACCCATCATTGGTGCTGGACATCTGCTGGCTGGGTCCTGAGATATTAGCCTATATGCTTATCTGGATTATACCTTGCTCTCCTTAACTGAATTCAGTGCTTAACTGGATTCCTAACTCCTCTTTGGAGCATAGGCCTTTGGTTCCAAACACTATTATATGGATGAGTAATAGTCTGACAAAATTTTCACTGGTTCATAGCAATATAAGAGCAACATAGTTTTTATGAAGTTTAATTTACTTAAAAACTGCAGTCATTCAAAAGAATGTGATACCTTTATATGTACTGACATGGAAAGATGTCATTTGTTGAGGGGAAAAAAAAAGATCCCATTTGTGTGGTTAGGGCACACATCTGCCTGAGTATGCATGAGGGAGTCACAAGAAACTGGCAGAATTGGGTGCCCTTGAAGGGTGGGATTTCAGGAGAGAAGCCTCAAAGTGATTTGCATATAGTTTAAGAAAAAAATTTTAAATGCGACTTACTCTGAGATTGCCATTTCTGCTTTTTTTTTTGATGTTGAAAGATTGTTCTGTGAATTGATGGTGGTGGTGGTGGAGGTAGTTAGTCGGGTTTTCTTTTGTTTTAAATCGTTGTTCGAAGCAATAAGAAGTTGCCGGTGTGGCTGTGGTCACCTGGACCCCTCCAGTCTCTGAATTACTGTTGCATTTACAGTGCTAAGTACGGAGTCTTAGCACTCAGCTGCTTTCCAGTTGTTTCCCATGCTTTAGCAATGCAGGGGTAGAGCCTAGGACTCCAGTTCTTTTTTTCTTTTGTTTTACTACACTGATCACACTAGACCATGCTCTGTAAAACTTGGTTATTTGATTAGACATCGGTTTTCAGCATAGGATTTCTTAATTCAAATTGTTTTGGAAGTGAAGGCAAGGATTTTTTTTTCTGTCTTCTTTAGGAAGGTGCAATGGCGAGGAATTTATCAGTGATCTTGATCCTGACCTTCGTTCTGTCAGTCACACATCCCCTTCATGAAGTAGGACCAGCCACTGCTTTCCCTCAGACCACTGAGAAACTTACTCCGAATTGGGAATCTGGCATTAACGTTGACTTGGCAGTTACCACGCGCCAGCATCACCTGCAGCAGCTTTTCCATCGCTATGGAGAAAACGATTCCTTGTCAATTGAAGGGTTCAGAAAATTGCTTCAGAATATAGGCATAGATAAGGTTAAGAGAATCCATATACACCATGACCATGAGCATCACTCTGACCATGAGCATCACTCTCACCATAATCATGCTGCTTCCAGTAAAAATCGAAAAGCTCTTTGCCCAGACCATGACTCTGATAGCTCAAGTAAAGAGCCTAGAAACAGCCAGGGCAAAGGACCTCATCGATCAGAACATGCCAGTGGTAGAAAGAATGTTTTAATCAAGGATGGTGCTGGTGCTAGTGAAGTGACCTCAACTGTGTATAATGCTGTCTCTGAAGGAACTCACTTTCTAGAGACCATAGAAACTCCAAAACATGGAAGACTTCTCCCCAAAGGTGTGAGCAGTTCCACTCTACCCAGTGTCACAGAAAAGAGCTGGGCGACCTGGCTGGCTAGTAGGAAAACAAATGAATCTGTGAGTGAGCCCAGAAATGGCTTTATGTATTCCAGAAGCACAAGTGAAAATACTCAGGAGGTAAGATGAGTGCTGTTCATTATTTTAATCACTATTCCTGCTTGTCTGTCCTGTCATTGCCATTCTATCTCAGTTGTAAGGAGTTTAAAATAAAAATAAAATGGTGAGTTCATTGAAAGGGGAATTTCTACTCTCTCAGCAAGGCACTTAGCTCAAAGTGTCCCTACTATGTTGTAAACATCCCTGGTACAAAACTTGGGGGGGGGGGAAGTTCTTTGGTAAGAATAGTGCTGCCTGCTGAAAGCACTTTCTAATATAGAGTTTAAAGTAAGTGTAGAAAAAAGATATCAAAATTATTTTTGGAGAAAATCTTTAAAGGAGAATCCCATTAATTAAAACACAGAAACCGGAAGGTCAAAAGAGCAGGAGTTAGAATCCCTGTTTTAGGAAAAGGTGTGGTTGGAAGGGCTGAAGAGTGCGGGAAGAGCAGCTTCGCCTCCTTGGCAGAGGGATCACAGTGACCTGTGGAGTGACTGGCAAAGCAGCGATATGCTGGACACATGAGAAGTCTGGGCAGTGACCTTCTGAGTTCATGTGTTTTTTCCTAGACTAGACTTCCAGACTGTACACAATTTGCTTTGGCTGAGAGATGTCAACAAGGAGTTAGTTGGTATACATTAATAGGCAAAACTTAAGTACTTCATTCAAACCGTCACATGATTTACTAATTCTGGGATAATCCTACTAATGGTCATTCCCGTAGCGACACTAGTGATAAAGTTTGTTCTGAGTAGTATTGGCCAAGATTTGTGGGAGTTTAAAGTAACTTTATAGAAGATGAGAAACAGGTGCTACCACCAGTTTTTTTGGAGAGAAGGGAGAGCTTACATTCCCCAGAGATTCTCTTCAAACTAAGCTTGTCATCTAATTAAACGTTTGAAACAACAGCCTGCTGGTACAGGTTTATTTTATTAACCAGCCTTGTCTTCCGCAAGAGTAATCGACATAATTTAATATTCTCTTGTTGTGGAGCATTACTTTGCCAAGTATGCAGACAGAACTGAGCTAAGTTTTGCAATTACAGTTGTTGCTAGAAGAGTGACATGTCTTGGGCTTGTTTAGACCAGGTAGGGTAGCGTTAGTACTAAAACAACGTATTTCTCAATCTCTAGTGAACCTGTCTTGAAATTAAAGCTCATTTCCTTAATAGATTTATACAATGAGTTAACAGGCTTGTGAATGTCCATTTATCCTCAAGTTTTTTCCACTTGAGGCTTTCTCCCAAGGTGACTAGTGATGTGACTGCTTCTCCCAAGAAGAAATAGGTGGAAGAGATGGGAGATCACCACTGTGATGTAATATCTCCAGGTAGCTTGAGGCAAGTTCCAAAGTACTTAAAACTAAAGTTGATTTTGATTTACCTTAACTTAAATAAAAAAGTAGGTACCTTCAGTAGGAAAAGGGTGTTGTGTCATCAAACAGCCTTTTTGGATACTCTAATGGGAGTACCTTTTGGTGATTTCATTGTTTCCTTTTCTTCAGTGTTTCAATGCATCAAAGCTGCTTACATCTCATGGCATGGGCATCCAGGTTCCACTGAATGCCACCGAGTTCAACTATCTCTGCCCAGCCATCATCAATCAGATTGATACTAGATCATGTCTGATTCATACAACGAGTGAAAAGAAAGCTGAAATCCCTCCAAAGACGTATTCTTTACAAATAGGTAAAATTGCCTTTTTTGTGTAAAAATCATTTCCAATAGATACATTTATGTTGTACTTTTCCTTATATTTACATCAACCTATTCATTTTTCAGCGTAATTCCAAATATATCATCTTAATTGTTCTCTGCCTTGAATGTGAAGAAAGCAAGTGTGTTAGCCTTACCCTTAAAACAAACAAACAAAAACGAGAAAATAAAATTTAGATCATAACTTGTCTGAGTTCCTCCTACAGGGTATGTCAGGGTCATTCAAAATTTGGGATCTTTATATGTTGTCATACTGTTTGGAGGATGGTCAGAGTTAATCTCTGCTGTTTAGGAGCCTAATTCTCGTACATTCTTATTAATAGATGAAATCAGGATATGCTCTGCTATAGTGTAAGTTGCATTGCTCAGAAACTATAATGAAGAATTAATTGCTTTGTTCACTGAGGAAATTATTGAATTCCCAGTTTCCTTTTCTTACTCCTTTCTTCCCTGCTTCTTTCCTTCCTTCCTTCCTTTCCTAACTTTTTCCTCTTCTCTCTCATAATTTAGCTGTTATGGGAGTCTGAAAGCTCAGTTCCCAAGTGAGCTAGAGTTCATCCTTGGTAACCGTGTCTTCCCCTCTCTTCACCCCTAGCTGAAGAATTTTCCACTAGGTTTATGCCCTTTACCTGGAGGGTTCAGTCACATTGTTCATTTGATCAAATTTCTTGGTTATTACTCTGTTACCACAGTCCTATTCCACTGAGTTTGTATTTCTTTAGCTCCCCTGCTTTTAATTTGTCTTAAGCCGCTCCACAGTCTCTCTTTTAAAGGTTATCAATTGTGTTCTTTTTCCTTTCTCTGTTTTGTTTGACAGCCTGGGTTGGTGGCTTTATAGCCATTTCTGTCATCAGTTTCCTGTCTTTGCTGGGTGTTATCTTAGTGCCTCTCATGAATCGGGTGTTTTTCAAGTTTCTTCTGAGTTTCCTTGTGGCATTGGCTGTTGGGACACTGAGTGGTGATGCTTTTTTACACCTTCTTCCACATGTAAGTACAGTAATTTATCCCATTAGTGTATTTTACTATTCAACATTAAATATATGTGTGTGTGTGTCTATATGTGTGTGTGTGTGTGTGTGTACTTTTGGTTTGTGCTTTGTATTGATATGTATAAAAGGCTGGAAATTTGGTTTCTAGGAGCACGTGGGTGGGGCGTACCCTGTGACCCCCCCGTCTCACCTTTGTTAGTGTGTGCCACACCTGGTTCCCTCACACGCAGTGGCAGAAGTTCCTATTGCACTCAGCTGCAGGCCACTGGGGCAGCGCACCTGGATCTCGGGTACCTGCCAGGGCCCATTACCCAGACTGGGCTTCTTGTAAGCACACTGACGACTATGGTAGGGGCTTTTCAGCTGGGAGTATAAGCAGTAGACACTATATGCCTATTAAGTTTTGCAGTTCCCTCTTATTTGTGGCCATGGGAAAACATTGGAAATACCCACTACCTTATGTTATGAGGGTCATTGGGGAATGTGTCTGTCTTTACATTGAACAGATCCACTCTATTAAGTGCCATCGTACATTACATACCTTAAGCTGTAGATCGCTGCTGCTTGTTGGTCATTTTATTTTTAATATCCAAAACTTCCCCTCATTCCGAAGTATCACATTAATTGCCTAATTCTGAATAATTTCAAATTTGATGTTAATTATCTTAGTCAATTTTTCTGACGTGTGAAACTACTGAATTTATAAAATCCATATTATTTTGCCTTTAGTCTCATGCAAGTCATCACCATAGTCACAGCCATGAAGAACCAGCAATGGAAATAAAGAGAGGACCGCTTTTCAGCCATCTCTCTTCTCAAAACATAGAAGAAAGTACCTATTTTGATTCCACATGGAAAGGTCTGACAGCTCTGGGAGGCTTGTATTTCATGTTTCTTGTTGAACATGTCCTCACATTGATCAAGCAATTTAAAGATAAGAAGAAAAAGGTAAAAGTATTCTGAATACTTACTAGGCATTGGACATTTATTTAGAGCAGTACTTGAACTAAACTGGGCTTGTCCAGGGTGTATGATCTTCATTTGTGAGGGGGTTCAGTACCTTTTTGTTCCCAGAAGCATTCATGGAGAGCAGTTCTGTATCTTTATAACCCTGGAGTTCTCTATCTTCAGTACTCCTTCAAAGTCACAAGACCGTAAGAAAGGCAAGGGTAAATATCTATACAAATCACCAAACAAGGCACACACAGGGCCTTGAAGATGAGAAGCATCGTGATTATGGCATTGATGGTGCCAGTGGTTTCACGGGTATATACTTATCCCGAAACTCGAGTTGTATACATTAAATATGTACAGCTTTTTATATGTCAATTATACCTCAATAAAGTGGCTTAAGAAAAAAGTATTATGGATTAACTTTTAAATTACTCATGGAGTAGCTGAATATTATGTTTTGTTTGAAAGACTATGTGACTTTCACATACTTGCCCTTTGCAAATTGCCACCAGAAGATAGTGTGAAGCTGAACAGTAGGCTATTTCTGGTAAAAGTATCTTTGGAGTTGCCTATGATTATCTGCCTCTTCCTATCTGATGTGACTGGGCAAATGAGTCAAAAGTCTGTCCTCATGGGGACTCTTAAAAATGACATGTACACATCTTGGATGTTTGTGTACTCATATACTGGTCATTTGATGTTGACCAAACTTTTCTTTGAGTTGGAGTTCTGTATGATCATTTTTTTTCTCTACAGCCATGCTGCTTCATCTAAATTTCCAATTTTGGTTTCTCTAAAATTGAGCAAGAGGTTACATACTTGTAAAGTTATTTTAAGTGTAGAATCTAGATTTTTGGAAATATAAAAAATTTCATACAGTGATTGCCTTATGTAATTTTTTTTGAATTTTATTTATTTTTCTTGTGCAGCACGTTCTCATTAGTTATCTGTTTTATACATATTAGTGTATATATGTCAGTCCCAATCTCCCAGTTCATCCCACCCCCCCGCACCCCCTCTTTCCCCCCTTGCTGTCCATATGTTTGTTCTCTACATCTGTGTCTCTATTTCTGCCTTGTTAACCGGTTCATCTGTACCATTTTTCTAGATTCCACATATATGCATTAATATATGAAATTGGTTTTTCTCTTTCTGACTTTCTTCACTCTGTATGACAGTCTCTAGGTCCATCCACACCTATACAAGTGACCCAGTTTCGTTCAGTTTTGTGGCTGAGTAATATTCCATTGTATATATGTACCACATCTTCTTTATCCATTCATCTGTCAATGGGCATTTAGGTTGCTTCCATGACCTGGCTATTGTGAAGTGCTGCAGTGAACATTGGGGTGCATGTGTCTTTTTGAATTGTGGTTTTCTCTGGGTATATGACCAGGAGTCGGATTGCTGGGTCATATGGTAATTCTATCTTTAGTGCCTTATATAATTTAATAGTCTTTTTTTTTTTTTTTAACAACTTGCCTTTGAATCTTTCAGAAGCCTTCAACTTAAGTTTTCATGGAAGTAACTATTCTCACCATCATTTCATAGTTTGAGTAATATGTAATTAAATTGTGCAATTGCAAGAACAGGTATAGCTGGCATGAAGAGGCTTGAAAACCAACATAGTTGATTCTTGCTGAGCATAGAGCTCACGTTGGGAATCAAGTGCATGTGTGAAGAGAAGAGTGGCCTCCTCCATCCTGTGAATATTTGCCCATATGGATTCTACATTCACTAAAATCTCAAATTGCAAATTTTGAACCTTTACTGAACCTCAATTTACAGGAAAGAAGTGAAATAACAATAGCTTAATCGTTCTTAATCCAGGAAGTCATCTTCTATGTTCCTGTTGTCCCTCTTGCTTCACTTGGATGGGTTTGAGACTATATCCATACTTCTTTGCATTCTCTGGGATTATTCTCACCTTAAAAAAAAAAAAAAAAAAAAAAAGATCATTTTTTAGGGTTTTTTTGGGGGAGGGGTTGTTTGTGTTTATTTGTGTTACTGTGTTTCTATTTCAAATGCCATAATTTAGCATTCTAATTTCAATTTACTTTTCAAGTTTTACCTAAAGATTGCTTTATATTCATCTGACACTCTAACATGGGACTCTAAGAGGTAGGCTCTCTGTTGTCTAATACAGAACAGTATTTTTTAGACTCTTAAATTAATTATCATTTGTGAATTGTGAAATAAATCTTGTGTCATGACCAATGTTTTTAAATGCAACTGTGATATTACAGTATATTCCATATATTACTGTGTTTATTACATACATTACTGTGAACTGTAGTCAAAGAAGTTTGATAATCTCTGTTCTAAAATAGTTTCTACTAGAATGTAAGATCTTAAGAGCCAGGACCTCTCTGTCTTCTTTACTGCTGTATCTCCAGTGCCTAGAATAGTGTCTGGCACGTAATAGATGATTGGTAAATATTTGTTACATGTATAAGAAACATTAAATGGCAAGTAAGCATAATTTCTAGACAAAGACTTCCCACAGGAGTTTTGCAAACATTACATGTTCTCTTCCTTTTTATTTTTTTAAAATTTTTATTTATTATTATTTTTTTATATTTTTATTTTATTTTTATTTTTTTATACAGCAGGTTCTTATTAGTCATCAATTTTATATACATCAGTGTATACATGTCAATCCCAATCGTCCAATTCAGCACACCACCATCCCCACGCCCCCGCGGCTTTCCCCCCTTGGTGTCCATACGTTTGTTCTCTACATCTGTGTCTCAAATTCTGTCCTGCAGACTGGTTCATCTGTACCATTTCTCTAGGTTCCACATACATGCGTTAATATACGATATTTGTTTTTCTCTTTCTGACTTACTTCACATGACAGTCTCTAGATCCATCCATGTCTCAACAAATGACTCAATTTCATTCCTTTTTATGGCTGAGTAATATTCCATTATATATATGTACCACAACTTCTTTATCCATTCGTCTGTTGATGGGCATTGCTGTTGCTTCCATGACCTGGCTATTGTAAATACTGCTGCAATGAACATTGGGGTGCATGTGTCTTTTTGAATTATGGTTTTCTCTGGGTATATGCCCAGTAGTGGGATTGCTAGATCATATGGTAATTCTATTTTTAGTTTTTTAAGGAACCTGCATACTGTTCTCAATAGTGGCTGTATCAATTTATATTCCCACCAACAGTGCAAGAGGGTTCCCTTTTCTCCACACCCTCTCCAGCATTTGTTGTTTGTAGATTTTATGATGATGCCCATTCTAACTGGTGTGAGGTGATACCTCATTGTAGTTTTGATTTGCATTTCTCTAATAATTAGTGATGTTGATCAGCTTTTCATGTGCTTCTTGGCCATGTGTATGTCTTCTTTGGAGAAAGAAGACATACTGCACTAGCTGTCTATATATTTTGGAGATTAATCCTTTGTCCATTGATTCATTTGCAAATATTTTCTCCCATTCTGAGGGTTGTCTTTTTGTCTTGTTTATGGTTTCCTTTGCTATGCAAAAGCTTTGAAGTTTCATTAGGTCCCATTCGTTTATTTTTGTTTTTATTTCCATTACTCTAGGAGGTGGATCAAAAGAGATCTTGCTGTGATTAATGTCAAAGACTGTTCCTCCTATGTTTTCCTCTAAGAGTTTTATAGTGTCCAGTCGTACATTTAGGTCTCAAATCCATTTTGGGTTTATTTTTGTGTATGGTGTTAGGGAGTGTTCTAAATTCATTCTTTTACATGTAGCTGTCCAGTTTTCCCAGCACCATTTATTGAAGAGACTGTCTTTTCTCCATTGTATATCCTTGCCTCCTTTGTCATAGATTAGTTGAGCATAGGTGCGTGGGTTTATCTCTGGGCTTTCTGTCTTGTTCCATTGATCTATGTTTCTGTTTTTATGCCAGTACCATATTGTCTTGCTTACTGTAGTTCTGTAGTATAGTCTGAAGTCGGGGAGTCTGATCCCTCCAGCTCCGTTTTTTGCCCTCAAGACTACTTTGGCTATTCGGGGTCTTTTGTGTATCCATACAAATTTTAAGAGTATTTGTTCTAGTTCCGTAAAAAATGCCACTGGTAATTTGATAGGGATTGCTTTGAATCCATAGATAGCTTTGGGTAGTATAGTCATTTTCACAGTATTGATTCTTCCAATCCAAGAACATGGTACATCTCTCCATCTGTTGGTATCATCTTTAATTTCCTTCATCAGTGTCTTATAGTTTTCTGCATGCAGGTCTTTTGTCTCCCTAGGTAGGTGTATTCCTAGGTATTTTATTCTTTTTGTTGCAATGGTAAATGGGAGTGTTTCCTTAGTTTCACTTTCAGATTTTTCATCATTAATGTATAGGAATGCAAGAGATTTCTGCGCATTAATTTTGTATCCTGCAACTTTTCCAAATTCATTGATTAGCTCTAGTAGTTTCCTGGTGGCATCTTTAGGATCCTCTATGTATAGTATCATGTCATCTGCAAACAGTGACAGTTTTACTTCTTTTCCAATTTGGATTCCTTTTATTTCTTTTTCTTTTCTGATTGCCATGGCTAGGACTTCCAAAGCTATGTTGAATAATAGTGGTGAGAGTGGACATCCTTGCCTTGTTCCTTATCTTAGAGGAAATGCTTTCAGTTTTTCACCATTGAGAATGATGTTTGCTGTGGGTTTGTCATATATGGCCTTTATTATGTTGAGGTAGTTTCCCTCTATGCCCACTATATGAAGAGTTTTTAACATAAATGGATGTTGAATTTTGTCAAAAGCTTTTTCTGCATCTATTGAAATGATCATATGGTTTTTATTCTTCATTTTGTTAATATGGTATATCACATTGATTGATTTGAGTGTACTGAAGAATCCTTGCATCCCTGGGATAAATTCCACTTGATCATGGTGTATGGTCCTTTTAATGTGTTGTTGGATTCTGTTTGCTTGTATTTTGTTGGGATATTTGCATCTATACTCATCAGTGATATTGGTCTTTAATTTTCTTTTTTTGTAGTATGTTTGTCTGGTTTTGGTGTCAGGGTGATGGTGGCCTCATAGAATGAGTTTAGGAGTGTTCCTTCCTTCACAATTTTTTGGAGGAGTTTGAGAAGACTGGGTGTTAGCTCTTCTCTAAATGTTTGATAGAATTCACCTGTGAAGCCATCTGGTCCTGGACTTTCGTTTGTTGGAAGATTTTTAATCGCAGTTTCAATTTCATTACTTGTGATTGGTCTGTTCATATTTTCTATTTCTTCCTGGTTCAGTCTTGGAAGGTTATACCTTTGTAGGAATTTGTCCATTTCTTCCAGGTTGTCCATTTTATTGGCATAGAGCTGCTTATAGTAGTCTCTTAGGATGCTTTGTATTTCTGCGGTGTCTGTTTTAACTTCTCCTTTTTCATTTCTAATTTTGTTGATTTGAGTCCTCTCCCTCTGTTTCTTCATGAGCCTGGCTAATGGTTTATCAATTTTGTTTATCTTCTCAAAGAACCAGCTTATAGTTTTATTGATCTTTGCTATTGTTTTCTTTGTTTCTATTTCATTTATTTCTGCTCTGATCTTTATGAATTCTTTCCTTCTGCTAACTTTGGGTTTAGTTTGTTCTTCTTTCTCTAGTTCCTTTAGGTGTAAGGTTAGATTGTTTATTTGAGATTTTTCTTGTTTCTTGAGGTAGGCTTGTATAGCTATAAACTTGCCTCTTAGAACTGCTTTTGCTGCATCCCATAGGTTTTGGATCATCGTGTTTTCATTGTCATTTGTCTCTAGGTATTTTTTGATTTCCTCTTTGATGTTTTCAGTAATCTCTTGGTTATTTAGTAACGTATTGTTTAGCCTCCATGTGTTTGTGTTTTTTATGATTTTTTCCCTGTAGTTCATTTCTAATCTCATAGTGTTGCGGTCAGAAAAGATGCTTGATATAATTTCAGTTTTCTTAAGTTTACTGAGGCTTGATTTGTGACCCAAGATGTGATCTATCCTGGAGAATGGTTCCGTGCGCACTTGAGAAGAAAGTGTAATCTGCTGTTTTTGGATGGAATGTCCTATAAATATCAATTAAATCTATCTGGTCTGTTGTGTCATTTAAAGCTTCTGTTTCCTTATTTATTTTCATTTTGGATGATCTGTCCATTGGTGTAAGTGAGGTGTTAAAGTCCCCCACTATTATTGTGTTACTGTCGATTTCCTCTTTTATAGCTGTTAGTATTTGCCTTATGTGTTGAGGTGCTCCTATGTTGGGTGCATATGTATTTATAATTGTTATATCTTCTCCTTGGATTGATCCCTTGATCATTATGTAGTGTCCTTCCTCGTCTCTTGTAACATTATTTTAAAGTGTATTTTATCTGATATGAGTATTGCTACTCCAGCTTTCTTTTGATTTCCATTTGCATGGAATATCTTTTTCCATCCCCTCACTTTCAGTCTGTATGTGTCCCTAGGTCTGAAGTGGGTCTCTTGTAGACAGCATATATATATGGGTCTTGTTTTTGTATCCATTCAGCAAGCCTGTGTCTTTTGGTTGGAGCATTTAATCCATTCACATTTAAGGTAATTATCGATATGTATGTTCCTATGACCATTTCCTTAATTGTTTTGGGTTTGTTTTTTTAGGTCCTTTTCTTCTCTTGTGTTTCCCACTTAGAGAAGTTCCTTTAGCGTTTGTTGTAGAGCTGTTTTGGTGTTTTTGAATTCTTTTAGCTTTTGCTTGTCTGTAAAGCTTTTGATTTCTCCATCGAATCTGAATGAGATCCTTGCTGGGTAGAATAATCTTGGTTGTAGGTTCTTCCCTTTCATCACTTTAAGTATATCATGCCACTCCCTTCTGGCTTGTAGACTTTCTGCTGAGAAATCAGCTGTTAACCTTACGGGAGTTCCCTTATATGTTATTTGTCATTTTTCCCTTGCTGCTTTCAATAATTTTTCTTTGTCTTTAATTTTTGCCAATTTGATTACTGTGTGTCTCGGCATGTTTCTCCTTGGGTCCCTGTATGGGACTCACTGCACTTCCTGGACTTGGGTGGCTATTTCCTTTCCCATGTTAGGGAAGTTTTTGACTATAATATCTTCAAATATTTTCTTGGGTCCTTTCTCTCTCTCTTCTTCTGGGACCCCTATAATGCAAATGTTGTTGCATTTAATGTTGTCCCAGAGGTCTCTTAAGCTGTCTTCATTTCTTTACATTCTTTTTTCTTTATTCTGTTCTGTAGCAGTGAATTCCACCATTCTGTCTTCCAGGTCACTTATCCGTTCTTCTACCTCAGTTATTCTGCTATTGATTCCTTCTAGTGTAGTTTTCATTTCAGTTATTGTATTGTTCATCTCTGTTTGTTTGTTCTTTAATTCTTCTAGGTCTTTGTTAAACATTTCTTGTGTCTTCTCGATCTTTTCCTCCATTCCTTTTCCGAGGTCCTGGATCATCTTCACTATCATTATTCTGAATTCTTTTTCTGGAAGGTTGCCTATCTCCACTTCATTTAGTTGGTTTTCTGTGGTTTTATCTTGTTCCTTCATCTGGTACATAGCCCTCTGCCTTTTTATCTTGTCTATCTTTCTCTGAATGTGGTTTTCGTTCCACAGGCTGCAGGATTGTAGTTCTTGCTTCTGCTGTCTGCACTCTGGTGGATGAGTCTATCTAAGAGGCTTGTGGAAGTTTCTTGATGGGAGGGAGTGGTTGTGGGTAGAGCTGAGTGTTGCTTGGGTGGGCAGAGCTCAGTAAAACTTTAATCTGCTTGTCTGCTGATGGGTGGGGCTGGGTTTCCTCCCTGTTGGTTGTTTGGCCTGAGGCAACCCAACACTGGAGCCTACCTGGGCTCTTTGGTGGGACTAATGACAGACTCTGGGAGGGTTCACGCCAAGGAGTACTTCCCAGAACTTCTGCTGCCAGTGTCCTTGTCGCCACGGTGAGCCACAGCCACTGCCCGCCTCTGCAGGAGACCCTCCAACACTAGCAGGTAGGTGTGGTTCAGTCTTCCCTGGGGTCACTGCTCCTTCCCCTGGCTCCGGATACACACACTACTTTGTGTGTGCCCTCCAAGAGTGGAGTCTTTGTTTTCCCCAGTCCTTTCCCCAGTCCTTGCAATCAAATCCCACTAGCCTTCAAAGTCTGATTCTCTAGGAATTCCTCCTCCTGTTGCCGGACCCCCAGGTTGGGAAGCCTGATGGGCTCAGAACCTTCACTCCAGTTGGTGGACCTCTGTGGTATAAGTGTTCTCCAGTCTGTGAGTCACCCACCCAGCAGTTATGGGATTTGATTTTACTGTGATTGGGCCCCTCCTACCGTCTCATTGTGGCTTCTCCGTTGTCTTTGGATGTGGGGTATCTTTTTGGTGAGTTCCAGTGTCTTCCTGTCAGTGGTTGTCCAGCAGCTAGTTGTGATTCTGGTGTTCTCGCAAGAGGGAGTGAGAGCACGTCCTTCTACTCCACCATCTTGGTTCCTCCCCTATTCCTTTTTAGAAAATATTTAGTTTCTCTTTTCAAGGGCATCCAGATCTTAGTGTTATTTACATAACAGCTTTTAATCTCATTTGGTTCTCTCAAAAAGAAAAAAACTACTTGTTAAATGGCAAGTATTCAGAGCTCTTCAGACCCATAACAGAAAATGTTACCTACGATTTCCCTTAAGACATCCATCCTGCACCCCTGGAAAATTCTATATGTCATAGTTTTAGGTTACCTTCCATATATGTCGATCTGAAATCTCTACATTCAGATTAGGGTTAAATCACATACTTGGTGTAGTTAGATGGTTATAATAGTTCCATGTCAAACTTTCTTTCTACTGGATTCTCAGGTTTCTTGCTCATGCTGGAAACCAGAGAATCATCTCTGTCTCCCTCATCCTTATATCCAACCTAGTTTTATTAGATGTATCCAGAAATGTAATTTTTCATTTCTCTCCATCTTCCTTACTGTCATCCTGGTCCACGCCAGACTTACATGGGTGATAGCAGTTGCCTCCTAACTGGCCTGTCTACATTATTCTGTTGTCCTAACGCAGAGGAGAGCAGGCAGAGGGATTTGTTTAAATGTTTGTTATATGCTCTCATATATATATGCTCTCATAGCACTGTGTATTTTTCCTTTGTAAAATATATCAAAAATTTCAGTCAAAGAATTGTATAATCATTACCTGTGTAAAGCCTCCCTCCCTGTGGGTGATAAGCTTCCTTGGGAACAAGGACTATGTGTATCTTGTTTTACGACATATTGATATATTGCCGCCATTCAGCGTAGGGAACATTACAGGCTCTTAATACTTAGGGAATGAAAGAATTGCTTAAAAAGTCTACGTTCTACAGATAATCATTGGCAAACAAATAAAGTATCAACTAAAGTAATTTAAAATATCATGAATTCACTTATTTTCACAAATATTTAAGTACTTTCTCTGTGTTTGAGGCATTTTGCTAGAGGTAGGTATAAAGATTTGTCTGTGCTTGCCTTTAAAAACTTTTATAACCTAGGAAGGTACAGATATTTTATATACTGTTAGAGCTAGAATGAAATCTCAGGTATGGTGATGATTAAGTCATATTCAAAAGATACTGCAAATAAGAAATCTATTATTTTTGTGACAGTTTTCATTATCTTGAATATTCTATGTAAGTAATAAACAGGCACCATTGTTCAAACAGTGACCTTTATTCTTGGGCTCTGAGATATGGACAGTATCTCAAGTATGGTATTCAGTTGGTTAAAAAACCTAGTGATAAATTCAAGGCTAACTAATAGAGATTTGTTTAAAAAGACAAAAGCTTGTTAATGGTGTTTTACTACACGAAAAGTATTTTAGTTTTATAACAAATACATATCGATATCACGGTATAGTTTTAATTTATAAAAAGTATGGAAAGTATGGGGTTTCAGTGCCCAAAAGAGGCACTGGAGGAAACTAAGCAGTTGGTTAGCAGATCACTAAATTCCTGGAGAACGTGCCTCTAGCTGGTTCTAAATCAATGGCCTGAGGCAGAGCTCAGCTTTAATGTGTATATGAGTCACCTGGAGATCTAGTTAAACTCCCCATTCTAATCCATTAGGTCTGGGGTGTAGCCTGAGACTGTGCATTTATAAAAAGCTCCCAGGGGATGCAGTGCTGTTTGCATAAGACCAAATTTAGGCTGTGTGACCTAGGGGGACATTCAGAAAGACGAGTATGTAATTTTTCTTTCATACTACTGAAGCATTAATTCTTTACCTTTCTGAAGAGTTTATGCCTAAAACAAACTACTAGGTGCTATGCAAGTTAAGTACAGGCCCTGCCCTTAGATGGGGTTTATTCCATTAGAAGTCTGTTACTCTGCTGTCTTTTTCGATGAAATCTTTTGCTTAACTGTTTACCTAAAGATGTATGCATAAGCAAACTGCCTATTTTAAAGTATTGCTTTTCCTTGCTATTGTAGAATCAGAAAAAACCTGAAAATGATGATGATGTGGAGATTAAGAAGCAGTTGTCCCAGTATGAATCTCAACTGTCAACAAGTGAGGAGAAAGTAGACGCAGATGATCGTAAGTCCTTATAAATCTGAGAGCTGGAGGGAATTCAGTGCTCTGTGATTTGCAGGCAACCTGGACTGTCTGGAAGAGGGGGAACCATATTCCAGCCCCACCCGCACCCCCTTTTTTTTTGGCTGCGCCACGTGGCTTATGGGATCTTAGTTCCCCGGCTAGGGATCGAACCTAGGCCCTAGCAGTGAAAGCACGGAGCCCTAACCACTGGACTGCCAGGGAATTCCTCCACCCCCCGCTCTTTTTTTTAAACTCATACTTTCTTTTAATTGCCAGTGAGTTGGTTATTTCTATATATACTTACATCTCTTTTTTCTCTAATTTTTTATTTTGAGGTAAATTCAGACTTAAGAGAAAAGTTCCAAGAATAGTACAAAGAATTCCTGTACCCCTTTCTTATATTCCCCATTTATTTTACCTACATTTATCATTCTTTGTCTCTTTCTCTCTGTAGACATACATACACATTTTTTCCTAAACCATTTGAGAATAAGTTACAAACATGATGCTTCTTTACCTCAAAATACTTAAGTTTATGTTTCCTAAGAAAAAGGACATTCATTCCATTGTAATCACAGTTCAGTGATCAAAATCAGGAAATTAAAGCTGATACAATGCCATTTTCTAGTCTATAGACCTTTTTCATGTTTTTCCAATTGTCTTAATAATTTCTTTATACTCCCCTAACCCCTAAAAGGAAAAGAAATGATCCAGAGTACAATTCAGGATCAAATGTTGCATCTAATTTCCCCTCATTTTGGGTTTGTCTAATGTTTTCACATTAGGTTGATCAGTTTGGGCAGGAATACCACAAAGTGGTATTGCATCCTTTTCAGTGACATGGTGTGCCACCCGACATGATGCTCTCTGTCACACACAGGTGGTGTTAATTTTGATCACTTGGCTAACGTTGTGTCTACCATGTTTCTCCACTGTAAAGTTACTGTTTCCTGTAACTTGTTAGCTTGGCATTTCTTGTTGGACAGACTCAGTTAAAATTAAAATTTTAAACAAAACGCCTTACGACGACCTTCGAGGTCCTGCCCTGCCCTCCACTCTCCCCGATGGTTTGCCCTGTCCAGCCTCACTGGCCTCCTTTTCATCCTTTGAGCACACCAGGTCTGTCTCAGGGCCTGGCACTCACTGTTTCTTCAGTTCGGAGTACTCTTCTCCCGGGTCTTCATATAAATTCCCCCTATCATTCCAATCTCAACTCAGACATCTTGTCCTCAGAGGTCTTCCCTGATCACCTGAATACAAAGGTCTCCCAGTCATTCTCCTTCATGTTACCCTGTTCTATTTTCTTCCCATGCCTTCCAAGATTACCTTATTTATACATGTATTTCTTTGTTAAGTGGCTATCTACCCACAATAAGCTTCTCGAAGGCAGAGACTTCGTGCTGACGCACTTTGTCCCAGTATCTGGGCAGGTGCCTGGCCCAGAGCAGATACTCAATATATAGTTGCTGACTAAGGAGGAAGAAGAACTTTATTGTTGCTACCAAGTTATTTGTAAGATTTCCTGTCCACCCTTTATTTTCCAGCATGTTGCTTTTCTCTAAAGAGCAAGTGAATACTCTCATTCGTCTTCCTATATCTATTCTGTCTTCAACCTCTGTAATGGGCTCCAGTGAAATTTATAATGATGAGAGGAAACAGCTATTCTAGAATTGGGCTACAGTATCGGGAATGCTCCCAAGAAAGTTGATACCAGTGTATAAAAAAGAAAAAACAAAAACTTATTGTTGCAATTTATTTTACACAGATAGATAACAAATGTTTCTTGGTGATGATGGTATTTCAGATTCTTGTTTTTCCTTTTTTTTTTGACCATGCCACGCGGCTTGCAGGGATCTTAGTTCGCCGACCAGGTATTGAACCCAGGCCCTCGGCAGTGAAAGCACCAAGTTCTAACCACTGGACTGCCAGGGAATTCCCCTCTGTTTTTCCTTGAATTTTGAAAGAGAGGAACTCAGATGACAGAATTATGCATGTTTTTTATTTCCAATTTTCAGTATTTTTCTGGAATATTTTTCTTAAATATTTTAAATACCAAAAATGAAATATTTTTATAAAGTAAGTATGTGCTTCTTTTATAATTGGAAAAAAATCATCTTTAAAAACATAAGGAGGCAGAAGAAATTAAGGGAGGATCTGGGGGTAGTTACTGAAGGTTAACATTTAAAATTCATTCTTAGTACATCAGATCATTTAACTACTGATGTTTTTCATCAACAATACTCTAATGTCTAGTTCTGCCAGGTCTGTGTGAGAGAGTTGCCATGCTTTAAGATCTTTTGTTGACTTTGTCAGTGGAGATGTTTGAAATTTGTCCATGCACATTAACAAAGCCATTTGACTTTGTCCCAATGTCCTTTATCTTTATACCTAGGACCTGAAGGCTATTTGCGAGCTGACTCACAAGAGCCCTCCCACTTTGATTCTCAACAGCCAGCAATCTTGGAAGAAGAAGAGGTCATGATAGCTCATGCTCATCCACAGGAAGTTTACAATGAATACGTACCCAGAGGGTGCAAGAATAAATGCCATTCGCATTTCCATGATACACTTGGCCAGTCAGATGACCTTGTTCACCACCATCATGACTACCATCATATTCTCCATCACCACCACCACCAAAACCACCACCCACACAGTCACAGTCAGCGCTACTCTCGGGAGGAGCTGAAGGATGCCGGCATTGCCACACTGGCATGGATGGTGATCATGGGGGACGGCCTGCACAATTTCAGCGATGGCCTAGCAATTGGTATATATCTATGTATCTGTCCCTTGTTGGTTGACTCTGAAAATGTCACATGAAAGTACCAGTCTTATTTTAACAAGGAATAGGTTGGTTTGATAAGGCTATTGACTTCTAAGATTATCAAACTGTTATTTCATTTTTGGCTGCTTTGACAATGAAGTACTTGATAAATGTTAGTTTAAGTGCTGGAAACTGTGCTTGGCCCTTTATCCAAATTGTGACTACCAAAAGTTGTTTTAATTTGCAGGCTCAGGCTCTAAGGTGTTTGGAGCACATGTGAGGATTTTTTTTCCCCCCAATACATTTGAGTTCCCTTATCTGCAATATAAACAGTATTTATTAAAGTGAAATACTTCCATCATCTTTTCTTTATGCTAAAGGAATCTTCATATATCTGATAAGTTTAATTACTAATCTCTACCGAAAGAAGAATTATAGTTTTTTTGCTATTAAATTGTTGTGCTACAATTGAGCTGTAATAGAAATACTTAAAAATTGTAGTAACTTAGTGCTGGGAGGAACCATGGAAATAAGTACAGATTAGGTAGCCAGGGCCTGGCAAGGTGAACCACTTGCCAAGGAGGCAGTGCTGTTTTGTAGCCCAGCCTGGCTCCCTGGGAGCTTGGTGCTCTTCCTTCTCTGCACTGTGCACAGCATAAGCGACAACGGAGGATGTGCGAACACTCAGACATGGTAGTCTAATTAGATAGTCAATTCCTCTGAGGCCAGGAAACGTATTTGTACTCTTGACTGCTGAGGGTTTTTTCCTAAACCTTTTAAATCAGTTTGTTTCATATTTTTAAGTAAGTGTTCTATGTGGTAGCAATTTACTTCTCAGGTTTGTATAAGATCATTTAATCACTCTAAGGCATAGTGGAACCTTCCCTTCTCAATTGTATCTGCTTGTGCTCCTTTGGGAAATTTAAATCTAATTGAATGTAATCTAACATTACTTATGGAGGAGGTACAGAGTGCAGTTGAGAAAGTTCTGTTTATTCACAACCAGAATATATTTTATTTCTTTTGTATTTCATTGTGTATGCTGTTAAGATTTTAAAAATACACACCCACAAAATAATGCAGTGATTTTTACACAGGTGCTGCTTTTACTGAAGGCTTATCGAGTGGTTTAAGTACTTCTGTTGCTGTGTTTTGTCATGAGTTGCCTCATGAATTAGGTAAGAGAACCCTACAAATGGTATTTTCCAGGTGGGTAAAGTGTCTTAGTGTCGTGTCCCTGGCTTTTGCTAATGATAGCTTCCGGCAAGCTTCCTCATTTATGCCTTCTCCTAAGTCTACTAACCTAGCCAGCTTTCTTTCTTACTGAGGACAAGTTTGTTTCCAGCCAGAATTCTAACCCTACGATTACAATTACACAATTGCCTGTGTGGGGTTGCCAGAGAGATACCTGAGTCCCCTCTCTTTTCCTCTTCCCCTACCAGATATCTTCCTATACCAGCATACTGGTGACATCAGTGATCGTTTTCTTCATATGCACAATATGAATAAGACCACAGGAATCTAAAGAATCATCTTCCATTAACAGACAGAATTTGACAAAGAGTATTTCACTCACTAGAGCTAAAGAAATGAGAAGTTGATGAATAGTGTTTTGAATTCTTTTTCTCTGTCACTGGGACTTAAAACCTTCCCAGAGTTGTCCTGGTTCCCGGTTCGTGTCCTTGTTTTTCTTCATATAGATGCATATTCGCACACACCTGTAACGCCATTTTCACTTTTGTTCCTTGGCACGTGTTCTGCCATTTAGAAGGCCTCCCGTCTTCATGCTCCATGCTTGTAATCCTCAACATCTGGTCTGTGTTGTGCATTCTATTTTTATTTTTGTTTATTTATTTATTTTTGGCCACACCACGTGGCTTGTGGGATCTTAGTTCCCCGACCAGGGTTCGAACCTGGGCCCCCTGCAGTGGAAACGCAGAGTCCTAACCACTGGACTGCCAGGGAATTCCCTATGTTCCACATTCTAGATCCTTCATGCGCCATGAAGCCTCTCTCAGCTATTCTCATCTTAATTTCTTTTTTTCTCCTTTTATAACCAGAACATTAGACTCTTTAGCTCTTAATTATATATTTCCTTAATCATTTGCTGATCATTTCATTTGTGTTCTCTACTCCCTCTTCCTCCTTGTAGCCAGTTAAAAGCTCCTTGAAGACAGTGCAAGAGCACAATAGTTGATACTTATTGACATTCATTGACAAAGTGGAAACCTTAAGAAATACTTTGGATAAAAGATATCTTAGTTTATAAAGCTGTTAGGGTGTTTACACTGATTAACACTGTTAACACTGAGTAATTCTTTTTTTTTTTTTTAAGTTAATTGATTTTTCTGTCTGCCTTGGGTCTTTGTTGCTGTGCTCAGGCTTTCTGTAGTTGCAGCGAGCGGGGGCTACTCTTCGTTGTGGTGTGCGGTCTTCTCATTGCGGTGGCTTCTCTTGTTGTGGAGCACGGGCTCTAGGCACGCGGGCTTCAGTAGTTGCGGCACGCAGCCTCAGTAGTTGTGGTATGTGGGCTCAGTAGTTGCGGCTTGCAGGCTCTGGAGCACAGGCTCAGTAGTTGTGGCACATGGGCTTAGCTGCTCTGCATCATGTGGGATCTTCCCGGACCAGGGGTCAAACCCGTGTCCCTGCGTTGGCAGGCGGATTCTCAACCACTGCACCACCAGGGGAGCCCTGGAGAATTTCTTAAATCTGGAAAGTTTTTTGCATATGTGTCTTAAAAATGATTTTTTAATTACCTTATCTCCTTTTTTTGTTTTCTGTTAAAGGTGACTTTGCTGTTTTACTAAAGGCTGGCATGACTGTTAAGCAGGCTGTTCTTTATAATGCTCTGTCAGCCATGCTGGCATATCTTGGAATGGCAACAGGAATTTTCATTGGTCATTATGCTGAAAATGTTTCTATGTGGATATTTGCACTTACTGCGGGCTTATTCATGTATGTTGCTCTGGTTGATATGGTAAGTTTTTAAGAAGTCAGTAGAGAAAATGTTCAATGAAACCATTTTTAAAAGGGTTTAGATTAAATATCGTTGCAGTGAGAAGTGATTCTATGCTCGACAAAGTAGCATATAAACTATAAGTCCTTGATGGTTTTATCTTTTTGGATTGTTGCTCACAAGCACATCTTTGTCCTGCCTAATGTGTGTAAGGATACACAAAAGTATCTACCCCCTTCTGATGTGTCTTTTTGAGAGGAGAGCTTCAGTAATTAGGCATTGAACTGTCTATAGACATGTAGGAAACCTAGCACAAGCCACATACTGTTGGCGAACTGTGTATACTTCAGAATGCTTAAAGGTTTCTTATTAATGGACGAAGGAGTCATCTTTTTGTCACCAAAGTCCACCTAACAATCTCAGCCAATCTTATTGCTAAAATTATATTTTATATGATGTAAGGCTTCCATATCTCTGAATTTCAGGCAAGCCACATGTTATATACAGATACAGACAGTAAGCAGGGTAATCAGTGTAGCTCTCCATTTTGCAGTGGAGCAAACTGGACCAATATAAATTTTGACTTGCTGAGCAGACCATGAATAATCATTGTTAATTAAGCTGTTAGAAAATGCTGTGTGACATTATTAGCTAGAGTCAGTGTATATATGTGGTCATGTTTTAGAGAATTGACTCATAATATATCCAGCTACATATAAAGCCGTCTTGCAGATTCTTCTAAAAACTAATCTGTGGTTCTGGAAACTTAAAGGTTGCTCTTTTTTTTTTTTAAGGTGCCTGAGATGCTGCACAATGATGCTAGTGACCATGGATGTAGCCGCTGGGGATACTTCTTTTTACAGAATGCTGGGATACTTTTGGGATTTGGAATTATGTTGCTTATTTCCATATTTGAACATAAAATTGTGTTTCGTATAAATTTCTAATTAGGGTATAAATGCTAGAGTAGCTTAAAGCTATAGTTTGCTGTCTATAGTTTGAGTAGGTCATAGGGAGATGAGTTAGTATGCTATGATATGTAGCATTTACGGTTAGTGGATTTTGTGATTTTTGTATTGAATATTGCCATTTGTTATGCTTATAAGGTCAGTTATGGTGGTAACATAAAGGTACGTTTAATATTTAAGTTATTCTATTTGGGGAATGTAAGCTATATGTGCAATTTACCAATATTACCGGTTTATGGTATAAACAAGAGGTTTGGCGTGACATGTTCTGTATATTTCAGAAAAAAAAATGTCTTTAATGCTTTTTCTAGGACTAATTTAATATAGTAATTCCCATGCTGGATTTTAGGCCTCTGAAGAACTGCTGGTGTTTAGGAGTAAGAGTACACGTGAAGCCTAAGATACCAATAAAGCTTAAACTGAATTTAAGCTAAGAAATAAGGGAAAAAAGAGAAGAAACTGTATAAATTGAGAAGGCATAGGTTTCATATTAAAAAAATCACAAAACTGGTTTAAAAATAGAAGGGAAAAATTTAGATTTAAATGAAAAAAAGCAATATTGAGTATAGAGTACACTGATAAACATTTTTGTCAGAGTATTAATGTTCCCATAAAATCTCAGCACTTTTTACTAATTTAGTTGTACATTTAACTTTGTATAATAGAGACATCTAAATGTATTTAATAAACTCAAGCAAAATATATCACTTGACCAAGAAATTGGAATTTTAAAATATTTGTGTGGATGTACACCAGATGAGTATGAGCAAGTTTATGTATTGTCAAAAGACTTGGATATCCCAGGTTAACTTATGTGTCACCCAAGTTACATTACTGGATGTTCTGGTTATCTGGTTTACCACATGTCAGCATATTAGAATTTCGATATATATTAGGACACTAAAACCGTACTGGTTATAATTTGACTTCTTGGATTCAGAAAGTACTTTGGTATCTTTCAGTGCTTCAATGTTGTTGTTATGAGCAATTGTCATTTTTATTTATAGTACTTTAGATGTACTAGGGTTGTATGGCATTCTCTAGATGTTGCTTTTCTACAAAATAAATTCCCTGTGTCAGCTTGATATCAGATAACAGATTTTCTTTTCTTTTTTTTACCATCTTAACCATTTTTAAGCATACAGCTCAATAATTTTATGTATATTCACATTGTTATGCAGTTGATCTCCAAAACTTTTTCACCTTGCAAAACTGAAACTATACCCACTAAACAACTCTTCGTTTCCTTCTCCCCACAACCCCTGGTGACCACCATTCTACTTTCTATTTCTATGAATTTGAGATATCTGATTTTCTTAAGTATAATCCAGATTATATATACTTATCAACACATTTATATTATTGTATTGGGTGGGCTTATTCAATTTTTAAATTGTTTATCACAAAGGGCACTTCAGAAAATATTGGTCCACAGTTTATTCCAAGCTGTCCCTAACTTAAAAAAACAAAAAACAAACCCCAGAGCCTAAGCTTGAAAAGACGCACTAATGCCCTACATTCTAAAGAGAATCAAGAACAACTGGACAAGACCATATAGCCCACCTACTGAAAGACAATTGGACCAGCATTTCTATTCCCCAAACCAAGTGAAAGGAATGAGTAATGAGAATTACTTGGATTGGGGGGTGCCTGAAAAGATGAGATGAGGCATCTCCTTCTCGGGCTGAATGATTGCTTCAGAAACCCACAGATCTACCCTAATGCCACTGCTGGATCAGTGCAAGATGAAGTTCTAGAATCATTGGAAATGTTCCTCCAGGAGTTTTGGAAACACAGACTTGTACCTACTTCTTTCACACAGATTCTCAAGGTGGAAGGTGTGCTGGACCAGCCCACAAAACAGGATGATAGCAGCCTTAGTTCCCACTCCAGTTTGAACTCACTAGTGAGTATGTAGAAGATTTAAGTAGTTGGTTCCCATGGCTCCCTGTGGGAGAGAATGGAGATTAGAGGAAAATGCAGGAACTGTAGAATATGAACCAAAGGCTGATCCTTTGCGGGGGAGAAACTTATCAGACTGATAGAAAATGAAAAGGCACAAATAAATAATATCTTGAATGAAAAAGGAGACATAAACAGAGATATAAGGTAGATTCAAGCAATCATTAAAACAAATTATTTGAAATTTTTACGATTTTTCTGGAAAAATAAATGTCCACTCAAGGAAAAATTGAGAATCAGTAACTGTTAAAAGAAAACGCTCACCACATCACAGTTGTCCTCAACCTCCCTCAAAATAACACCCTTTTGCTGTGAGTTTTACCAAAACTTCAAGTAACACGTTTATCCAAGTCGATTCTGGGGTAAGAAAAAAAGAATGTTCATCATGTTAATTGAGGTTAGTGTAATCTTGATACAAAACCATGCTGGGAAGGCAATCTGCCTTGTACCCTAAGTCTCCCTACACATTCATGCCAGCGACGTCAAGAATATAAGGCCCTGAACACTCTTTGCCTCGATTAATTATCAGTGAACAACCCTGAAAGATGAGGGCTGAGACAAAGAGCAGGCCTTGTATAAGAGAGGTGGATTCCCCAAGCTCAGTTTTCCTCAATGCTACACAAACAGCATGTGTGGCATCTGCCTGAGAACTTTCACTTTGCTTCTGTGAAACTTGGGGCTCAAGAGGGACTGATACAAATGCTGCTCATGCTGCTTGCTATGCTGTGAGCAGTAAAGTCCTTTGTATCCAGGAGTCCCATGTCTTATGCCCCTATCCACAAAACAGGCTAACTTCTAGCTTCTAAACTGGATAAAATGTCAAAACCTCACAGGGTTTTATAACGTATAGGGAAAGTATAGTATAGGGAGAGCAAAAGTGAATATAAGAATCTTAAATGAAACAGCAAATCAAACTCAGCAGTGTATGTTATGATCAGGTAAGTGGTCCTAGGAATACAAAGATGGCTCATCAGAAAACCCATTACTGTAATATACCATGTTAACAGATTGAAGTGGAAAAATACAATCAAATTTATTTACTATAATTCTCATTCAGGATTAAAGAAAAACATTTCTTTAGAAACAAGAAAATTATTAGAATTTGAGAAGTCTAAAAACTTGTCTCCTTGAATATTCCCATCCTGTGAAGTCAAGGATTTAAGAAAGAGTAGCAGTGGAGTGGGGAGGGGAAATGTGAAGAGAGGGAGGAACTGATGGAGACCAAAAAGAAAGAAACTCCAACTCCAAAGATGGAGTGGAGCTTGAAACTCCTAACTTGCATGCTTACATATAAAGTATAATGAATGCTGAAGGAAGTAGCAGGCTGCCACAATTCTATAGCTATGTCATTGATAGCTAGAATGGATGTTTTCCTTTTTAAAAATTGTGGTAAAATATACATAACATAAAATTTACTGTTTCAACCATTTTTAAGTATAGTTCAGTGGCTTTACATACATACAATTCACATTGTACTGGGCACCATCCATGTCTAGAACTCTTGCATCATCCCATACTGAAACTGTACCCTTTAAACAATAATTCCCCATTCTTCCCTCCTCCCTCCATTCTTACCTTCCTTCCCTGGTAACCATGGCCCTACTTTTTGTCTCTACATACTATTTGACTATTCTAGGTACAACATATAAGTGGAATCATGCAATATTGGTCCACGTGAGTCTGGTTTATTTCACTTAATATAATGTCTTCAAGGTTCACCCATGTTGAAGCATATGTCAGAAATTCTTTCCTTTTTAAGGCTGAATAATATTTCATTGTATGTATATACCACATTTTGTTGATGCATTCATCCGTCAATGAACATTTGAGTTGTTCCATCTTTTGGCTGTTGCAGATTCGCTACTATGAACATAAGTACAAATATCTGTTTCCCTGCTTTCAATTCATGGGAGGTATACACACAGAAGTGGAATTGCTGGATCATATGGTAATTCTATGTTTAATTTTTTGAAGAGCCGCCATACAATTTCCCACAATTTCCCAGGAATACAATTCCCTGCACAATTTCACATTCCCACTAGCACAAGGGTTTCCAATTTTTCCACATCCTCACAAACATTTGTTTACTGTTTTGTTTGTTGCTTTTTGATAATAGCCATCCTTATGGGGGGGGCGGTTAAGTCATGTCTTATTGTGGTTTTGATTTGCATTTCCATAATGACTAATGATGTTGAGAATATTTTCATATGCTTGTTGGCCATTTGTATATGTTCTTTGGAGAATTTATTCAAATTCTTTGCCCATTCTTAAACTGAGTTGTTTTTTGTTGTTGAGTTGTAGTTCTTTACATATTTGGAATATTAATCCCTTATGAGATATGTAATTTACAAATATTTTCTCCCATTTTGTGAGTTGCTTTGTTACTCTGTTCATACTGTCCTTCAGTGCACAAAAAAATTTAATTAAGTCCAATTTGTCTGTTTCTTTAGTTACCTGTACCTTTGGTGTCATGTCTAAGAAATCATTGCCACATCCAATATCATGAAGATTTTCCCCTATGTTTTCTTCTAAGAGCCTTGTGGTTTTAGCTCTTTGATCCATTTTGAGTTAATTTTTCCATATGGTATTACATAAGGGTCCAACTTCATTCTTTTGCATGTGGATCCAGTTTTCCCAGCACCATTTGTTGTTATCCTTTCCTCCACTAAATAGTCTTGGCACCCTTGTTGGAAGTTATTTAACCGTATTTGCAAGGGTTTATTTCTGGGCTCTCTATTCTATTCCATTGGTCTATGTATCTGTTCTAAGGCCAGTGTCACACTATTGATTACTATAGCTTTCTGACCATATATTTGAGTATTCTACTGAAGTTTCTATTCTGTCTTGATTACTGTAGCTTTATAATAATCCTTGAAATCAGTAAATCTTGAAATTATGACTTCTTCAAGTTTGCTTACTTTTCTTCAAAAATGTTTAAGCTATACTATTTCCTTCCTTTCCTATGTAAATTTTAGAGTCAGTATTTCAATCTCCAAAAGTATTGTGCTTGGATTTTTACTGGAATTAGGTTAAAAATATAGATAAATTTGGGAAGAATTGACAGCTTAGCAATATTTATTCTTTGGATCAATGAACAACAATATATCTGCCCATTTATTTAGTTCTTTACAATTTTCTTTCATTGGTGTATAATGTTCAGCATGCAAATTCTGCACACATTTTGTTGGAATTATACTTAAGTATTTCGTGGTTTTGGTGCCATTATAAGTCATTCTTGTTTCAATTTCAATTTCTAATTTCTTTTTTAGTATGTAGAAATGCAATTGATTTCTGTGTGTTAACCTTATATCCTACAACCTTGCTAAACTCATTTATTCTAGGAGATTTTTGTAGATAGTTTGGGATTTTCTATGTAGTATTGTCTTCTATGCCTTTTATTTCTTTTCCTTTTATTATTACACTGGCTAAGACTTTCTGTATGATGTTGAATAGGAATGTTGAAAGTGGACATCTTTGCTTTGTTCTGATCTTAGTAGGAGAGGCAGTCAGTTTTTCACCATTAGGTAGTGTTAGCTGTAAGTTTTTTGTAGATCCCTTTTATCAGCTTGAGGAAATTCTCTTCCACTCATAGTTTGCTGAGAATTTTTATCATGAATGAATGTTGAATTTTGTCAAATGCTTTCTTGATATCAATTAATATGATCTGTATGGTTCTAATATGATAGACTACATAAATTAATTTTCAAATGATGAACTAACCTTGCCTTCCAAGGATAACTCTCATTGTACATGATATGTTATCCTTTTTGTATATTGCTGGATCCAGTGTACAAATATTTTGTTGAGTATTTTTGTTTCTGTTATGTTCATGATGGATATTGGTCTGAAGCTTTTTGCACTGCCATTATCTGATGTTAGTGTCAGGATAATGCTGACTGCATAAAATGAATAGGGAAATGTTTCCTCCTTTTTTATTTTCTGGAAATGATTGTGTATAGAATTGGTATTATTTCTTCCTTAAATTTTTGTTAGAACTCACCACTGAAACAATCTGGACCTAGAGTTTTCTTTCAAGGTTTTTAATCTATCTATTCAATTCCTTTAATAGATATAGGAATATTCAGGTCATCTATTTAATCTTGAATGGATTTTGGTAATTTATTTATGTCTTTCAAGAAATTGGTCCATTTTATCTAAGTTGCCATATTTATAGGTATAAAGTTGTTTATAGTATTCATTTATCCTCTTAACAACAACAGTAGGTCTGTAATGATATCATTCCTACTATTGGTAATGTGTGTCTTCTTTTTTCTTGATCAGTCAGACTACAGGTTTGCCAATCTTAGTGATTTTCTCAAAAAATAAACTTTTAGTTTCATTGATTTTCTCTATTGTTTATCTGTTTACAATTGCATTAATTTCTATACTTTATTATTTCCTTCATTCTCCTTGTTTCCGGTTTATTTTGTTTCTTGTTTCCTAACTTATTAAAGTGGAAGCTTAGATCATTGATTTGAAATCTTTCTTCTTTTCTAATAGAAACATTTAATGCTATAAATTTCCCTCTAGATATTGCTTTAACTGCATCCTACAAATTTTGATACATTGCATTTTTCATTTTTCTTCAGTTAAAAATAAAAAGATAAAAGAATACCATACTGACATAAAGTTGGCAACTTAGATCAAATGGATCAATTCCTCAAAAACCACAAATTACCAAAACTCACCCAAGATAAATAAGCAACCTAAATAGTATTGTAACGATTAAAGAAATTGAATTTGTAGTTAAAACCTTCTGAAAAAGAGATTTACAGGCTGAGATGGTTTCATTGGTGAATTCTACCAAATATATAAAGAGAAAAATACCAAAAGTAAATGATGTCTCTTAGAAAATAGGAGGGAACACTTCCCAACTTATTTTATGAGACCAACATTACTGATTTCAAACAGACATGTCAGGGAATTCCCTAGTGGTCCAGTGGTTAGGATGCAGCGCTTTCAGTGCTGTGGGCCCAGGTTCAATCCCTGGTTGGGGAACTACCATCCCACAAACTATGCGGTGCAGCCAAAGTAAAAAAAAATTTTAAAAATCAGGTCAGTACAAGAAAACTATAAGAAAAATCACATGATCATATCAATTGATGCAGAAAAAGTATTTGACACATATTAGCCATTTATGATTAAGAAAAAACAATTCAGCAGACTATGCCTTACATCATACTTACTGGTGAAAGACCAAATGCTTTCCCCTAAAATCAGATATAAAGCAAGGATTTCCACTCTTACTACTCATTTTCAACAGCTTACTGGAAATCCTAGCCAGTACAATAAGGGGAGAAAACTTAATTAAAATGCATAAAGATTGGAAAAGAAAATATAAAATTGTTCCTAATCACATATGACATGATTGTCTACATATAAAATCCCAAGAAATCTACAAAAAAAAAAAAACCTCCTAGCACTAATAAGTGATTTTAGCAAGGTTACAGTGTGTGTCAACAACACAAGTCAATCGTGATTCTATTTTTTGGCAGTGGACAATTGGAAACTGAAATTTTCAAATAAAATTCTGTTTATAACTCCTGCCAAAATGCAACCTTTAGGTATAAATCTAACAAAACATGTACAGAATTTTTATGCTGAAAGCTACAAAATGCTGATAGAAATGAAGGAAGGAAGGAAGGAAGAGAGGAAGGGAGGGAGGGAGAGAGGGAGGAAGGAAAGCTAAATGAGAGCCATATCATGTTCATGGATTGGAAAGCTCAATATAGTAAATATGTCCATTTCAATCAAAATCCCAGCAGGATCATTTTATTTTATTTTATTTATTTTAAACAGGTGCCCACCTCACTTTCTCTTCCTTGCCAGACTTTATCTTTATTTTTTTACATCTTTATTGGAGTATAATTTCTTTACAATGGTGTGTTAGTTTCTGCTTCATAACAAAGTGAATCAGTTATACATATACATATGTTCCCATATCTCTTCCCTCTTGCGCCTCCCTCCCTCCCACCCTCCCTATCCCACCCCTCTAGGTGGTCACAAAGCACCGAGCTATCTCCCTGTGCTATGCGGCTGCTTCCCACTAGCTATTTATTTTACAATTGGTAGTGTATATATGTCCATGCCACTCTCTCACTTTGTCACAGCTTACCCTTCCCCCTCCCCATATCCTCAAGTCCATTCTCTAGTAGGTCTGTGTCTTTATTCCCATCTTAACCCTAGGTTCTTCATGATATTTTTTGGTTTTTTTCTTAGATTCCGTATATATGTGTTAGCCTACAGTATTTGTCTTTCTCTTTCTGACTTACTTCACTCTGTATGTCAGACTCTAGGTCCATCCACCTCACTACAAATAACTCAATTTCGTTTCTTTTTACGGCTGAGTAATATTCCATTGTATATATGTGCCACATCTTCTTTATCCATTCATCCAATGATGGGCACTTAGGTTGCTTCCATTTCCTGGCTATTGTAAATAGAGCTGCAGTGAACATTTTGGTACATGACTCTTTTTGAATTATGGTTTTCTCAGTGTATAAGCCCAGCAGTAGGATTGCTGGGTCATATGGTAGTTCTATTTGTAGTTTTTTAAGGAACCTCCATACTGTTCTCCATAGTGGCTGTACCAATTCACATTCCCACCAGCAGTGCAAGAGTGTTCCCTTTCTCCACACCCTCTCCAGCATTTATTGTTTCTAGATTTTTTGATGATGGCCATTCTGACTGGTGTGAGATGATATCTCATTGTAGTTTTGTTTTGCATTTCTCTAATGATTAATGACGTTAAGCATTCTTTCATGTGTTTGCTGGCAATCTGTATATCTTCTTTGGAGAAATGTCTAGTTAGGTCTTCTGCCCATTTTTGGATTGGGTTGTTTGTTTTTTTGTTATTGAGCTGCATGAGCTGCTTGTAAATTTTGGAGATTAATCCTTTGTCCGTTGACTCCTTTGCAAATATTTTCTCCCATTCTGAGGATTGTCTTTTGGTCTTGTTTATGGTTTCCTTTGCTGTGCAAAAGCTTTGAAGTTTCATTACGTCCCATTTGTTTATTTTTGTTTTTATTTCCATTCCTCTAGGAGGTGGGTCAAAAAGGATCTTGCTGTGATTTATGTCATAGAGTGTTCTGCCTATGTTTTCCTCTAAGAGTTTGATAGTTTCTGGCCTTACATTTAGGTCTTTAATCCATTTTGAGCTTATTTTTGTGTATGGTGTCAGGGAGTGTTCTAATCTCATACTTTTACATGTACCTGTCCAGTTTTCCCAGCACCACTTATTAAAGAAACTGTCCTTTCTCCACTGTACATTCCTGCCTCCTTTATCAAAGATAAGGTGACCATATGTGCGTGGGTTTATCTCTGGGCTTTCTATCCTGTTCCATTGATCTATATTTCTGTTTTTGTGCCAGTACCATGCTGTCTTGATTACTGTAGATTTGTAGTACAGTCTGAAGTCAGGGAGCCTGATTCCTCCAGCTCTATTTTTCGTTCTCAAGATTGCTTTGGCTATTTGGGGTCTTTTGTGTTTCCATACAAATTGTGCAATTTTTTGTTCTAGTTCTGTGAAAAATGCCAGTGGTAGTTTGATAGGGATTGCATTGAATCTGTAGATTGCTTTGGGTAGTAGAGTCATTTTCACAATGTTGATTCTTCCAATCCAAGAACATGCTATATCTCTCCATCTATTTGTATCATCTTTAATTTTTTTCATCAGTGTCTTATAATTTTCTGCATACAGGTGTTTTGTCTCCTTAGGTAGGTTTATTCCTAGATATTTTATTCTTTTTGTTGCAGTGGTAAATGGGAGTGTTTTCTTAATTTCACTTTCAGGTTTTTCATCAATAGTGTATAGGAATGCCAGAGATTTCTGTGCATTAATTTTGCATCCTGCTACTTTACCAAATTCATTGATTAGCCCTAATAGTTTTCTGGTAGCATCTTTAGGATTCTCTGTGTATAGTATCATGTCATCTGCAAGCAGCTTTACTTCTTCTTTTCCGATTTGGATTCCTTTTATTTCCTTCTCTTCTCTGATTGCTGTGGCTAAAACTTCCAAAACTATGTTGAATAAGAGTGGTGAGAGTGGGCAACCTTGTCTTGTTCCCGATCTTAGTGGAAATGCTTTCAGTCTTTCTCCATTGAGGACAATGTTTGCTGTGGGTTTGTCATATATGGCCTTTATTATGTTGAGGAAAGTTCCCTCTATGCCTACTTTCTGCAGGGTTTTTATCATAAATGGGTGTTGAATTTTGTCGAAAGCTTTCTCTCCATCTATTGAGATGATCATATGGTTTTTCTCCTTCAATTTGTTAATATGGTGTATCACGTTGATTGATTTGCGTATATGGAAGATTCCTTGCATTCCTGGAATAAACTCCACTTGATAATGGTGTATGATCCTTTTAATGTGCTGTTGGATTCTGTTTGCTAGTATTTTGTTGAGGATTTTTGCATCTATGTTCATCAGTAATATTGGCCTGTAGTTTTCTTTCTTTGTGACATCCTTGTCTGGTTTTGGTATCAGGGTGATGGTAGCCTCATAGAATGAGTTTGGGAGTGTTCCTCCCTCTGCTATATTTTGGAAGAGTTTGAGAAGGATAGGTGTTAGCTCTTCTCTAAATGTTTGATAGAATTCGCCTGTGAATCCATCTGGTCCTGGGCTTTTGTTTGTTGGAAGATTTTTAATCATAATTTCAATTTCAGTGCTTGTGATTGGTCTGTTCATATTTTCTATTTATTCCTGATTCAGTCTTGGCAGGTTGTGCATTTGTAAGAATTTCTTCCAGGTTGTCCATTTTATTGTCATAGAGTTGCTTGTAGTAATCTGTCATGATCTTTTGTATTTCTGCAGTGTCAGTTGTTACTTCTCCTTTTTCGTTTCTAATTCTATTGATTTGAGTCTTCTCCCTTTTTTTCTTGATGAGTCTGGCTAATGGTTTATTAATTATGTTGATCTTCTCAAAGAACCAGCTTTTAGTTTTATTAATCTTTGCTGTCGTTTCCTTCATTTCTTTTTCATTTATTTCTGATCTGATCTTTATGATTTCTTTCCTTCTCCTAACGTTGGGGTGTTTTTGTTCTTCTTTCTCTAATTGCTTTAGGTGCCAGGTTAGGTTGTTTATTCAAGATGTTTCCTGTTTCTTAAGGTAGGATTGTATTGCTATAAACTTCCCTCTTAGAACTGCTTTTGCTGCATCCCATAGGTTTTGGGTCGTCGTGTCTCCATTGTCATTTGTTTCTAAGTATTTTTTGATTTCCTCTTTGATTTCTTCAGTGATCACTTCGTTATTAAATAGTGTATTATTTAGTCTCCATGTGTTTGTATTTTTTACAGATCTTTTCCTGTAATTGATATCTAGTCTCAAAGCGTTGTGGTCGGAAAGATACTTGATACGATTTCAATTTTCTTAAATTTACCAAGGCTTGATTTGTGACCCAAGATATGATCTATCCTGGAGAATGTTCCGTGAGCACTTGAGAAAAATGTGTATTCTGTTGTTTTTGGATAGAGTGTCCTATAAATATCAATTAAGTCCATCTTGTTTAATATATCATTTAAAGCTTGTGTTTCCTTATTTTTTTTCATTTTGGATGATCTGTCCATTGGTGAAAGTGGGGTGTTAAAGTGGGGTGTTAATTAGGGTGTTACCCTAATTAAAACTTACATTTACACAAAAACTTGTATAACAGTTCTATACGTAATTGCCAGAAACTGGAAACTACCCAAATCTCCTCAACAGTTGGATACATCATACTCTGGTGTATTTGCTCAATACAATACTATTCAGTATTAAAAGGAATGGACAACTGATACATATAGCGACTTCCATCAATATCAAAGGCATTGCGCTTAGTGGAAAAAGAGATACAAAAGGTTACATATTAGATGTTTCCATTTATACGACATTCTGGAGGAGATAATATGAAAGGGAGGGACTTCCCTTGTGGCACAATGGTTAAGAATCGGCCTGCCAATGTAGGGGACATGGGTTCGAGCCCTGGTCTGGGAAGACCCCACATGCCATGGAGCAACTAAGCCCGTGCACCACAACTACTGAGCCTGTGCTCTAGAGCCCACACGCCACAAGTACTGAGCCTGTGTGCCACAACTACTGAAGCCCATGCGCCTAGAGCCCGTGCTCCACAACAAGAGAAGCCACCTCAATGAGAAGCCCACGCACTGCAACGAGGAGTAGCCCCCGCTTGCTGCAACTAGAGAAACCCCGCACGCAGCAACGAAGACCAAACACAGCCAAAAAAAAAAAAAAAAAAAACAACAGAGGGAGAACAGGCCAGTAGTTTCCCAGGGTTCGTGTTGTGGGGAGGGTGTGACCATAAAGTGTTAATACGCAGAGTTTTTTTTGAGGAGATGGAACCAGTCTGTAACCTGATTCTGATGATGATTACCCAAGTCTATGCATGTAACAAAAGTTATAGAACTCTACTGAAAATTTAAAAAGTAATTTTCCAGTAAAACTTCTGTTGATTTAGTTATACAGTGAATAATATCAAGTTATTTATTTATACAAGAGTGTGGATGTGTGCTTATAGATTTTGGAAGTATATACAGTAAAGTGGGAGAGTTTAGTATTCTTTTTTTTTTTTTTTTTTGGCCACACAGGGAACTCCCATTTAGTATTCTTTATAAATTTTCTCTAATTTTATTTTCTTTACCATGCCTTATTTTTGGGGTAAAATATACATCTCATAAATGGTACTGTTCAACCATTTTTAAGTGGACAGTTCACTGACATTAAATACATTTATATTGTTGTGAAAGCATCATCACCACCCATCTCCAAAACCTTTTCAGCATCCTATTCTGGGGAACTCTGTATCCATTAAAGAATAATTCCCTATTCTCCCTACCCCCAGCCCTTGGAAACCATGGTCCTACTTTCTGTTTCCATGTATTTAACTATTCTAGGTACACCATATAAATGGAATCATACAATATCTGTCCTTTTGAGTCTGGCTTATTTTACTTAGTATAATGTTTTAAGATTCATCCATGTTGTAGCATGTGTCAGAATGTCCTTCCTTTTTTAGGCTGAATAATGTCCACTATATCTATGTACCATACTTTATTTATCCTTTCATCCAGTGTTGTAGGATTGCTTCCACATTTTGGCTATTGTGAACAATGCTGCTATGAACATAGGTGCACAAACATTGATATCTGTTTGAGTTTCTGCTTCCATTCTTTGGGGTATATGCCCAGAAGTGGAATTGCTGAATCATAATTATATGTTTAATATTTTGAGGACCTGCCATACCGTTTTCCACAGCAAACCATACAATTTTAAACTTCCAATGCCATGTTTCTTTGTGTGGTTTTTTTTTTATTATTTTTTTTTAGAGGAAAGGTAAATCTAAGGGTCCTTTTTTTAAAACTTTTATATTGGAGTATAGTTGATTTACAATATTGCGTTAGTTTCAGGTGTACAGCAAAGGGATTCAGTTACATAAACATATATCTATTCTTTTTTCAGATTCTTTTCCCATTTAGGTTATTACAGAATATTGAGTAGAGTTCCCTGTGCTATACAATAGAACGGCCATGTTTTTATTTTAAGCCAAGAATAAGTATATTTGCATTGGGGCAAGAATTATATAATTAAATTATTTTTAAGTTTAAGTGTAAAATTCTATGATTCTTTTACAACTAATGGTAAGATTTGTGAACTGATTTACAAAATTAACCATCATTTGTAAAGTTGTTTATGGGAGAAAATGCCTTCATAGATTCCTTGTGTTGGCTTAGAAAGTTTTTTTATACTTGGGGATGCCAAGTATAAATATCTAGACTATATTTAAATCAGTGCAGTAAACCTGATTTAATGGAACCAGTCTGCCGCCTTGTGGAATTTTAATGCAACTTCCAATTTTACAAATTGAGAGGATGGCTGTAATTTAGAAGTGATGCCACTTGTGTTCAACCATTAGGTTTTTTTCCAGCGTCAATTTAAAGAACCAGTTTTATTTAACATATCTATGCAAGATCTATATGAGGATAACTTAAAAGTGTTGCTAATGGACACAAGTATTTGAATAAATGTAAAGGTATTTTATGTTCTTGTCTAGGAGGAATACACAAAACACATGCATTGAGTGGTCATGGAAAAAGATTCAAATCGCTTTTCACCATATAAAAGATTGCATATTGCAAAATATTGTATTTGTCCTTTTTTATTGTATGGAGTTACCATTACAAAATAAGCTCTTAGGCTTCCCTGGGGGCGCAATGGTTAAGAATCCGTCTGCCAATGCAGGGGACACGGGTTCGAGCCCTGGTCTGGGAAGATCCCACGTGCCTCGGAGCAACTAAGCCCGTGCGCCACAACTACTGAGCCTGAGCTGTATAGCCCAGGAGCCACAACTACTGAAGCCCGCGCGCCTAGAGCCCGTGCTCCGCAACAAGAGAAGCCACCGCAATGAAAAGCCTGCGCACCGCAACGAAGAGTAGCCCCTGCTCGCCGCAACTAGAGAAAGCCCGCACACAGCAACAAAGACGGAACGCAGCCAAAAATAAATAAATAAAAATTTTAAAAATAAATAAATAAGCTCTTTACTTCCACTTTATCTTAGCTGAAAGCATTTAGCAAAGGGAAGGAGTTATGAAGTAAGAATAATAGCATTTATTAAAGTCTGTTGTAGGCCTGAGCATAATTCTCTCAATCCTCATAACAGCCCTGCAATATAGACCTGATTAGTTACATATTGCAGATGAGGGAAATGAAGCTCAGTAAAATTCACTGGTGTGACAGAAGTCTCAGCACCACTTCATGCCACAGAAAGGGCTTAAAGTCCTGTCAGTTTCCAAAGCTGAAACACTGGGGAGTTCCCATTGGGCGCCCCACCTTAAAAGGGATTTCCCAATCTGTTGTCTGATGTCCTTTTTCTCCATATCCTTTGAAACACATGGTTCCACATTAGAGATGTGGCTCATATCCCGAGCTCTGCGGGGCTGGCTCATTGTGGATTATTTTCCCCAGTTCACAGGAAAGTATATGGTGCTGAACAGGGAGGCGTGATGTAGCAGGGCGGCTGCCTGCCAAACAGGCTGAGCTTGCTGGGCTGCACCATAAAATGCCAGGCTTTGAACAAAGGGGAACCATCCTAGTATTCCAGGACTTGGCTAGAACATACTCTAATAGTTTTAGAGAAACATTGCCAAATGGGCATGTTCATAGATGTCAGGCTAACATAGTTATGGATCGGAAAACCATATAGTCAACAAATACTTACTTAGTTCCTACTATGACTGTTCTATGTAATATTTTGTTAAGTATCAGAACAGACAAAAATCCCTGCCCTAATAGAGCTTTCATTCTAGTAAGAATAGGCAGACAATAAGATAAATAGGTAAATTATGGCATGCATTGGAAAGTGATATTTTTAAAAACAGGATTACAGAATCAGATGTTTCTTCTGAAAAGAAAAGGCCAAAGGAAAATGTTGCTAAATCTTGCTAGTCAACATAACAAAATTGCTAGTCAATTCTCATCCTCATGTTGGTCAATTAGCAGCATTTGACATAGTTGATCATTCCCTTCTTCAAATGCATTCTGGGTTCCAGGATTCCACACTGCTGCTTTCCTCCTATCTCAGTGGCTAATATCCTTTGGCTGTTTTTAGGTTATTTCTTCTCATTTCCCCAACCTCGAAACATAGTAGTGCCCTGAGACCTTCTCTGTCAGTCTGCACTCCCTTGCTTGGTGATCTCATTCAGTCCCATGATTTAAATACTGTATATTGCCAAACTCCAAAATTATAACTACAGCCCAGACCCCTCCTCTGAATTGAAAGCTATTCAATTGCTTACCCAATGTCTCCACTTGTAATTACAAATTTAATATGAATTTCTGTTCTTTCCTCCTAAGAAACCTGCCCTCCCCACTGTCTTCCCACAGTTAATGGCAACTGTCAGCCTTCCAGTTTCAGCTTGGGCTGCAAACCCTAATGTCTTCCTTGACTTTCCTCTTTCACCCCTGTCTTCTTACCAGTAAATTTGGCCTGTTGTACTTGCCAAATATATCCAGAATGTGCCAGCTTCTCACCTTCGATATTTCCAGCCTAGTTCAAATTATCATCATCTCTTACTGCATTATCACAAGTACGGTTTTCCTCTGCTTTTCAAAAAGTTCGAGTTTTGCCACTTCACTTCTTGGAAAAACCTACATTAGTGCCTATTTTCTCTAACTGATAAAAGTCCAAAGAGGATTTTCGCTTTCATAAAACAAACAAACAAACAAAAAAAAAAAACAAAAATAGTGTTCAAGTTTGTTTTGCAGCTAGCTGGTTATAGAGGCTGCACCTGAAGCTCGGAGAATGACACCGCCAGGCTCCTTCCCCTGGAAATACACTCAGCATCTCAGCATCAAGCCGCCAGAGCTTTGCACTGTGTCTGTGAGTATCCGCACTTTATCTCGATTTATTTTGTTCATCTGTTAGCAAGATGTGTCCTAAGGCAATTGCTTTTTCGCCTTCCGCCATTTCGGCTAAGAAAAAGTTTCATAGGATCGCTCTGCTTTCGGAGACCAGGGAAAACCTGTACCTGGTCTCCCTCCTAACACCTTCGTCCCCGCTCCCTCAATCTTTTCTTAGAATGGCAGCTAGAGTGTTTGCTTTTTTAATTAAAATGTAAATAAGATCATGTCCTTTTTCTGTTCAACGCCTCTCAACAACTTTCCATCTCAGAGTAAAAGCCAAGCCCAAGTCCTCGCAGTGGTCCATAAGGCTCTATATGATCATTCTTCCCTCCCTGGCCCTGTCTTACTCTCTGTCTCCTATTTCTCTCCTCTCTGATCACCCCACTCCAGCCACATGAGTTCTCCTTGCTGTTTCTTGAGCCACAACAGACACACTCCTGTCTTAGGACCTTTGCATTTGCTCTTCCCTCTGCTCGGTTCACCCTGAAATAACCGCTTGACTCAGGCTTCCCCTCCTTCAGATTCTAAAGTGTCATCTCAGTGAGGCTTTCCCTGGCTAACCAATTTAAAACTTCCAAGTCACATCACCTCCCCGCCTCCCGCCCTTTACTTTTCCCGATGGCACTTAACCTAACACCATATAACATTTACATACATGATTCATTCTTCACCTCTCTGGAAGTTCTATGAGGGGCAGGGATTTTTGTCCCCTTTATTCATTGCTGTATCCCTAGGGCCTGGCTCATATTAGGTGTTCAGCATGTCAACGTCCACCAGCCAGACCACCAGTCACACACCCACTGGTGAACAGTTGGGTTGCTGGCTTGTTGCAATGAGGGAGAACGCACACCAAGGGGAACCATGGAGTGACTCAGCAGATGTTAGCACTGACTTAGAGCAGTAAGGCTTGTGTATATTAGGAGACTTGCAGGGAGGTTTCAAGGAAGTGGGACTTTGCTCTGGATTGGATGCTGTCAGGAAACAGTAATAATTCCCTGGTTGGGTATCTTAATGAATTTTCTGGATAGAGGGAAGAGTGCAAGGCTAAAAACTGTCGGTAAAGCAGCAGCAGTTACATTAGCGGGGAGAGGGGGATGTTCAGTATTTTTGTGGTTTACACAGTGACCTCGTTTTTTATCTCTGCTTAGATAAGATTTATGAAGTGGTCTTGTTTTTGCTTTGTTTTACCCTACTTTATCAAGGTCATAGAGTGGTCTTGATTGATGTAGGTGTTCGTGAAATTGTTTATGTCCACTAGGGAAAATACATGTCTATCTGTGAATGCCAGGCTAGAGGCTAATGCCACTTAGACCTGCCTAATAGGACCAGGCTAGTTCCCAAGGTCAGTGGTTGCTTTTCTCTTGTTCAAGTATATATTTTTTAATGATTTAATGAATGAATATAATGGTGGTCTTCATATACCTGAAGGGCTGTCCCATGAAATAGGCTCATTTTATAAGAATTCAGAGGGTAGAGTTGGGACAATGGGGAAAGTCACAGAGTGAGCAAGCTTCCACTCACTGTAAAAGCTTTAACAAAATGAGCCCCTCAACAGGAAGATGAATTCCAATGATTTGACTTCTCAGTGGTGACTGGAGAGTTAATGGATTGGGATATTATAGACGTGACTAAGGCACTGAATGGAAGGCTGGACTAATAGCCTCAGATTTTTGTGCAGCTCTGTGAAGATCTTCCCAAACCTGCTTGGCCTTCCAGCATTCTTCTTATGGAGTTCCCAGTAAGAATCAGGCACTGGCTCCACTAAGATGAAGAAAAGCTGTCTAGGGCCTTTTAGGATTTCACAGTCTAGAAGTGGAGACAGACATGGAAGCAAACATCTGCAGTGTAGTTCTTAAGGGCAGTTCTGAAAAATAGTTCTCACTGGAGGCAATTTCACCCCCCATGGGACACCTGGTAATGTCTGGAGACATTTCTGATTGTCACCAAGGTGGGGGGGGGTGGAGCGGTGCTACTTACATCTAGTTGGTAGAGGCCATGGATGTTGCCAAGCATCCTACAGTGCACAGGTCAGCCCCACATCAAAGGATCTGTCGTTCATCTCAGAATGTCAACAGTGCCAGTGTTGAGAAACCCTGTTCTAGAGGGAGGGGGAAAAAGTGAAAGATACATAGAGGGAGGAATGGGTCATGCTAGCTCTAGGGAACATAAGGAAAGGTTTTACAGAGGAGGTCATAACTGAGCTGGGTTTTGAAGATGGGATAGGAATTCCCTGGTTAAAAAAAAAGTGCCTAATTATTTTAGAGAAACAATCTGAAATATTTATTGATAAATGATATGACGTCTGGGAATTCCCTGGCAGTCCAGTGGTTAGGACTCCATGCTCTCACTGCTGAGGGCCTGGGTTCAATCCCTGGTTGGGGAACTAAGATCCTGCAAGCAGCTTGGCAAAAAAAAAAAAAAAAGCGTAATTCACTGCAAATAATTTAGTGTGGGTGTAGGGGTGGTGTGAGAAAGAGTCGAAGTTTGGCCAGGAGTTGAAAATTGTTGAAACTGTGGATGGATACGTGGAGGTTCATAATATTCTTCATTTTTTTATGTTCTTGAAATTTTCTGTAACAAAAATTCCAATCAAGTTTTTTCTTTTTATATTGTGGTAAAATATACGTAGCATAAGATTTACCATTTGAACCATTTTTTTAAGTGTACAATTCAGTGGCATTAAATACATTCACAATGTTGAACAACCATCACCACTATCTATTTCCAGAACTTTCTCACCATCCCAAACAGAAATTCTGTACGCATTAAACAATAACTCCCCATTCCCTACTCCCCACAACTCCGGTAACCTCTGTTCTACTTTGTGTCTCTATGGATTTGCCTACTCTAGGTACTTCATATAGTTGAAATCATATATTTGTCCTTTTGTGTCAGGCTTATTTCACTAAGCGTGTTTTCAAAGTTTACCCATGTTGTAACATGTATCAGAATTTCATTCCCTTTTATGGCTGAACAATATCACATTGTTTGCATATACGACATTTTGTTTGTCCATTCATCTGTTGATTCAAACCAATTTTAAAAGGAAATTCTTTATTTGGGGGAGGTGGGGGCAGGTGGTTGCAGGAAGGATAGTGTTTGCATGTTTAAATGGATAGAAAGCAGTGGAGGGACTTACCTGGTGGTCCAGTAGTAAAGAATCCACCTCCAAATGCAGGGGACGCAGGTTCGATCCCTGGTCAGGGAACTACAATCCCACATGCCGCAGGGCAACTAAGCCCGCGCGCCACAACTACTGAGCTCATGCGCTGCAAACTACAGAGCCCACGTGCCCTGGAGCCCACTCACTACAACTAGAGAAAGAAAACCTACATGCCACAGCTAGAGAGAAGACTGAGTGCTGCAGTGAAAGATCCCACATGCCTCAACGACGATCCCTCATGCTGCACCTAAGACCCGACACAGCCGAAAATAAATAAATAAATAAGTAAAGAAAATAAATAAATATTTTTTTAAAAAGCAGTGGAAAATGGAATTGTATAGGATTGGGGAAAGAGAGAAGTTTGTCACTGCTGGGGGCTCAAGAGCACAGAGAGGGGAACTGTGGCTGATGGGGCTGCTGAGAATGCTAGAACTGAGTTAATATGAGTCTTGTATGCCACACTAAGGCTATGATATTTTTCTTATAGGCAAGGGAGAATCAATGGAGGTCCCTCCCCTGCCCCAATCAAAATATATTTATTATTTTTTCTCATTATACAACTAATACATGCTTGTAGTCAAAAATTCAAACCATACTGAAATATAAACATTGGAAAGAAGAAATCACTATTTTCTTATCCATACAGCTAACCACTATTAAAAGTTTGATGTATATTCCATATCAGAACTCACCAGCTGGGCTTCCCTGGTGGCGCAGTGGTTGAGAGTCCGCCTGCCGATGTAGGGGACACAGGTTCGTGCCCCGGCCCGGGAGGATCCCACATGCCGCGGAGCGGCTGGGCTCGTGCGCCATGGCCGCTGAGCCTGCGCGTCCGGAGCCTGTGCTCCGCAACGGGAGAGGCCACAACAGTGAGAGGCCCACGTACCGCAAAAAAAAAAAACAAAAAACTCACCAGCTGAAGACCACAAGAACCACCTAAAGTTAAAGTTAGATTTATTTAGCTTGCTGCAGCAAGGAAGAGCACACGCCAGAGAAACCGTGGGGATGGATCATTAAGAAGGAATTGGGGGGAATTCCCTGGCAGTTTTACTGCCATGGGGCCTGGGTTCAATCCCTGGTTTGGGAAATAAGATCCTGCAAGCCTCGTGGCACGGCCAAAAAAAAATTAAAAAAGGAATTAGGAAGGGTTTATTACAAGATTTGATCTTGTGCTGATTTTAAGGAGGTTTTAGGGGAAGCAGGATCCTGTTCTGGATTAGGAACTGCAGGAAGCAGGGGCAGCTTGGTGACTGAGTAGATCTTTGGAAATTTTTAACTGAAATGCCAAAGGATTAAGATTGAGCTAGAGATACCACTGGTAAAGGAGTTGTAATTATTTATGTATTTACAATATAAGAAAAAGGTAGTAGCCATTTTCATGGTTTCAGGGTGGCCTTGACTCTGTGTTGTTCCACAACAGTCTCAGAATAGCCTTTTCTGATTATTGTTTATATCTTGTGAGGCCTAGCTGATGTTTTGTTAGGAACATTAGAGCTTAGTGTGAAAATTAATAAAGGGAAAAGTCACCAAAATGGAGTCGGGAGGTCAAAAGGGGGAGCTCTCACACACTTACCACTAGACCTCAATACAGATCCCAAAAGGAAGAGACAAACCCTATCACTCCAGCAGAAGTGACACTACTACCACCAGCAGGAGGAAAAAAAATAATTTCTCCTTGCCTGGCAACAGCCCAGCCAATGAAAAATCCACTATACTTCAAACTCCCAGTTTCCTCCAATGGACTTCTTGTTTCTAACAGCCCCTCCCAACTCCTCCTCCTCTATAAAAGAGCTTTCTCTCTTGTTTTACTGGGCTTGCCTGTGGTTTGCCGTAGTCGCATGTCCTGAATTGTAGTTCTTTGCTGTTCCCACATAAACTCATTTTGCCACTAAAAATAACTGGATGTTTTATAGTTTTAGGTTAACACTAGCTATCAGCTTCCAGGATTATCTTTTTACTTTCTCAGTTCCCTGTTTTAATCAAGGGTGGATGAAGTCAGCCTGCAGGATATTTTATTCTGTGAAATTCAGATCCACTGTCAAGATTCCATTCATCAAAAGGTTGTTTAGAGGACACTATCTGTTGTTGAATTAAAGCCAGTACTTCATATGTTGTTAGAAGATGAGCTGTTGAATCATCTGAGGTGACAATGGCTGCATGGCAGTATCTACATATAGGGGAAAATCAGCCAAAGTACCTGACATAATTTCTTGTTTCCTGAAACATTTTGGTACTACTAAAGATTCCAGAGGGCTTCCCTGGTGGCACAGTGGTTGGAAGTCCGCCTGCCGATGCAGGGGACGCGGGTTCGTGCCCCGGTCTGGGAGGATCCCACATGCCGCGGAGCGGCTGGGCCCGTGAGCCATGGCCGCTGAGCCTGCGTGTCCGGAGCCTGTGCTCCATCCGCAGCGGGAGAGGCCACAACAGTGAGAGGCCCGCGTACCAAAAAAAAAAAAAAAGATTCCAGAGAAGGCTGTAGGAATCTAAGTACATTTTTCTTTTAAGATAACATATATTCCACCTTGAGGGGTCAATATTATATCTAGAGCAACTCTATTTTGATCACTGCCTATCCAAGCTTATGAAATTTTGAAAGAGGGGTTCTATGACTGGTGGTATTCATTTACCTTTCCTGTTACTTCCCTTCCCTAACACATAGCATCCCCCCTCTTACTTTTTGGTGGAGACAGAAACATCCCTTCCTAGGTGTGAAATGATAGGGATTCTAGACTTTTGAATGTCTTGACTGTTGTGGTGTAAAGCCATATAAAAAGTTGTTAATGGGGCATTCCCTGGTGGTCCAGTGGTTAGGACCCCACCCTTCCACTGCAGGGGGCATGGGTTCAGTCCCTCGTTGGGGAATTTACATCCTGCAAGCCACAAGGCGCAGTCAAAAAAAAGTTGTTAGTAATTGAATCTAATTAACCAGGGAATCAACTGATTTTTTACAAGGGAAAGACACTAGAGGGAACTGGGTAGCACTCAAAGGAAAGTGGATACAAACCCAACAGTTAGTTTTATTATATGTTTTAGCTAAATCACAAGAAAATCACACTAGGTATTAGACTCATACCAAGGACTAACTGAAGATAAAAAGAGCAATATTAAGAATGGGGCCTTACAAGTATTGTGGTCAAGAGGTACCCAGAGTCTTAAACCAAAAGAGAAGAAGAAAAATAACTAGAAAAATAAAGAACAAGAGCATACGTATTAAAGCATGATAATCTGTGATTCTTGGTATTTGGGTCTAGTTCTGTGGGTCTTGAGTAGGAGTTGTTTACTTTATGCAGTTTTTAACTTGATCTGAAGGGCTTGGGTGGATGTTTCTCCTATCTGGAGTTTTCTACTTCTGCGGATTCCTAAGACTCCTCAGATGAAGGTCTTTGCCTGTAACAATCTTCCAGTGTGGTGGTTCCAAAACACGTCTGTGAGTTGTTGACGCTCCTTCCATCAAGAGGTGGAGTCTATGTCCCTACACCCATGAACTGGGGTGGGCTTTGACTACTTGTCTAATAGAATAAGATAGAAGCAACATTGTATGACTTCAAGTTGCCCCTGGGGCACTCACTCTAGGAGGCTTCTGCGGTTCTCTAAGGGATCTGCTTATCCTGGGGCTGCCATGCAAAGAGATCATGTGAAGATGAGAGGGAGGAAGGAGGGGAGGAGAGAGAGAGATGAGGAAAAGAAGAAGAAGGAGGAGGAGGAGGAGGAGAAAAAGAAGAAGAAGAAGAAAAAGAAGAAGGAGAAGAAGAATGGGAGGGGGAGGAGGGGGAGAGATGAGAAGGGAAGGAAAGAAAGGGGAGGGGAGGGGAGGACAGGGAAGGGAAGGGGAGAAGAGATGGGTCTGAAGGTCCTAGCTCTTTCAACTCCCAGTTGTTTGAGTCTTCCCAGCCCAGGGACCAAACATGAGTGAAGAAGCCTTTGAGATGACACTAGCCACAATCTGGCTGTAACCTCATATGAGACTCTAAATGCTAACTGCCTAGCTGAGCTCAGTTAATTCCCCAGATTTAAAAAAAAAATTATTTATTTAATTTATTTATTTTTGGCTGCATTGGGTCTTCACTGTTGTGCGCGGGCTTCCTCTAGTTGCAGCGAGCAGTGGCTACTCTTCATTGTGGTGCATGGGCTTCTCATTGCAGTGGCTTCTCTTGTTGCAGAGCGCAGGCTCTAGGTGCGCGGGCTTCAGTAGTTGTGGTGTGCAGGCTCAGTAGTTATGGCACATGGGCTTCATTGCTCTGCGGCATGTGGGATCTTCCCGGACCAGGGCTCGAACCCATGTCCCATGCACTGGCAGGCGGATTCTTAACCACTGTTTCGCCAGGGAAGCCCAATTTCCCAGAGTTTTGAGCAAAATAAAATGGTTGTTATTGTTTGAAGTCGCTCTTTTAGGGTGGTTTGTTATGCTCCAAGAGACAACCAGAACACAATGAATTGATGATGGCTTGTGTCCATCTAATTGAGAGACTTGAATCCAGGGATCAGTACCTTGGAATTTTATTGTCATGTAACTTGATAACAGCACTTGCTAAGGTCCTTTCTATTGAAATTGTTCTCTGATCTTCTTCATAATCTAAAAGCTCCTGGTCTAAGATTATGTAGAAGCTGATTAGGTGACTGGTGAGGACAATGGCCATGCATACCTTTTGGTAGCAAGACTAAACAGCTTTCCCTAATTTATTATATTTAGTACCATTATCAGAGTAGAGGAGAGTAGTATACTCTATTGAGGATTAATTCATAATTATCCTGAGAGCATCCAAAAAACTCCATAGTCTTTAATTTAGTTCATAAAATGTATTACGCACACTATCAGTGGACAAGAACATTTAAACCTGAAATCTGTAAGTAAAACCTTTTGTAGACTGTTATAGTACAGTCTTTGTATATGAACATTAGTATGCTTTTTTTAAACCTGAGAAATACATTATTGAAACATATGTAGGGACTTCCCTGGTGGCCCAGTAGGTAAGGCTCCATTCTCCCAATGCAGGGGGCCCAGGTTCAATCCCTGGTCAGGGAACTAGATCCTGTATGCATGCCGTAACCAAGCGTTCTCATGCCACAACTAAGAAGCCCGCATGTCACAACAAAGATCCTGTGAGCAGCAACAAAGACCCAGTGCAGCCAAAATAAATAAATATTTTAAAAAAGAAACATATGTATATTAATAACTTACTTATACATAGCAGAGGGAATTATAGTTATCATCTTCTAATAACTTATAAAGGAGTATAATCTGCAAAAATGCTGAGTCACTATGCTGTACATCTGAAACTACTATAATACTGTAAATCACTTATACTTAAAAATTTAAAAATTTTTAAAGTAAAAAAAATAACTTACACAAAGTTTAACTTAGAAAGACTGAAATTTTTTAGCTTGTAAATTTTCTTTTATCCTAAGTTTGGTAAACATAAGAGCTCTCATAGCAGTTTTGGGTCCATTACAAAGTGGAGAATGTGAAATAAACTTAATTATTATTATTATTTCTAATAATTAGAATATTTATTAGAATCTAATAATTAATTCTAATAATTATTTCTAATAATTATTTCTTAATTTTTTTTTGTACTGAAATAAGATGCATAGAATTAACATCTTAATTACATAGAATTAACCATTTGAAAACGTACAATTTAATGGTATTTAGTACATCTGCAATGTGTTGCAGCCACCACTTCTGTCTTGTTCCAAAACATTTTTATCACCCCAAAAGAAAATCCACATTAAACACTCACTCCCATCCCCCACCTCCCATGCACCCTAGCAACCACTTTCTGTCTCTGGATTTACCTATTCCGGATATTTACATATAAATGGAATCATAAATATGTGATCTTTTGTGTCTGGCTTCTTTCACTTAGCAAAATGTTTTTGAGGTTCATCTATCTTCTAGCATGCATTACTATTTCATTCATTTTTATGGCTGAATAACATGCTACACTGTTTTTATTATTGTAGCTTTGTAGGAAGTTTTGAAATCAAACTGTGAGCTCTCCAACTTTGCTTTCCTTTTTCAAGATTGTTTTGGTCATTCAGTGTCCCTTGCAATTCCATATGAATTTTAGGATCAGCTTTTCTATTTCTGCACAAAAGACCATTGGGATTTTAATGAATTGCACTGAACCTGAAAATTGCTTTGGGTAGTATTTCCATATTAACAATATGTCTTCCTATCCATAAATAAGATTTGTCTTTCTACTTATTTAGGTCTTTAATTTCTTTCAACAGTATTTTATAGTTTTCAGTGTATACCTGAAAATCCTCTTGGTTAAATGCATTCCTAGGTATTTTATTATTTTTGATGTTACTATAAATGGGACTGTTTTCCTAAATTAATTTTCAAATTGTTCATTGCTGGTGTATAGAAATACAACTGATTTTTGTGTGTTCATCTGGTATCCTGTAATTTTGCTGAATTAATTTATTAGTTCTAATTATTTTTTATGGAGTCCTTATATATACAATTTTCTATAAATAAGATCATATCTTCTGCAGTAAGATATACATTTACCTCCTCTTTTCCAATTCCGATACCTTGTATTTCTTTTTCCTTGCCTAATTTCTATGGCTAGAACTTCCAGTATAATGTTGAAAAGAAGGGGCAAAAATAGGTATCCTTGTCTTTCCTGATCTTAGGGGGAAAGCTTTCAGTCTTTCACCATTAAACATAGTGTAAGCTGTGGGTTTTTCCATACATGTTCTTTATTATGTTGAGAATAAAAATATTCCTACTTTGATGAGCGTTTTTTTTTCTTATCATATAAGGATGCTGGATTTTGTCATATGCTTTTTTTCCCCCACTAATTGAAATGATCATGTGTTTCTTCTTCATTCTATTTATATGGTGTATCATATTGATTGATTTTTGTATTTGAACCACCCTTGCATTCTTGGGATAAATCCCACTTGGTCTTCATGTATAATCTTTCAATATGATGCTGGATTTGGTTTGCTAGTATTTTGTTAAGGATTTTGTATTCCTTGTATACCACATATTCATAAGTGATATTGGTCTACAGTGTCTTCTTGTGATAGTCTTCCTTTTTTAAGTTGAAGGGGCATATCTTCTTGTTACTTGGTGGCCATTCCAAGAAAGCCAAAGATAGTTTATGGAAAAAAATGCATTGTTCTAAATTTGAGGCCTGTATTTGGGAAGATAAATTGAGAAATATGGTCAGAGGACCCAAGATATGAAAATAAGTCGTAATTATCTAAGGGCATAAACAGTTACAATCACTATTTTGAAAACACAGCAATAATTAACAATGTCAATAAATACAGATCTAATTGCATGGTGTGGAAAGCCATGGTACACTTGTTAGGGGAACCAGTGACTAAAACCGCCCACCTTAGCCAGGCCCGATAGTAATCACTTGCATGAGTTATCTTACAGCAGGAGATCCTACTAAGGAACGCAGAACTAACAAGCTACCACCAGCTGGAAGAATTTGGGAAAGGTCAAAAGGAGAGAGGAGACGTCAGTCCATATGTCCTAACAGCCTCCCAGAATCCTTCTTGCTGGAATCCATCTTGGCAGAGTGATGCACAAACCTTTAGGAAGGACCCTGAGTCAGAATGATTGGCCAGAGACAACCCGGAAACTAACTCCATTACCATAAAGCCTGAGACTGTGAGCCACGTGGCACAGCAGTTCTCCTGGGTTCCCTTACCCTGCTGCTTTCCACCCGGGCACCCGTTCCCAATAAAGTGGACATATGAATTATATATATTCTCTCCACAGCTAGATTTTGCTCTCAGTGACATATATGTAGATATGTATAATTATAAATAACATAGACTAGTGGTGTAAGTACTAAATAAGTCATTCAAGTCAGTTAATGACATAGAAAGGAAATTCTCACATGTATTGGACTGGTTGGGAAAGAAAAGAAGGTAGAATTTAAGGTGGTCTTTAAAGTTAAGGTAGACTTGGGGCTTCCCTGGTGGCGCAGTGGTTAAGAATCTGCTTGCCAATGCAGGGGACACAGGTTCGAGCCCTGGTCCAGGAGGATTCCACATGCTGCAGAGTGGCTGGGCCCGTGTGCCACAACTACGGAGCCTGCACACCACAACTGCTGAAACCTGTGTGCCACAACTACTGAAGCCCGTGTGCCACAGCCGCTGGGGCCCACGCACCTGGAGCCCATGCTCCGAAACAGAGAGAGGCCACCACAGTGAGAAGCCCATGCACCACAACGGAGAGTAGCCTCCACTTGCTGCAACTAGAGAAAGCCCACACACAGCAACAGAGACCCAATGCAGCCAAAAATAAAATTAATTAATTTAAAAAATAAAGTTAAGGTAGATGAGATAGAGAAGAAGGGAGTGGGAAGAGTTGGAATCTCAGGTGAAGACAATTTGGGAGAAGATATGAAGCAATTTTGGTGGCTTCAGGGCTCAGGGAATAGTGTTGAAGATACTGTTAGGTCTTGGGAGGCAGGTTAAAGTTGGACTACGTTAAGGCTTAGAACTAGACTAAGCAGATTGGATAAAGAAAAGGATGTAAAATGAGGGAAAGAGAAGAATGTAGAGATAGGAATTGATATTGGAGTGAGAGGAAGAGGAAGGAGAGTTACCTCACCTCTTGAGATATCTCTGAACCTCAAGCTGTAGTGACATTAAAAATGGGAAAGAGAAGCTATACTTATAATCAAACAAACAAATAAATAGGCAAAGTTCTTGAACAGTGTCTCCCAAAAGATGGCTTAGGAATTCCTGTGGTTTCTTATATACCTTCCTTGAAATTTCTTGTATTAATATTTAGAATATGACAGCATCTGTCTTCTGTTTCTTTTGTGAATTATCATAGTTAAGACAAGTGCTATGTCCAAATGTGCTGAATTAATTATGAGATTTCTGAAATTAATTTTTAACTATGTAATATGTTCTTGTAAAAAATGAAAACAATTCAGACACAGCTTAAGGGCACCAATTCTTATCCTCTCTTATTTGCATACTTATGAATTCTTATAAAATATATACTTTTATAAAACAAACGTTATACTGTACTTATTTTTTGCAACTTAAAATAAAAACAATCCACCATTGGATTTATGAATCTTTTAAACTGCTGCATGTATTCTGTAAGATGAAGTATCACAATTGATTTAGCCATTTACATGAAGAAAGTCCCAACTCTTCACTGTTACTGAGCTGGACCACACAACTAGCATTTGGCGCCTTGTGCAAACACGCTGGTGTTTAAGGGATTTTTAATTACCCCTTGGTAAATACATTTTCTCCCAGGAGGAGGGTTCTAAGCCTGGCAAACCCCGCCCCGCCTCCGGCCCAGACCCAGGGGGCACGCCCCCCGACCGCCTCTCCAGGGCGCGTCTCTTCCCCGCCCCTTCCGCTCGGCCTCGACGGAGCCTGTTCGGTGGGCGGGGCGTGGGTAGGCCGTGACGTCACTGCCGGCTGGTCGCCATCTTGCTGGTTTGCGGCCGATCTTGGAAGTGGCGGCAGCGGTGGTGAGGGCGTGGGGAAGGGTGGGGTGAGGGGGCGAGGCCGCGGCGGGGGCGGCGAAACTCTCCTCCCCCTCAGCCTCACCGCGTGGGACGGCGTGAGCACGGTATCGGAGGGATGTCCGCTTTCTCTGAGGCGGCGCTGGAGAAGAAGCTGTCGGAGTTGAGCAACTCGCAGCAGAGCGTGCAGACCCTGTCCCTGTGGCTAATCCACCACCGCAAGCACTCGCGGCCCATCGTCACAGTGTGGGAGCGGGAGCTGCGGAAAGGTGAGTCGGCCGCGCCTCTCGGCCTTTCCCCGCCGCTCCCTGCCGCTCCCCGCCACCCGGCCAGTTCCCTGGCATCCCCGGGACTACCCCCCTCCTTAGGAGCCCCACTCCCCTAGCGACCCCAACTCCCGGCTGCCCCGCACGCCGCCTCCCCAGGGCCCCGGGCTTCCTGGCGTCGGTGGTCTGCGGGCCAGGAGGAGCGGCGTGTACTGCGCTTCCTGCAAAGTCTACGTTTAGTAGGTGTTGTTGAAGAAGGTATTGTATAAAGGATTAACATTTTTATTGGTTTAACGCGGAAACAGTAGCCAGGGGCTCAGCACTCCGCACCTAATTACAGTCAGAAATTTAGGCAGTCAGGTTTTTTCGTTGGGTACATTATAATGGAGGCTAGAGGAGGGGGAAGATTGGTATGGGGAGATACTTCCATTATTTCTATAACACATCAACTCAAACTTGTAAAATTAAGGAGAATCATAGTTTTAGAGCTGGGGAGTGTAAAATAAGATGCGTGATGCAATGGAAAGAACTCTGAGTTTGTAGATTTTAGAGGAGATGGATTAGGGAGATTTCTTAATTTCTGGATTGCAAGTGCCTCACCTGAAAATGAGGGAATTAGATTAAGTTGATCTAAGGTCCTTTCTTGCTCTATGATTACATGCCTCTGGGGCAGCGTCTTTATTTTACAAAGCATTCTATATTGCTCCTGTAAATGAAGTTAACTTTTTTTCAGCTGTAGTCTGCTGTCACTAAAATATCTAGAAGAATCATTTCACTACTGCAGAGCAGATTTATCCGTAAGAACTGATTGTATGATGGACGACTGAAAATTAAAATATTTCATTTGCTTAGTCTGAATTTGTACCTTAATTCTTATTTCATTCGATAAAGAGAATGGGCACTCTTAATTGTTGTTTCAGACATACTGATGTACCTGATATGATGGTTATTATTAATTGTTTTAACAAGCCATTATTAATCAAGTAGATGCTTGTGTACTGATCCATATGAAAGCCACATGATGATTAATATCAGAGCCAAAATGTGGCATTGGCTATATAGAGTGGAGACATTCTGTATGTTTTCTTGTGTATTTGCTTGTGGTTAATCCCTTAGAACAGTGGTCTCCAACCTTTTTGACGCCAGAGACTGGTTTCATGGAAGACAATTTTTCCACGGACCTGGGGGGGAGCAGGATGGTTTGGGGATGATTCAAGAGCATTACATTTATTGTGCACTTTATTTCTATTATTATTACGTTGTAATACATAATGAAATAATTGTACAACTCACTATAATGCAGAATCAGTGGGAGCCCTGAGCTTGTTTTCCTGCAACTAGATGGTCCCATGTGGGGGTGATGGGAGACAGTGATACCCTAAGTGTGTTGCTTATGTCCAGTCTACTCCGTAAGATGCAGCTTAATTGTCACTTGCCACTCACTGATAGGGTTTTGATATGTCTGCAAGCAGTTGATTTATTATGGTCTCTGTGCAGTCAAACCTCTCTGCTAATGATAATCTGTATTTGCAGCCGCTCCCCAGCGCTAGCATCACCGCCTCAGCTCCACCTCAGATCACCAGGCATTAGATTCTCATAAGGAGCATGCAACCTAGATCCCTGGCATGCGCAGTTCACAGTAGGGTTCGTGCTCCTATGAGAATTTAATGCTGCTGCTGATCTGACACGAGGTGGAGCTCAGGTGGTAATGCGAGTGACGGGAAGCGGCTGTAAATACAGATGAAGCTTCGCTCACTTGCCCACTGCTCACCTTCTGCTGTGCAGCCCAGTTCCTAACATGCCATGGACCAGTACCGGTCTGTGGCCCAGCAGTTGGGAACCCCTGCCTTAGAATAAGTTGATGTAGAGCCCTGTTTTTCACTTCATATGTAAGTGTATGTGTATTGGCTCTCATGGAGGAATTCACCTGTGAGTGGCCAAAAAGGTTTGAGAAACACAGATATAAATGTCTGGCAGATAGCTGTGAACTTTGAGAAGGCAGGAATTGTCTTTGCTTTTCTACCTTACTAGATATGAAAATCAGCAGCAGGTTTATATTTGGGGGTGGGGTGGGGAGGGAAGAAAGAGCATAAGGATTGGTACCCAAATTGTTCTTAAGAACTACCACAAATCAGTAGAAAAATGGCCATACTGTTAAAGGCATTTTACGTAAGCGGAAACCTGAAAGGCCAATAAATGATAATCTTACTAATCAAGAAAAAATAAATCAGTGAAGTACCACTTTAGACCCTTTGGTTTGCAAAATTAAAATTATGATAGGAAATGCCCTGCCAGTCCAGTGGTTAGGACCCGGTGTTTTCACTGCCTGGGGCCCCAGTTCGATTTCTGGTTGGAGAAGTAAGCTCTCGTGGGGTACAGCCAAAAAAAAAAAAAGAAAAACAGGTGTGACAGTACCTAGGATTGGTGAGGATGACAGGAAACAAGAACTCTCTTACACTGCTGATTGTAGTGTAAAAAAGGAGATGAACTTAGCAACCTCTAAAGAAGTTGAAGGTATATGCCCTTTGGCCTACCAGTTCCCTGAATATATCCTGGAAACTCAAGAAATTATGTTTATTGTAGCCTCTTAATAACAAAATTAGATAAACACTTTAAACATCTCATTAGTTAGAGTATGGACAAATATATTTTGTCTTTCATACAGTATAATATAATACTGTCCAACAGTTTTGTGAATGAACTAGAGCTGCATGAAACAACATGACATGAATGTTGGGCTAAGAAAGCAAGGTGCAGACCAATATGCTATATAGTGAAAGTTTGAAAACATGCAGAACAATACTCTATATTGTTTACAGGTATCTGTAGCTAGAACATGCATAGAAATGATTAACACCATAGTCCAAGATAGTGGCTACCATAAGGAAGAGAGGGAATGAAAATGGATCTGTGTTAGCTTATAGTACATATATATGAAACATTTTTTGAAACAAATGGAAAATGGTAAGATGTTCTATTAGCTGAGTTTGGGGATGTTTTCATATGTTAAAATGTTTCATAAATAGAAAGAGTTAAAGGCATATAAATAGATGCTTTAGGAGGAGAGTAGTGTTGGGTGATGATGGTGATGATAGAAATGGTAGTAATAGTGGAGGTGATGATCATGCTGCTGCTGCTGCTGCTGCAGTTCTCAGTGTGCTCTGGGCTTTTCTGCCAAGGGTTTCCTTTCCTTGACACACGATTGTGCCTTTGTAGGGTGTAGCCATTATGTCCTCCCCATTCTCTGCAGTTTTGCTCATCAACTTTAGGATCCTCTCTTTCCTTTAGCATAATGATAGTGACAGTAATTTACTGAGTACAAGGCATTGTTTTAGACATCTTACTGTGATATCTTGACTCCTCACATTATCTCTGCAAAGTAAGTATTTTTGAAAGGAATTGATCAAATTTGAAATGTCAAGAAATTAAGGAAAATTAGTTGAACATTTTGTATTAAGCTAGGCATTCTTTAGTTTCTTGAAGTGTTTAAAGAAGACAAAAATGTGACATTGGTAGGAAAAATTACTGCTCAAAATATGGGAATGAGTAGGTAAAATGATACGTCAGATATGGTAATCATGCAGTTGTGAAGATTTCCCCTTTGTCTACTTTCCTTATTTTTGTCTCCTTTAAAGAAAGATAATTTCTTTTTGGAGGAATATACCCCGTGGCCCTTATGAAGACCAAAGTAGCTATAATTTCCCTGATAAATGCAATAGAGTGTAACCAAAAACATAAGTGACCATTTTGTTGTTTTGTAACAGCTCTATTGAGTTATAATTAAGATACCATACAATTTACCCATTTGGTTTTTAGGATATCATATATTGTAAAACCATCACCACAATAAATTTTAGAACATTTTCATAACCCATGCCTTTTAGCTATCATTCCCGCTTCCCCACCTCTAGGCAACCACTAATTTACTTTGTTTCTATAGATTTACCTTAAATGGAATCATATGATATATAGTCTTTTGTGACTAGGCTTCCTTTGGTTAGGATAATATCCTCTAGGCTCATTCTTGTTGTAGCATGTATTTAGTACTTCATCCCTTTTTATCGCCAAATAATAATCCATTGTATGCATTTATCCATTCATCAGTTGATAGACATTTGGGTTGATTCCACTTTTTGGCTATTATGAACAATACTGCTTTGAATATTTGTGTACAAGTTTTTGTGTGGATGTGTTTTAATTTTTCTTGGATATATACCTAGGAATAGAATTGCTAGGTCATATATGAACTCTACATTTAATGTTTTGGGGAGTTGCCAGACTGTTTTCCACAGTGACTGCATCATTATACATTCCTGCCTGCAGTGTATGAGGGTCCAATTTCTCCACATCTTTAACAACACTTATTATTATCTGTCTTTTTGATTATAGACACCCTGTTGGGTGTAAAGTGTCTTGTGGTTTTGATTTGTGTTTCCCTGATGACTAATGATGTTAAGCATATTTTCATTTGCTTATTGGCCATTTGTATGTCATCTTTGGAGAACTGTCTGTTCAGATCCTTGCCCATTTAAAAATTGCATTGTCTTTTTTTTTTTTAATTTTAGAATTTTATTTTTTTTTATACAGCAGGTTCTTATTAGTTGTCTTTTATTATTAAGTGTTCTTTATTTTATTTTTTAAATTTATTTTTTAAAATTTATTTTTACATCTTTATTGAAGTATAATTGCTTTACAATGGTGTGTTAGTTTCTGCTTTATAACAAAGTGAATCAGCTATACATATACATATATCTTTATGTATTTTACATACAAGTCTGTTATCAGATCCATGACTTGCAAATATTTTCTCCCATTCATTGGGTTGTCTTTTCACTTTCTTAATACTGTCTTTTGAAGGTGATTGTGTTAAACTCTGAACTTCTCAGTAGTGGGCTAAATTATAAATTAGACCACTAATTAAATTATATGTTGCATTAATTGCTGTAGAAATATCATCCATGAAGGTACCAGAATTTACGAAACAACACTGACGGGCTCTTTCCTACATGCAAGTACAAGAACAAGTCTCTGCAAGAGTTGTAGAAAGAGAATAGATAGGAGGAAGTTCTTTGCAGTTGATTAGAGTTGCTGCTTTCAGTAGTCTAGTTGATTGAGTCGTTTACACTTGCCTCTTGTATGTTATTCATATTTGAGTCTTAACAAAATCATAATTGTCTCAGCCCTTTAGAGTATGTTAATTCACCCTGTATTTATTATCTTATATGTGTCTAGCATTGGATATATTCCAGTCATAAAACAACGTGTTTTTTTGGTTTTGTTTTGTTTTGGCCATGCCGCGTGGCTTGCGGGATCTTAGTTCCCTGACCAGGGATTGAACCCGGGCCACAGCAGTGAAAGTGCCAGGTCCTAACCACTGGACCGGCAGGGATATATTTATATGTCAAATATATTTCAATTAAAAAAATAAATAAAAAGAAAGAAAGTTGGTCCCTGCCCTCATAGAATTTGTAGTCTCATGGGGAGGGCAAACAAGAAAATTGTAAATATAAATTTTGTATTAAGTGCATTTAAGGGAGGAGAACCTTAAGTAGTTAGATGGTGAGGGAAATGATCTCTGTAAGGTGACCTTCAATTAAAGACCTCTCTGAACCAGCTATGCCATAAGTGGGGAGGAGGTATTCAGCTACTGGGATATGTGAAGATGCTGAGGCAAGAAATAGCTTGGAATGCAAAGAGCCAAACCTGGGAATGTTCAGCCCTTGAGTGCTCGTTACTGTTTTTCCCCAACTGGCAACAATTAAAATATTAAAATGCCTAAAGTTTAGATTTTCCTTCTATTTGTAATCACTTGTTAAAATCAGTACTTTGTTATCAATAAACTGTATTAGACATCTTTCAGGGAACTAATTATCACTTTATATTGTATTATAGACTGGGGGGTTATGTGTTGGTTATGAAGTAGATAGTGGGTTCCTATAGGTGGTTGTTTTCCAAGTTTTAGCCTGCATAATCTCAACATATTGCCTTTGATAAAGGTTCTTAAATATGTCGAATTAACATTTATATTCATGAATATGGCTTTAGGTTTGTAAGTGGTGCTAAAATAAGTATATTCTTAGATACTCTATTTGGTTTTAGAAAAATACAAAAGGTTAAGGAACATTTTTCATCCTCTTTAAAAACATGTAGCCATATAAATCCTTAAAACGAAGAGATTCTGTTTTTGAATTGACAATTCAGTGGCTTTTATATTGTCTAATACTGTTATTTTGGAAATACTGTACTTTTTTGTAGTTAGAATTAAACAAGTTAGACAGTGTTTATATTTCGTTAATTACACTAAGAATTTGTTTTTCTCAAATCTGTATGACTTTTATGCACCTCAGTGTAGTCATCATCCAGCTGTAACAGTTATATTCTTTGTTAACAACTTTAAAAAAGTTAACTTCTTAAAATATCATCAAATATCCAGCTAGTATTTGTTTCCTTGATTGTCTCACATTTTTTTAAATTTTAGCCAGTTATTTGAATCAGGATGCAAGTAAAGTTTCTTCATTGCATTTGATTATTATATTTAAGTTCCTTTACATCTATGGATTCCCTCTTTTATTTTAAATTTATTGTTTGAAAAAATCACATTGGTTGTTACATAGATATTCTCAGGGTCTAGACCAGGGATTATCGACTGTATGATTAAAGGATCCCTTTATTTTTGTAAAAATTATTAAAGGCCCCTGATCTTTCATTTATGTTGTTTATATTTACTGGGAGTTATATTAGAACGTGAAACCTTGAAAAATATTTAATAATTATTATTTTAAAACTGTGGTACTAAATTGATTTTATGTTAACATAAAATGACATTTTTAATGAAAAATAACTTAAAAATATTAGAGAAAGGAGTGATTGTTTTACATTTTTGCAAATCTTTGTCTGTCTTAATTAAAGACAGCTGAATTCTCATGTCAGCTTTTCCATTCAGTCTTCTTGTGATGTATATCACATAACCGCAGGAATATAACACTATACACAGGTGAGAGGATGAGAGCGAAAAAGACAAATAATGTCTTAGTATTATTGTGAAAATAGCTTTGAGTTCATGGACTCCATGAAAGGGTTTTGAGGACCCGCCAACAATTCACAAACCAGATACTAAGAGCTAGGCCATTTCCTATTATTGGTAGTTAGATCAAGAGGCTAGCACCCATTGCTTTGCCTTAAGCAGACATATTCCCTCCAAAATGTTAATTCCTACTCAGTGTGAACTTAAACCAAATTTATGAAATTTCCCTTTGGGTTATAATATAATTTTCTTTAGGTTCTCTTTCCTATAAATACAGCTTTTTAAAAAATCGATGATTTGATGTTGTTTTTACGGCTCCAAAATTTAAGGGAATTATCCTTAAATTTCTAATAAAAATAAAGGTGTGTGCCTGCATTAAACAAACATAATTATAGTTCATAATTTTACAAGTGTATTTTTGAATAAAATGAAATTTTCATTTGATATGTAAAAGTTTCTCCTGTTGGTTTCCTTTACTCAGCAAATACCTATTGAGTTCCTGCTCTGTTGCTAGACCAAGGATGATTCAGTGGATAAGGGAGACATAGCTTACATATCAGTCAGGGCAACAGACTCTGCTAAATTAGTAACTTCATATTGATACAAAGAGAAATATCAATGTAATTGGGAAACTAGCTTAGTTTAGGCAATTGATTTGAGATTTGAATTTACTAGGAGCTGTACAAAGTATGTAGACATAGTTTTTACTGTTGATTTAATCGTTTGAATGTCGTTTTATGTCAAACAAAGGTTATTTGACATTTTAAATGTAACATTTCAGTTCACAACTCCTTTTTGGAACTAGACAGGATAATAAAGTAAATATTTTAGGTAGACTTTTAATGTTTTATGTCTGCAAAGAACTTTAAGTGATTTAAGATTTTTAAAATCCTTTTGTTTGTAAAAATGTATGAAGAGGATTATAATAATGAATTATTTATGTAGTCACCTTGCAGTCATCTAGGTTATTTGGTCATTTTTGGTTCTCTTGGCTTTTATCAGGTACCTGTTAGTCTTGTTCTTCTTCTTCTTTTTTTTTTTTTTTTTTTTTTTTGCGGTACGCAGGCCTTTCCCTGTTGTGGCCTCTCCCGTTGCGGAGCACAGGCTCTGGACGCGCAGGCTCAGCGGCCATGGCTCACCGGGGCACGAACCCGTGTCCCCTGCATCGGCAGGCGGACTCTCAACCACTGCGCCACCAGGGAAGCCCTCTTGTTCTTCTTTTTATAGCTTTTCCTTAGTCCCTTTTATATCTATAATAACTGAGAAACTAAGAAAAAAATTACCATTCTATATACTTTCCGGGTGTATTTTTTAAAATACAGTATATTTTAGTGGGTAGTAACATGCATGTAATACGAAATTGAAAAGTCACAAAGGCTCCTTTCCACTCTTCTCCCCCTGCCACCCATTTTCCTTACCCAGAATCAATCTGTTAAGTTTATTCTTCCAGAATTTTCTATGCATATATAGTCATCTACATATGTTACAGTTTCTTTCTCTCTTTCATGTTTAGACAAATGGTTGGATATTATATAGATTTCTCTGTGCTTTTGCTTTTCTTTTTAATATATCTTTCAGATTATGATGTATTTATATATATGATGTTGCCTCAATTAAAAAAATGACTGCACTGTATTCCATTTTATGGATGCACCAAAATTTATATAACTGTTACTCTATTGATGAACATTTAGGATGTGTCAGTTTATCTTATAGTTTATAAGTATTAATTTATGTTACTAAATATTCTTATTTTCTTAACGGTTTCAGCTGATAGAAGTGGTAGGCATTGGTTTATCACACCATTTTTTTTAAGTTCTTTTTACCTCCACCTATTTGAAATGCCTCCTTTAACATACACTCAGTTTTCATATATATTTGGCATATTTGTAGACTGTCATTCTGCTCCATTCATCGGACTACTCATGTATCACTGTCACACTCTTTATTATGTTTTCACATCTAGTAGGACATCCTGCTCCAACCCCCCGCCAGGCTGCAAATTGCTCTTCTTTTTTTTTTTTTCCCAGAGTTTTCTTGTGTCCTCTTGTTTTGTTTTTCCATATAAACGCTAGAATCAACTTGTCATTTGCAAGAAAAAAATTATTTTGGTATTTTATTAGCTCAAAGAGAATTCACATCTTTTTTTTTTTTTTCCTTTCTGCATGGCATGTGGGATCTTAGTTCCCTGACCGGGGATTGAACCCGTGCCCCCTGCAGTGGAAGCTCAGAGTCTTAACCACTGGACTGCCAGGAAATTCCCGAGAATTTACATCTTTATGATGGCTAATCTTCTTAGGCTGAGAACCGTGCAGTCTTATTCTAAATGTATTTGTTGTAATTGTTTAAGTAAGTGGTTCTCAAACTTGTTCAGGTATTCGTTCATGAGGCCTTGTAAAGCCCTGTGAAGACCATCACAAAATGCACATTTAAGTTTACAGTAACTGTATAACTTTGCACTAAATGTATCTCATTTAATTCTAGTACAGGCTAATAGAAGAAAGTGTCAGAGGATTGTCATGTTATGCAAAAGCACTTAAAACTGAAAACATTTACATTCATTAACGTTTTGTTTTTTGTTTTTTTTTTTTGTAAATTGGGAAAATGGTTTGCATTGGTTGATTTTTGTGATGACATTTTGGTCCAGTTCAAGGAATATTCTTCTTCAAGAGCATGGTTTAAAAACCTTATCTATTTATGAATGGATGAACAAGATGTACATATATGCAATGGAATACTACTCAGCCATAAAAAAGAATGAAATAATGCCATTTGCAGCAACATGGATGGACTTAGAGATTGTCATACTAAGTGAAGTAAGTCAGAAAGAGAATGACAAATGCCATATGATATCACTTGTATGTGGAATCTAAAACATAACACAAATGAACCAATCTATGAAACAGGCTCACAGACCTAGAGAATAGACTTGTGGTTGCTAAGGGGGGCGGGGGAGGGATGGACTGGGAGTTGAGGGTTAGTAGATGCAAACTATTATATGTGGAATGGATAAACAACAAGGTCCTACTGTATGGCACAGGGAACTATATGTGATAAACCATAATGGCAAAGAATATAAAAAAGGATGTATATATATGTATAACTGAATCACCTTGCTGTATAGCAAAAATTAACACAACATTGCAAATCAACTACATGACAATTAAAAAAAAACCTTTGTCTATTTAATTCAACATGCTGTTTTCATCTCTTTAGTATTGGAATAAATCATAATGTGTGTGGTATTCTATTTTATAGATTATTCTTTTAAACAAGGAGGTTTGGGTAGTTAAGGACCATATTTTTCCTGAACTGTCAAAAAATTCAGTTTTCTTAGTAGAAAATCATGAGTTATCTTGAAGAGCACTTGTGATGGTTAATTTTATGTGTCAAATTGACTGGGCCACAGGTGGCTTTAGTTATTTGGTCAAACAGTATTTTGGGTATGTCTGTGAAGATGTTTCTGGCTGAAATAAAACATTTTAATCTGTAGAGTGAGTAAAGCAAGTTGTCCTCCTTAATGTTGATGGGCCTCTTTCAGTAAGTTGAAGGCTGGAATAGAACAAAAAGGCTGATGCTTCTGTGAGTAAGAGGGAAACTTGTCCTGCCTGACCGCCTTCTTTCCTGCCTTTGGACGTAAAGTGAAACATGGGCTCTTCCCGGATCTTGAGTCTGCTTTCTGACAAGTGCTATGCCATCAGCTCTCCTGGGTCTCCAGTTTGCTGACTGCAGATCTTGGGACTTGACAGCCTCTATAATCACATGAACCAGTTCCTTATAATGTCTTTCTGTGTGTGCACACACACCTTATTAGTTCTGTTTCTCTGGAAAACCCTGAGTAATGTGTACATAATCCAGATTTACAACAATTTAATTAGTAAATCAACTAATACTTAATGTGGATTTAATCAAGTTTGTTGTTTTAGAATTTTAAAAATGCAGTTGATGTGCTATAACTAGCACATAGAAAATGCTTAATGATTAAGAATAATTTCACTTTATATATTTTTAAAATTTTTTAAAAATTATTTTTATTTATTTTTTTGGCTGCGTTGGGTGTTCATTGCTGTGCACGGGCTTTCTCTAGTTGCAGCGAATGGGGGCTACTCTTCGTTGCAGTGCACAGGCTTCTCATTGCAGTGGCTTCTCTTGTTGAGGAGCATGGGCTCTAGGCGCGTGGGCTTCAGTAGTTGTGGCACGCGGGCTTCAGTAGTTGTGGCTCACAGGCTCTAGAGCGCAGGCTCAGTAGTTGTGGCACATGGGCTTGGTTGCTCTGCAGCATGTGGGATCTTCCCGGATCAGGGATTGAACCCGTGTCCCCTGCATTGGCAGGTGGATTCTTAACCACTGTGCCGCCAGGGAAGTCCCACTTTATATATTTATAATTGACACTTTAGGTGTAATTTTTGCTTTCTTCCATCAATATGCTGATGATTCAATATTCTTTTTTTTTTTTGTAGCAGTCTCAATGTCACTGGATTTCTCGAGCACCTCAAACTCAGCATGTACAATGCAACACTTTGTCATCTTTCCCCACTCTTGTCCCACTTCCCTGTTACTCTTCCTGTATTTCCTATTTGAGTGAAAGGGATTACCGTCTACCAGTTGCCTAATTTCAGAACTTCAGGATTATCTTGACCCCTCTCTTTATACATACCTCACCTGCAGCTTTTTTATTGCTATTTTAGCAGTATTCTGTTTGTCTCTGCTATCCCATCCCACTACCCAGCTCCTCATCTTTTACTAGCACTCTTGCAGTAATCCTACTCCTAGGTATATATTCAGAAGAATTGAAAGTAGGTATTCAAGCAAATACTATACAAGAATGCTCATAGCAGTGTTATTCACAGTACTCAAAAGGTGGAAACAACCTGAACGTCCATTAGTGGATGAATAGATTTATGTGGTATATCCATGCAATGAAATATTATTCAGCCATAGAAAGGAATGAAATACTGATTCATGGTACAATGTGGATGAATCTCAAAAACATATGAAGTGAGGACTTACCTGATGGTCCAGTGGTTAAGAATCCTCCTGCCAGTGTAGGAGACATGGGTTCGATCCCTGCTCCAGGAAGATCCCATGTGCTGCGGGACAACTAAGCCAGTGCGCCACAACTACTGAGCCCATGAGCTGCAACTACTGAGCCCACGCGCCACAACTACTGAAGCCTGCACGCCTAGAGCCTGTGCTCCGCAACAAGAGAAGCCAATGCAATGAGGAGCCTGAGCACCACAACGAAGAGTAGCCCCTGCTTGCTGTAACTAGAGGAAGCCTGTGTGCAGCAACGAAGGCCCAACAGCAGCCAAAAAAAAAAAAAAAAAAAAGGAAAGGAAAAATGAAGAGAAAGAAGCCAGACACAAAAGGTCGCATATCGTAGGATTTCATTTTATATGAAATATCTGTTGAATACCAATAGAATAGATGATTCCACAAAGGGAGAAAGTCGTTGCCAGAGACTGGGGGGAGAAGAGTAATGGGAAATGAATGACTGTTTAATGGGTATGAGGTTGTCTTTGGGGGTGACAAACGTGTTTTGGAAATAGATGTAGGTGATAGTTGCACAACTATATGGTAAATGCTCCTGGATTATACACTTTAACATGGTTAGTTTAATGTAATGTGAACTTTCTCTCAATTAAAAAAAAGATGATATAGGGAATTACCAGCGGTCCAGTGGTTGAGAATCCGGGCTTTCATTGCCAAGGGCACAGGTTCGATCCCTCGTTGGGGAACTAAAATCCCACAAGCATTACAGTGTGGCCAAAAAAATAAATAAATAAAAATATAAAAATAAAAAAGGGTGGGGCTTCCCTGGTGGCGCAGTGGTTGAGAATCCGCCTGCCGATGCGGGAGACACGGGTTCGTGCCCCGGTCCGGGAAGATCCCGCATACCGCGGAGCGGCTGGCCCCGTGAGCCATGGCCGCTGAGCCTGCGCGTCGGAAGCCTGTGCACCGCAACGGGAAAGGCCACAGCAGTGGGAGGCCCGCGTGCTGCAAAAAAAAAAAAAAAAAAAAAGTGATATAAATACATTGCACTTTTATGTGTCTTTATATTGTTGTCACAAACTACATTTTTTTTTTTTTTTTTTGGCTGCGCAGTGCACCATGTGCGGTATGCAGCATGCGGGGTCTTAGTTCCCTGACCAGAGATTGAACCTGGGCCTCCTGCATTGGGAGCGTGGAGTCTTAACCACTGGACCACCAGGGAAATCCCACAAACTACATCTTATATATGTTGTGTGCCCATCATCAGACTTATTTTATACATTTCTATTTTAATTCACATAGGAAACAAAAAGAGAAGTTACCAACCAAAAAATAAAGTAATACTGGCTTTTATATTTACTTATGTAGATACTTTACTGATGTTCGTTATTTCTTTATATGGCTTCTAGTTATGATCTAGTGTCCTTTCATGTCAGTCTGAAGGACTCTCTTTAGCATTTCTTGTAGGAGACATCTACTACCAATAAAGTCCTTCAGGTTTTGTTTACCTTGAAATGTTCTAATTTCTTCTTCAGTATTGAAGGGTAGTTTTGCCGGATTTAAAATTCTTGGTCGACATTCCCCACCTCACCCCCACCCCCAGGGGTTTAAATATGGCATCTCATAGCCTTCTGGCCTCCACAGTTTGATGAGAAATTGTTAATTTTATTGAGGCTCCCTTGTGTTTACATGACAGTGAGTCGCTAATTGCTGCTTTCAAAAATTCTTTGTCTTTGGACAGTTTGATTATAATGTTTCTCAGTGTGGGTCTCTGAGTTATTCCTACCTGGAGTTCATTGAGCTTAGATTCGTAGATTTATGCTTTTTTAAAATTTGGGGAGTTTTGGGCCATTATTTCTCCATATATTCTTTATGCACCCTCTTCTCTTTCTCAGACTCCTATAATGTGTGTTTGTTAGCTTGGTGGTGTCCCACAGGTACATTTCACTCTGTTCTCTTACCTTTATTCTTTTTCTTTCTGCTCCCCAGACTCCATTTCAATGTTCTTATCTTCATATTTGTCAGTTCTCTTTATTCTTGACATTTTCTCTGGTGTCACCTCCATGTACTTTTTATTGCTATTATTATAGCATTTAACATATAGTATTTTAGTGGTTCTGTGTTGAGTTTCTTATTACTGGAGGACTGAGCCTATTCCTTTGTTTCCTCAACGTAGCATACAGTAGATACACAGTAAGTATGTGTTGAGTGAGCTACTGAATGAATGTTGAAAAGTATATAGAATCTGAGACTTTTAGAGCTAGAAGGAGTATTACAGAATGTTTTGCTGTTTTTTTTTTAAGAGTAGTGCCTGAATTTGGAACTTCTGACATCTTAAGGCAAATATTGAACTCCATTTATAAACATTTACCTGATTGAGAGAAAGACTTGAAAAATTTCCAGCTTTTTCAGTCTATCATATTGTTCTGCTCTTGCCATATTTATCCATCTTTAGAGAAGTGGTTCTTAAAGTGTGGTAACTGGATCCCCCTTGGTGGATCACCAAGACCCTTTTAAGAGGCATATGGGACAAGGTAAAAAATGTTTTCATAGTACTACTAAGATGTTCTCTCTCCCCTGGCCCTTTTCACTGTGTTGGCATGTTCTGTGGTGGTGTAAAAGCAAAGGTGGGTGAAAACTGGTAGTGTCTAATCAGTAGTCAAGGCAGAGACACCAGACTGTACCAGTAATCATTGTATTTTTCACACCACACGTTCACAGCTTAAAAAATATATCACTTACCTGACAGTGCTCTTCAGCGTAGCTCAGATTACTAATTTGGTTAAATCTTGACCCTTGAGTGCATGTGTCTCTGTGCGTGTGCACTTTTTTCGTTGTGTAAAGTGTACATAACATAAAATTTAACGTTTTAACCTTTTTTTCTTTCTCTTTATTGTGGTAAAATATACATAATATAAATTTACTATTTTAACCATTTTTTAAGTGTACAGTTCAGTGCAGTTAAGTCCATTCACATTGTTTTGCAGCTGTCATCACCATCCACCTCCAGAACTTTTTTCATTTTCCCAAACTGAAACTCCATTCCCATTAAACAATAATTCCCTTTTCTCTCCCAGCACCTGGCAACCACCCGTCTACTTCCTGTCAGTTTGAATTCAGCTACTCTAGTTGCCTCATTTAAGTGAAATCATACAGTTTATTCTTTTGTGACTGGCTTATTTAACTTAGCATAATATCTTCAAGGTTCATCCATGCTGTAGCATGTGTCAGAACTTCTTTCCTTTTAAAAGGCTGAATAATACTCTTGTATGTATATACCACATTTTATTTATTTGTTGATGACATTAGGGTTGCTTCCACTTTTTGGCTATTGTGAATAATGCTGGTATGAACATGGTTGTACAAATATCTGTTTGAGTCCCTTCTTATTTTGAGTATGTACCGAGAAGTGGAGTTGGTAAATCATATGGTAATTCGATGCTAATTTTTTTTAAAATAAATTTATTTTACTTATTTATTTTTGGCTGCATTGGGTCTTTCGTTGCTGCACGCAGGCTTTCTCTAGTTGCAGCGAGCGGGGGCTACTCTTCGTTGTGGTGCTCGGGCTCCTCATTGTAGTGGCTTCTCTTGTTGCAGAGCACGGGCTCTAGGTGCGTGGGCTTCAGTAGTTGCTACACATGGGCTCAGTAGTTGTGGCTCACAGGCTCTAGAACACAGGCAGGCTCAGTAGTTGTGGCGCATGGGCTTAGTTGCTCTGTGGCATGTGGGATCTTCCTGGACCAGGGCTCGAACCCGTGTCCCCTGCATAGGCGGGAAGATTCTTAACCACTTTGCCACCAGGAAAGCTCTCTGTGTTTAATTTTTTGGGGAACAACTGTACTGTTTTCTGTGCCATTTTACATTCCTACTTGCAGTGCACCAGGATTCCAATTTCTGCACGTTTTCATCAGTGCCTGTTATTTTCTGTTTTTTTCTTTTTTGTTTTGAAAAAAGACATTCTAATCGGAATGGAGTGGTATCTGTGGTTTTAATTTGCGGTTTCATAATGACTAGTGATGACTATATATGCAAGAGTTTTTTGCTAGGCTCGCTCTTCTATTTTATTGGTCTATATGTCTGTCCTTATGCCTATACTACACTATTCTGATTACGATAGTTTCCTAGTAAGTATTGAAATCAGTAAGTATGAGTCTTTCAATTTTAATTTTCTTTTAAAATATTGTTTTGGCTATTTGGGATCATTTGGGAATCTATATGAATTTTAAGATGAGTTTTTCGATTTCTACCAAAATGCCATTGGGAGTTTGATAAAGATTGCATTTAATTTGTAGGTTGCTTTGAGCAGTGTTATCTTAGCAATATTAAGTCTTCCAATCCGTGAAAATGGGATGTATTTCAATTTATTTGTATCTTCTTTTATTTCTTATTATAGTTTTCAGTGTACAAGTCTTACACCTCTTTGGTTAAACTTATTCCTAAGTATTTTATTCTTTTTGATATAATGGTAAGTAGAATTCTTAATTTCTTTTTTGGATCATTCATTGTTAATCTATAGAAATGCAATTCATTTTTGAATGTTTTGTATTCTGCAACTTTGCTGAATTCATTTATTAGCTCTAACAGTTTTTTTGGACTCATTAGGGTTTTATACAAGTAACATCTGTGAACAGAGATAATTTTACCTCTTCCTTTCTAATTTGGATGTCTTATTTCTTTTTCTTACCTAATTGCTATGGCTGGAAGTTCCAATACTGTGTTGAATTAAAGTGGTAAAAGTGAACATCCTTCTCTTTTTCCTGATCTTAGGGGAAAAGCTGTCAGTCTTTGACTATTGAGTATTGCATTAGAGGTGATTAAATATCTTTTTAATAATCTGTGTGACAAAATGGGAAGTCTACATAAAGTACCGTATACTGAACATTCTGGAGGAAATAACGCCTGTGTGATTGAGTTGTGAGCTAAATCAGACGCTTTTTTCATGGAGCACCATTTTATTTGAAAAAATGACAAGAGAAACTGTGATTATTCAGACACGGATATTTGGCAGATGTTTTCTCAAAAAAATGAATATAATGAACCTGTTCATCAAGGAAGACAACTGACAGTATTTGTTACCCATTATAAAATTCAAGTTTTCAAGCAAAAATTAGAATTTTGAAAAACTCAAATGTGCCTTCATGAGCCTGACAGCTTCCCAATGCTTTTAAACACTTTTCCAGTGAAATCAATAGTGATACTTACAAATGTGATTTTTTTATATTGCCTAATAAAATGTTTCAGCAGTTGGAATGTTTGTGTAACTCAGCAAACCAGTATTTTTCAAAAGACTTATGCATGATGTTACAAAATTATACAGGAGTCAAAGATCCATTCAAAGAGCATGGTAGCTTAAAGTATTTTAATGTAAGAGGGTTTTAGCCGTTCATTGATATGTTTTCAGATTCCATATTACAATTTAGAATCTTTTTAAAAACTACAACTTGTTGGATTTTGGTGTAGTTTCAAAGAATATCCACAATTATCTGTAAAGACTGTTAAAACACTTTTCTCTTACCAAGTTTATATTTGGATGTGGTCTGCGTTTTTTTCAACTTTACTTTTACTAAAACAATATATTGTGGTATGTTTAATAGGAAGCACATATGAGAATCCAGCTGTATTCTGTTGAACTGGAGATTTGCAAAAACGTAAAACAATATGACTCCTCACTTAAAATTTTTTTGATGGAAATATATTTTTTAAACAAATGTTATTTATGTTAACATATAATTTTAAAAATTGTTTTTAAATGAACTAGCACATGTCTTAAGAATTCCTCTGTTTTAATTTTTAATAAGGTAAGTATTGGTGGATAAAAGTTTTTTGGGGTTCTCAAGAATTTGTAAGAGTATGAAGGGGTCCTGAAACCAGAAAGTTTGAGAGTTCTCAGATTAACAGAGACCATGGGTGCTTTGCATTAATTTTCTTTTAGTTCATCTCTGTCTTGCCTAGTTTAATGTAGTAATTGTTTTCGTTTTTAAAGCTTTAGCTTTCAGATTCTTTTGGAGTTAAGTCACTGAAATTGATATTAATGTTTATAAATAAATATGTAGAGTGAACACTGGATTTTGTTTCAACCACCCTCTTCTGGGAGTGCTTTTGTAGTGATTTTTTAGCTTCAAAACTAGAGGATTAAAATGAAATTTTTGAAAATACTGTTTATTTTTCTGTAACTACAGATTCACATTCATTTGTAAGAAATAATACAGAGGGGTCCTGTTTACCCATTTCCAGCTTCCCCCAATGATAGCATCATGGAAAACTAGTTTAAAATAAAATCTCTATAATTATAGATATTGCAAAACATCATAACTGTAATATTGACATTGATATAGTCAAAATATGGAACATTTCCATCACCACGAGGAACCCTCATGTTGCCTTTTAATAGCCACATCCACCTCAATCCCGGCACACCCTCATTTAACCCTAGTTTATTGAATTTTTCTTTTATGCGTTAATGCTTTTAGTGTCAAGTTTAAGAACCCTGCTTAGCCCTGGATTCCAAAGATTTTTTTCCCTGTGTTTTGTTCTAAAATACTTATAGTTTTGCATTTAAGTCCATGATCCATTTTGAGTTAATTTTTATATAATGCGTGAAATTTAGGTCAAGGTTCAAATGCTCCAGCACCATTTGTTGAAAAGGCAGGCTGTCTTTCCTTTATTGAATTGCTTTGCTCCTTTGTCAAAATTGACTTGAGCGTATTTGTGTGAGTCTGTTTCTGGGTTCTCTGTCCTATTCCATTGATCCATGTGTGTCTCCCTCCACCAATGCCACAGGTAATCTTGATAGCTATATGATAAGTCTTGAAATTGGGTAGATTGATTCCTTCCACTGTATTCCTTTGCAGAATTGTTTTAGCTACTCTGGTTCTTTTGCCTTTGTCTGTAGACTTTAGAATATAATCTGGTCTATATCAATAAAAATTATTTTGCTGGGATTTTGATAAGAGTTGCATTAATCCTGCATATCAGTTTAGGGGAAATTGACCTCTTTATTATGTAACATCTTCTAATCCATGAACATGGTATATTTCTCTATTTATTTAGATCTTCTTTGACTTTTTTTTTATCAGTATTATGTAGCTTTCAGCATACAAGTCCTGTACGTGTTTTGTTTTATTTACACTTAAGTATTTCAATTATTTTGAGCAATTTAAAGGGATATTTTATTTTTAATTTTATTTTTCTCATATTTATTCCTAGTATATTGAAATACAACTGATATAATAGCCAAGACATGGAAACAACCTGAGTGTCTATCAAGAGATGAATGGATAAAGAAGTGAGACACACACACACACACACACACACACACACACACACACCACAGCAGAATATCATTCAGCCTTAAAGAAGTGAGGAAATGCTGCCATTTTTAACAATGTGGATGCACCTTGAGGACGTAATGCTATGTGAAATAAATCAGAGAAGGAAATACTGTACAATCTCACTTATATGTTGAATCTTTAAAAAAAAAAAAAAAGCCACAAACCCAAACTCAGAAAAAGAAATCCGATTTGTGGTTGCCAGAGGTCGAGGTATAGGAGGGGGAATTGGAAGAAGGTAGTCAAAAGGTACAAACTAACAGTTCTAAGATAAATAAGTAGTAGGGATGTAACGTACAACAGGATGACTATAATTAACACTGTTGTATGATATGTATGACAGTGTTAAGAAAATAAAGCCTAAGAGGTGTCATCACAAGGAGAAGAAAATTTTTTTATCTTTTTGTTTTTGCGTCTATACGAGATGATAGTTAACTTACTGTGGTAATCAGTTCACAGTATATGTAAACCAAACCGTTACGCTGTACACCTTAAACTGATATAGTGCTGTATGTCAATTATATCTCAAAAAACTGGGGTGGGGGAAGCAGCTTTTCCTTTATTTTTATGTGTCAATTTCATTTTTTTTTTTTTTTACTTATTTCCTCATGCTTCCTTGTGTTTATTTTGTTCTTCTTATTCTAGGTTTTTGAGGTGGGAGCTTAGATTATTGATTTTAGACTTGTTCATCTTTTCTAGTGTGTGCATTTAGTGCTGCAAGTTTCTCTCAGCACTGCTTCAGCTTTATCCCACAAATTTTGTATTTTCAACATATTTGCATATGCTAGTTGAAGCATTTTTATGATGGCTGCCTTAAAATCTTTGTCAATAATTCTCAAATCTCTGTCATCTTAGTTTTGGCATCTACTGACTGACTTTTTTCGTTCAGTTTGAGAACCTCCTGGTACTTGGTATGATGGAAATTTTGCTGATCCATAGATTTTTTTGTATTATATTATGTTATGAGACTCTGGACCTTACTTAATCCTGTTTAAGCTGGGTTTCTCTGACACTACCCCATCAGGGGAAGGAGGTGTTCTTTGTTACTGTTGGGTGTGAGTGGGAGTTCTGGCTCCCCACGAGACTTCCACTGATACCACAGAGTTGCTGGGCCACGGTGGAGGTGCTGACTTTCCACTAGGCCTTCTGTGACACCACCCCAGTGAGTGCCTCCTTACTGCTGAGTGGGGTGGAAGTCCAGGCTCCCTCCTTTGCCTTCTCTGACACTACTCTGGAGAGGTGTTGGGCTTCCACATTACAGCCTTTGCTGGTGTGGATGTGAGTGGGGTCACAGATTTTTCTTTTTTCTCTTTTCTTTTCTTTTCTGCGGTGTGTTTGGTTGGAGTAGATAGGGTATTTTCTAAAAGTTTTTCTGTCTTGCTAGGCTGCCCTTTTCCTGCTCCTTTGACGAGAGTGAGAAGGCTTTTTTTGGAACTTTTTATATCTGCACCTGTTAGGATTTCTGGGGTGCTGGCCTCTTCAACTTTGAATCTGAGATATATGAGGCAAAATGAAAACTCTGGGAACTCGCCTTGTGTTGAACTCCCAAGGTCCCTAGCCAGTCTTCTGCCTTTTCTTTTCCTATGTTTGGTTTATGTATAATGTCTAGGATTTGTAGTTGTGCTTTGCAGGAGGAATAGGGAAAAGTATGTCTGCTCTATCTTCTCAGAAGCAGAAGACCTCTACAAATTGGGCTTTCTGTTGGAATTGGTACACATCATTTGGAACTCTGAGACTAGTGTGTTCTACCAGTATTTTCTTGTCTTTGATATTATAGGATATTTTCAGGCTTGCCTGTTGTGTTAGTATTTTAACAAGCTTATTTTAATGTAACTGTATGCTAAACACTAAATTTTACTTTTTATCGGTTTAAAACATACATTTGTTGTATGTGTTTTAAAGTACAGTAGTATGTAAAATTGCTAAGTAAAAATTGATTGCAGAGAGGTCAGATATTCCCAGATTAATCTGTAAATTCAGGGCAGTCTGTAAGAAATGTAAAACTAATTCTATAGATCATTGGGAAAAGTGAATGTGGAGGAAGAGCCAAGGCAATCTTTGTCTCGTGAATTTTGACAGTTTTGAAGGGAAAACAATAATGAAAGTAGTGTGCCCTTTTAGGTATCCACGTAGACTGTAAAGACATTGAAATTAGAAGAGTATGATGTTGGTAGAGGAAGAGAAATATATATATGAAAGGAACAGAGTAGAGATTTGTGAGAAGACCTATTTTATGTGGGCATTTGCTAAATTAGACACTTGAAACTCATGTGATAAGAGATGGAATATTAATAAATGATTCTTAGATTCCTAACTAATATCATATGAAATTAATCCAGTTGAATTAAAGATATAACATTGAAAAGAATCAACTATGGAGTCATGTAAGAAAAATACATATTTATAATCATTTCTAGTTTTGGATCATGAAAGGACTTTCTAAATACAATATAGGCCTTGAGTCATATAGGAAATAGATTTGGCTACATAAAGTTATAAAATCCCTGAATGCAGAAAATATCAAATTTTAATTTAAGCAACAGATTTGGAGAAAATATTTGCACTACCTAAAACAGGAAAAAGCTAATATGCATAACATATAAAATGCTCCTGTGAGTTGATAAAAAAACAAACAGCTCAGTAGGAAAATGGGGAAAATGATGTGAGTGGGGAACTTGAATTGAATTCCTTCAATTTACAAAAGAAGGAATATAAATGACTGAGAAATCAGCTTTAGTAATATATAGGGAATTGCAAATAAAAACAGGATCATTTTACTCCCGAGAGATTGGCAAAGATCTTAAATATTAATAGTATTATGTTGATGTTGGGAAATGAGCATTTTCACGTGGTAGGAGTTCAAGCAGTTGGCCTTTTTGATGGGCAACTTGACAATATCTGTCAAAATTTAAACTGCATACCTATTAACCTATCACCTCTGCCTGTCAAAATCTATCCTATAGAAATACTTGCTCAGGTTTACAAACATAAAAGGTATTAAAGATTTGAAACAACTTTTATATATATATATATACATATATATATCATGTGACTAAGTAGTTATTAAAAGGAATGAGGCTCTTAAAGAGAGTTTGTAACAGATCTGTTTATGAACACAAAAATGCTTTGGATATATGAAGTGTGAAGAAAACTGTAAAACATTATGTGTAACATGATCTTACTGAAGAAAAAATTCTGTGTATGTGTGTATCTGTGAATAAGTATATAGTATTTGCAAAGGCACATTAAATGGTATGAAAAGAATACACATACTAAATAATTAACTCATTCATGGTGAGGGTGTGGAGATGAAAGGAGATTTCACTTTTTATGCTCAATTTTTATTTAATTTTTAAATTAACTGTTTATCATAGACTTAAAATTATATACAAAAGTAAGTAAAGACAATAAGATTTTGAACTTCCATGAACCCATCACCCAGCTGCATTGTTACTAACGTTATACCTTTCTGGTTTCATCTACCTAAATCTTTCCTACCCTGATACCTACTTATTTTCCTGTTTTTTTGTTTTTTTGTTTTTTTAAAGCAAAACCCAGACTTCAAACCATTTAAAACACATATGTCAGGATATATTTATAATAGATAAATTAAGCCTTATATTAAAATTTTAATGTAATTGTAAGAGCTCTGTCACACCTAACGAAGTTAACTTTGATTTTTGTTGAACCTAGTCCATGTTCAGTATCCTAGATTCCTTGAAAAATGTCTGTTTATAGTTAATGTTCAAAGTAGAATCCAAAAAGTTCCACTCATAACATTTGGTTAACAGTTCTCTTTAATTTGTGCCCCGTCTCCCCCTACTTTTTTTCATGTAGTTTACTTGTTGAGGAGACTGTGTCACATGGGCTATAGAATTTCCCTCCTTAGGCGTTTGGGTAATTCCATCATTATGGTGTCATTCCCAAAGAATACTGCATTGCCTGTGTTATGCACTTCCTGCTGCATCACATTAAGAGATACCTAATGTCAAGTTGTTCTATATTTAGGGATGAGATTGATCAGTGGATTCAGTTGTTATCATTATGAATCCATTATGAAGTTCCTCATCACCTTTCACCCAGTGATTTTAGCAGCTTCTGATGGTGGTTGGTTAGACTCCTTATTTTATCAGGAGTTGCAAAATTATGAATTTCTAGTTCTTTTATTCTTTCTGTGTTTATTATGCAGAATTCTTTTCTAACAGTGGCTCTCAACAAGTGTAGGCCTCTGCAGCATCAGTATCACCTGGGAATTTGTTGGAAATGCAAATTCTTGGGTCCTATCCCAGACCTACATCAGAAACTATTGGTAGGAACCAGTTATCTGCGTATTAACAAGCCCTCTAAGTGGTTCTGAGGCATGCTGCAGTTTGAGCATTTGTTGCATAAGAACTTTCTTCATCAGCCATTGTTGACTCTGAAATTCAGTTCATCCAGGAAAAGGAGGATAAATGGCTTATTTTTTCCCCCTTGTCAGCTAAATTAGTTCTTTAGCAACCTTTTTTTTTAAAGTATTTTTTATGAACTTATGGATTTTTAGCTATTTGTGTTTCAGACCATTGTAGTCGTTCTTTTTGATACTCTTTTGCCAGTGGCAGCATCTTGGGGCATTGCTTGTGTCCTTTGGATACAACCTTGGTAGTTTTTAAAATAATTTTCTTACTTTCTATCACGACGAGATGTTACAGGCTCATCTTATGTAGTTCCTGCTTTTATTAACAAAATGTGATTTAGGGACCATAGTATGTGTTGATTGATTTCAGTGCATTTCTTTGAGTGCATTTAATTACTTTAATACTTCTTTCATTGGTAAATGGGGGTAATAACTTATTCTGTAGGGTTGTTTTGAAGACTAAATGAGATATGTAATAAACTTTTAGAACAGTGCCTAGGTAATAAGAAACTAGTCAGTATTATTTTAAAGATACTCTTAATAGGCCAAAAAAGTTTTAGTTTCAGTTCCACTCTATAAGCATAATGTGAATATACAATGTGATGTGTATTCTTTAGAACTCTTCCAGTTCACAGTGTCTTTTATAGTGGTGTAATGGTCCAGGATGAAGTTTGTGCTTTTCAAGATTTTAAGAATTCATTTGTTGTGTATACCAAAATGAAGGTTTTTAAAATTTGAGGAAGCAGAATTGCCTTGGGCCTTTTAGAATGGGAAAGATGTCCATTTGTCTGGGCCTAGGTGGAGTTTTTTTTTAAACCAGACATTGAGACAGGAGAGATCATGGGTAAATGCCCTTGTAGGACAAAGTCAGTTGGTGGATCACCAAGTCAGTACTACCCAGAAGCCCTTTTCAGCATGGAGGCTCAAGTTAATCATTTAATATATAGCTCATATGTTTCCATGTTATGACTTCTTTGTTGGTAACTCTTGATCCCCCTCAAATTCTTTCTTGATCTTCCCTCAGAGTAAAGCTATCTACTCTGTGTGTGTTTGTTTGGATGTGTGTAATTCAATACTATTAGATATCTTTCTATATCTGTATATAAATCTATCTCATTTTTTAACAGCTATAGAGTATTGGATTGTATTAATGTACCATGATTTAATTAGTTCTATCTTTTGTGTTTTATCATTAATATGCTTAGTGATTTCTTTGTACATTTATGAGAAGATACCCATAGGATAAATTCCTAGAAGTGAAATTTGCAGGGTCAAGGGATTTGTGCATTACATTTTTCATAGATATTGCCAAATTATTTTTCTAAGAAGTCACACTAATTTATATTTTAATTATAATGTCTGAAGGTATCTAAAGGTGATAATCTTACCCATATTCTTGCCAACTTTAGTTAGTGTCAGACATTCATCTTGATCAATTTAACAGGTAGAAAATGATAGTTGGTTTTAATTGCTTAACATTTGTACTTTTTGACCTTCCCCTTCACACTACTTGCATATTTTTCAATGGGGTTATGATTTGTGAGAACTCTAGAATGGAGGAGGGGAAAGGAAAATATTTGAACTCTCAATACACTGAAAATAAGAAAGAGTGCTAGATCTGTAAGAAAGTAAAGTTTGTCTTCCATAATCAGAATTTGAAGTTGAGGTTTCTGAAAGTAGTGTAATTTTACGTGTTCCCCTTTCAGCTGCTGGGTGAGGTTAAGACCAGAAGCTAAGCTAGTAGAACAAATAATTAAAGACATAAGTTTAGGCCAAAATTGATTGATTTAGTAAGTGTTGAGCAAATTATGAATCAGCTGCTAGCCTTGATTCCATAGATTGGTAGATGAGACTGACAATTGTTGCTTTAGATGGAATTTAGTTGGGAAGCACCAGATTAAATTAAAACAATTATAGTTGGAGTAAATGCTCCATAGGAAAAGTATGAGGTGGTATGAGAGCATATCAGGGCTGCCTAACCTATGTGTAGTGGGTGGTCAGGGAAAAATTAGAGGAAACCATTTAACTGAGGTCTAAAGCATGGATAGGAGTTGGGGAAATTGGAGGAGGGGTAGTGTTGGGCATGAAGAGAGAGTAGTGTAGAGGTGGAGACAGACCTTTTTGGGCCTTTGGTCCATGTTAAGGATTTAAAATGTTATCTGGAGAACAGTAGAAAATCTTTGAAGGATTTTAAGCAAGGGATGGGCTACCAAAAGTGTGAGGCATCCTGGCAGTGATACAGGAGTATGCCAGCTCTATCCATTTTTCACCCACCTCAGCCATTAAGAAGCAGCCATCTGTGTCTGACTGAACTGTTTGTCCTGTCTGGGATCGATAGGATCCATTCAAGAACCATCTGTTGATTATGCATTTTCTGTGGCAAAGAATATTACTAAGTTAAAGCAGTTTCTGCCTTACAGCCACCTATCCATCCATATGAACATGTTTTCTAGTCTGTGATTCAGTTTATCAGGGAAATAAATAAATAAGGCTGTCCAACAGTTGTTAATAAATCCTTAATAGATTTTTGTTTCAAGATAATGGCTTTTCTTCTGATGTCCTTCTATAAGAACTGCAGTAATGCTCATTGGTGCGTGTGTGTATATACATATATATATTCGTTTAGTAAATTTTTTTGCTGCTTCTCTATATAGAATGCTTCCCTTGGAAAGAAGGTTCCTGTATTTACAGATAAAACAACATTTTTTTAGCTATTTGTTGTATTTATGAGCATTATCATCTACTGTGGTTATAAATTTCAATCTACATAAAAACACAGTGATTAAATTAGATGATGATATTCTGTATCATATCAAAACAAGTAGGCATATGGTCTGAACAGTGTAAGAAAATAAGTAATGATCCTATCACTTTCTGATTATGAAGAAATAAAACTAGATTATGAACTCAGTATGAATTAGTGAGACTAGATGGCATTTCTGTAATCCTTTGAATAAGTTTGTTTCCTATTGTTTACTAGTCTGGATTCTTCTTTCTGAAGCTTTGTAATTGATCCTTATTTGAATTGTTTGTGAATTATTGTGAATCCATTTCTTACTTGTGTGATGAACTAAACTTGTATCGCCCTTTTTGGGGAGTATGCTCAACTTTTTAGGTAATACTATGTTCTCTTATATTAGCCAGCCAGACTTTATTATTATTATTATTTGTTTTGATGTACCTATTCATATACAAGGCCCCTGGAAAAGGGCTATACTTAGTACCTACAGGAGCTTAAGATTTAGTTCAGTGAGGTGAGATATAAGAAAATGGTTTCTCACAATACGTTGACTAGTCCTTACTTGGCTTATATTGGTACAAACATAGCAGTATACACACAGACTAACGGGGATATAATATTGAATTTATGGTTGCTTTCTCTGGTGGTGTCATATATTAGTGAAGAGAAAGAATTAAAAAGAACTAACATACTTAGTCATGTCACCTATCATGTGCCAGTTTGTATGGTGCTTGCAAACTCCTGATTGAACAGGAAAGGTTATTTTTGGTCTGTGCCCAGCATGGTCCCCGGCACATAGCAAACATTAAATAAACGCTAGTTAAATTGAATGGAAGATTGAGAAAATAGGTGTCTTTATAAGGAAACTGTGAACTGTAAAAACGTAGAAGTTGATTACATCAGACCCATTATTTAGCCTTATATTCTGTTGCCAATAGAGTTATTTCTTTAAGAAATTATGAAATGGCTTGTTTGCCCTTTCTGTTAACTTTGCATGTCTTTGTAACAATTTATGGCTCTCTTATATATAACTTATAAAAATTTATTTGAAAATCATTTTTGTGATTTTCTTCTGGAATTGCTTGTTGTGATTTGTTGCATTAGTTTATTATTTGTTCTACATAAAGTTTTAAATGGAAGTAAACTTTTCTCTGAAAATTTGGAGAAGGGTATAATTTATGGCAATTTCTAGTTTTTCTCATATTTTAGCCTGGGTTCCACAAGGAAAGAAATGAAAATTATGTTTTGGTATTTGGATTCCATACTAAAACCATGCTCCTGGTACAGAGTTCATTCTTTGGAATATACTGGGAAATGTGTGTTGAAATCGTGAAAATTTTTACTTTAGTGTACATTGCAGAAATGATTCTGAATTATTTTCAAGAGATTAGTAGCTCACAAATTTTAAAAAACAGTGTAAAATGTATACTTTTAAATGTTTGTGGTAAAATAAACATAACAAAAAATTGACCGCTTTAATCATTTTTAAGTGTGAAGTTTAATGGTATTAAGTACATTTATCCTGTTATGCAACTATCATTAGCATCCATGTCCAGAACTCTTTTCCTATTGTAAAACTGGAACTCTATACCCATTAAACAGTAACTCTCCATATCTCCCTCACCCTAGCCCCTGGCAATCACCATTCTACTTTTTCTTTGAATTTGACTATTCTAGGCACCTGATATAAATGGAATCACACAGTATATGTCTTTCTGTGACTGGCTTGTTTCATTTAACTTGATGTCCTCTGGGTTCATTCATATTGTAGCATGTGTCAGAATGTCCTTTCTTTTTAAGGCTGAGTAGTATTCTATTTGTATGTATATACCACCTTTTGCTTATCCATTCATCTTTCGACAGACACTTGGATTGCTTCCACTTTTTGGCTGTTGTGAATAATACTGCTAACATTCTAAAATATTTTGGTTGAGTTGCTACTAAATCTTCTCTAAAGGTAGTATCCTCTTTCATTTATGACAGTAGGCATAGTCCAGTTGTGAAGAGGGAGTGCTTTGGAGTTGGACTTTTAAGATTCAAATCATGGCTGATCCCTTCCTGTCTGTTTCACTGTGGGCAGATAACCTTTTTGATGTCTATTTTTATTCAACTGCCAAATGCAGATAATAATGGTACCTTACATTATATGGATAAATTAGGTTTTATATATATATTTATCTATATATATATAAAGTGCTTAGAACAGATTTGAGTATTTAAACTCATTTTGATGCTAAGAAGGCAAATACTTGGATTAAATAATACTTCTAATACTTGGATTAAATAAGGCCTTTTCTTTGTGTGAGGTGTTTTGTGGGCAGAGGCAGAGGTAGGTACAAAAAAAAAAAAGATAGGGTTGAATACTGGGAAAGTTACCATTATTATCATTTTCATGGGGAAAGGGTCCTGGTATCTTAACCAGTTATACTCTATGGCTTGACTAACCAGACAAGCCAGAAGAATCAGAAATTGGTCTCTGTTATTGCCATCTCTCCCTTATCTTTATTCTATGCCAGCAACTTTCAAAAGCATGAAAATTGGTGGGCTGCAACTTTAGACAGGCAAACCAGGTTATGCAGTGGGTGGCACAGCTTTGTAAGGTCCAATCAGTTGTGACTCAGTATTTTACAGTTTCTTATGAGAAGGTTGGGATGCTAGTTTCCCCTAAAAGAAAAATGTGAACTCAAAAGTGGGTTAAATTTTAAATTGAATACTCAAATCTTGAGGACCAAGTGCACCTGGCCCAAATATTTGTCTTAAATCCAATAAACTGGCCCACATGAATAGTGCACTGGATTATCAGTCCTGATCATAAGTCCCCTACACCATCGTAATGTGGATGCCACAAAGTATGTTGTTCCTGAATATAATTGTACAACTTTGAATGATTCAATTTTAATTCTAGTAAAATTGAATTATGAAAATAGTGAATATAAAAGATTGTGTTCAACTCATAGGTTTTCCTTTTATATATGAATCTTAGGTCATATTTAATACTACTATGCCACTTAACACTGTAACCAGTAAAAAATGGATTCTGGTCAGCAATTAGTGAAATCTTACCTGCTCTTTTAGGAGGATGACTATACCCACAGAATATAGTGAGTAGGGGCATATTTTTGTCAAGATGAATCAGTTATTTAAGGCCATGTAATCCAAAGGGGGTTAAAAATCTAAACTTTGTCCATTTGGTTTCCCTAACATTTACTCTATTAGCTTGGCAAATATTTCTTTCATAAACAAAAAATATGTAATTGATTGAAGTGATATCTCTTTCAACCTATTTTACATTTTGTATTCTTTTATTTGACAATAATATTGAGTTTTAAATCAACATGGGTATTAAAATAGTCATAAATTCAGTTAAGATTTAGGGTACCATTTTAATAACATGACCAATCACCATCTTAAGTGGCTGTATTTCATGTAGTGTTTAATAGTTTTAATAAAATTTAGTACAGGATAGTCAGATGTGAGGATTTCTGTGTATAAAACTATTAGTTTGGAAATAATTAAAACTAGCAATCAAGGATCGCTCAGCCAAGATGGATTCCGGTGAGAAGGATTCTGGGAGGTTGGCAGGATGTATGGACTGGCATCTCCTCTCTCTTTTGACCTTTCCCAAATTCTTCTGGTTTGTGGTAACTTGTTAGTTCCACGTTCTGAACCAGGACCTTCTGTTGTAAGATAACTCATGCAAGTGGTTACTATCTTGCCTGGACAGGGCGGGCGGTTTTGGTCAGTGTTTCCCTTAACAGTCTCTTCGTCTCACACTGGCTCTGCCAGACACAGGCGAGGAGAGGCCAGGGCCTTCCTCAAGCTGCGGCCTTGGCATCCTCCCCGCCCGCCTGCCCACCTGACAGCTGGTCCATCCCTGGCCCTGTGGTGCTCGTGTCCACGACACGAGGTGGTAGTATTTTTATTTTTAAGGTTTGATTTTTTTTTTTTAATATAGAATTAGGTTTTTTATCTTGTGTCATATAACAGTCTATTTCCTTACCACCAATTTCTTTTTAATTTTGGATTAAATAAATAATTTGGAATAAATAAATAATTTTGTTTTGGGAAAAAAAAGACTAATCAAGGATAAGTGGTTTGGGTGACTTAGAACTGTAAGGAAACAGATATTTCATTGACTATCTCTGCCTCTTTAGTTCTCTTTTTTCCTCACATGAGTGAGCTTCAGAAACCAGAGTAGTTATCTTTTAAAGAATAATGACTTGCTAAGTTTGGTAGTAGAATGAGAAGTTAGGGTTGAACATAATACACAAAGGTTAGTAAGTTTGTCGTAGTTCTCAAACTGCTTAATTCAGGTATTGAGAAAGTTTGTCTAAATTAAGTGAGGATATTTTAATTAGGTTAAATTTTTTTTTTTTTTTTTCAGCCAAACCAAACAGGAAGCTTACTTTTCTCTACCTAGCTAATGATGTCATTCAGAACAGCAAAAGGAAGGGGCCAGAGTTTACAAAAGATTTTGCACCAGTTATAGTGGAGGCTTTTAAGCATGTTTCAAGGTATGATAATTGTTTTGGGTACTAGGTAACCTGTTGTAAATGCCTAATGTGTCCTTTTGCTAAAACTTGCCTTAAGACATTAAAGTAAAACAAAGTATATATTTCTTTGAAGTTTTCACTTGAAAAGACTTACCTGTAATGGCATTTGTAAATGTGTTAAATACTTGCTGTGAAGGAAACATTTTTTGAGCTGTTACTAAGGTGGGCATTTGGAGTACTTGAATTTCACCTTTTCCTTAAGTAACCAAAAGCAACTGCCATTTTGGAATGAAATTCATTAAGAATGAATGAATGTGTTGAATTGAAAATTTGAGTGCTTATAAAACTATCAATCTTCCAACTAATATTTCTGGAAAAACTTAGTACCCCTTTCTCTCATATTGCTTATAATGATTTTAAGGTTTTCTAGTGTGTGGGTGTATGTCATAACATTTTTAAATGCTTTGGAAATATAGAATATTTAAAATAATCATAAGCCTGTTGAAAATTTTGCTACAGAAAAATTCTGAAGGTAGAAATCTGTACTTTTAAAATGCTTATTTCCAAACATTATATGCAAATATTTGGTAGATTACTGGGTAAACATTATTGGGGTAGGCGATTAAATCAATCTAAATTATAGAATTCAGTGGTGAATGATGATCTGTGTTGAATGATTTAAGGATGAAAGTATACTTACCACATGCCGTGCAGGTTCAGTCACAGTAGAAGCATTTTTTAAACAAAATATAGAGTGTGGAAAAAAAAATTACAGAGTGTGAGACACTGCAGTATATTGCTTTCTTAAATTAATATTATTTATCCTTCAATTTAGATACTCTTACCATCTTTTCAGGTGCTGGTATTTCTTAGAGTTTAGTCCTGGGCCGCCTTCTGGTGTCATATTCTTTACTAGCCCTCTGGGTGATTTCATACATTACATGTATTTATTTATTATCCATACCGTAAAAACTGGCAATCTTATGCTTCAGTCCAGATGTTTTTCCTTTTAGTCCTGTATATCCAATTGCCTTTTGATTTCTAGTTGTATGCCTCCAAACATCTCAGACTCACTGTGTCTGTTATTGAACTCACTATGTCCTTCCTCCCTGGCAAACTTGCTTCCTCTCTGGGTTCACTCTGTTGATGAATGGCAACTCCATCTATCCAGATGCCCATGTGAGAAACTAGGTGTTATCTTGAACTCTCTGTGATATAGTGATTTATAATATATCAACTGTCCTTTCTCCTTCACGCCCCTTATCCCTTATAGTACATATAGTTCCCTCGGTTCTTTAGATTTCTTTCCATTCCAATTACCATAATGTCATTTCTGTATAATTACAGTAGCCTCCAGTATTGTTTAATCCACTTAGGAAACTGTAGCCAGAGTTGCAGAGCTGATACAACACTCTCTTGCCTTTGAGTGGTTCTCATTTGTCCTAGACATCAAGTCTCAGGTCCTGAGTAAGACTTCAGGTATTCCTTCATGGCCCAGGCTACCTGTTCAGTCTCCTGTCTCACATTCCCTGTGGCCATCCCCCCACCACCACACTCTCTCACACACACTCTATACACTATACAGTTTAAGCTAACTGAATCTCTTTTAGTTCTTTCTCCCTTAGGCCTTTTAATATATGTTGCTTCTCCCTAGAGTTCAATAAAATATTTATTGACCACCTACTATGTGCTAGTCAGTGAGGATACAGTAGTGAAAGACAAAGTTCTGTTCTAGTAGAGCTTACATTTTAGTGGATGACAAAGTAATAGACAAGTGAATATATATTAAAATGTCAAAAGATAAGTACTGTGAAGAAACTTAAAACAGGGAAGGAGCTAGAGAGTGTGATGGTGCTCAGTTGTTTTATGAGATAAAGATTGACTGTTTTGGGGAGGTAGCATTTGAACAGAGACTAAAGGGAGGGATGAAACGAGCCATTTGACTCTAGGAGGAAAGGATCCTAGGTAGAGAAAAAACTTGGTAGAAACAGTGAGATAGCCATGTGCTGGGCATGTTTGAAGATCAGCAAGGAGATTTATATTTAGGAAATGTGGACTGAGAGGTAGCCAGGAAGCAGAATATGTCCACTTTGTGGCCCAGGATAAGAATTTCGCTTTTATTCTTGGTATGATTGGTGGTTCTTAGAGAACTGAGAGCAGTATGATGTGATTTACTTTAGTAGGGAATAGAATGAAGGAGATAATAGTGGCTCATTCTATAGTGGTAGTGATGAAGGCGGTGGGAAGTGGTTGGAAGTAGTCTGTTTCCCACTTCCCTGTATATCCAGTCTTTAGAACTCAGATTAAATACATCATTTCCTCAAATACCCCTCCTCACATATCCTTCCTGATCTCTCTTGAAGTGGACTGTGTCTCTCTGTTAAGCCTGTTTTTAACACCCTGTTCTCTTTTGTGGCACTTATAAAAATACAGCTGCCATAAAGCTCCATTTGTATCTCCAGTGTCAGAGATAGTACCTTGATCAATAAATATTTGTTAAATAAGTTTAAAAATCACCCATTAGAAGTCTTCCTTAGCTTTATGTTCATCCCCCATTAGGTTAGGGGTATCTTCTTGATAACCCCTAGTCACCAGTACTAACACTTTGATCATTTTTTGTTTAATAATATGTCTCTAAGCTCTTTAAGGGAAGCAGGGAATATGTCTATCTTAGTCACTTCACCCCTGAACTGCTGGTCACATAGTGGAACTCAGTAAACATTTGGGCAGCTTTTTTCAGGGAATGAGTGTCATTGTATTTAAAATCACCATTTTCTTTGCAATAGCACTATGCATTTTACTGTTAATATTTTTATCTTTCTTTAGTGAAACTGATGAAAGTTGTAAGAAGCACCTTGGAAGAGTGTTATCTATTTGGGAAGAAAGGTCTGTTTATGAAAATGATGTATTAGAACAACTTAAGCAAGCTCTGTGTAAGTATATAATCTTTTATCATTATCTCTTCATTAAAATGTATTCTCTGATTAAAACTTAAATGTTCTTTCAATTCAGATGGCGATAAGAAGCCTAGGAAGCGAACATATGAACAGATAAAGGTGGATGAGAATGAAAACTGTTCCTCTCTAGGATCTCCAAGTGAACCACCACAGGTAGTGGCTTTTCTCTGTTAAGGGAGTTAATTGCTAGTACTTCATGTAGCCATCAAGCTTTACTAATTTCAGTGTTTTACTTCTGTAAATTGACTTTTATTATAATTCTGGGTACAGGAAAGAAGCTATGTGAATAAGTCTTATTTTCTGATTAATACATTGCTTATGTTTAATGTAGTGTGCTGTGTATTGTATATTAGGCGCTTACATTTTGCGTAGAAAGAGTATTTGATTGCTAAGTATGATTAGGTCTGATGAGATATCTACCATTTAAACAGTTTCCTTTTAAATAAATAAAACATTATATGATAAGACTATTTTGTTGTTTGATTTAAGTATGCTAAAAATTCCATGCCTAGAGATAAGCACCACTCTTAAGTATTTTTGCTTTTAAACATATAAAAATGCATGTTAGAGTTAACGAGTATGTATTCATACAGTTCTATGTAACTGTATAAAACCATGTAGTTCCATGGTAATAAAATAAGATGAATCAGAATCATTATCTTAATACTCCATGTCCTCCCAGGTTGATACAATGTAGCATTTTCTAACCATCAGATGATTCCAAAAAGACATTTTTACCTTAATTATGTGGGCATTGAGTCTTAAAGCTTCCTGCTTCTATGTTTCAAACATATAGGAGGGATAGATAAAATTTTAAAGGAGAAAATGAAGACATAGCCATAGTCTTAAAACAAGGTAAATATTGCCATGGGCTACAAATGGTACAGAAACATAACTCAAAATGTGAGCCAGAGTATGGTTCCTGCTGAGCTTTTGTCTGGAAGCAGACATGGTTTGCAGAAATTAGTATCCTGTAGAGTAACAAGAACTTAAGGAGTTGGAGACCTGGACCAGAACTCACTGCGTGAAACCTGAAGGTGGATGGAGCTCTTTCCGCCATGAAAAGAGCTTGAAATAAAGATACAACCAATTACTGCCTGGAATTGTGAATTTATATCAGTGTTAGTACTTAGGAGGCAGAAAGAATTTGACTGAGGGTCTCAGCTAGTACCTGAGTCAAGCCCCTGTTGGGGCTTAATGACAGGAATGCTGAAGCCCATATGGTCACCATGGATAAGAGCTTGCATAGAAATGTAATAGGAACATAACGTTTGGAACAACCAAACACTAAGGCTTATATTTCTCTGTTTGGTAATAATTCAAGACAAGGAATCACTTTTTGCTAAGAGCCCCGTAATGACTCCATGAACAGTATTTTATCCCAGTTCTAAATATAGGGCCTTACCCTCTTCTGTTCTACCTCATGAAAGAGTAACCTAAGTTGTACTTCCTAGAGTTTCTGAGTAACCACCTGACTCTTCTCTAGTACTTGTATAAAATGCTATTGCATTTTTTTTTTTTTTTTTTTTTTCGGTACGCGGGCCTCTCACTGTTGTGGCCTCTCCCGTTGCGGAGCACAGGCTCCGGACGCGCAGGCTCAGCGGCCATGGCTCATGGGCCCAGCCGCTCCGCAGCATGTGGGATCTTCCCGGACCGGGGCATGAACCCGTATCCCCTGCATCAGCAGGCAGACTCTCAACCACTGCGCCACCAGGGAAGCCCCGCATTTTGTTTTATAATGACCATTTTCAGATTAGTTGTACTGCTTAATTCTCAGTGGTTCAGCTTTATAGTTACCATTTTATATATGTCATTCTTTATAAGAATGGCTAAAATTTCTCATTATAGAATGTAGTTGAACTCATTTCATTCTCCTCTGTCAGGAAGTCCTAGGCTAGTGTTGTTTCAGACAACTTTGCTTTCTTATCTGGATCCTTGACTGAGCATTGGGAGAATTAGCTCATGTAGGAGTGTGAAGGTGTGATGAGAGTAGGTTGTAATTAAAGCATGCGTACATCGTCAAAACTGTAAAGCCAGGTTTCTTCTTAGAACTCCGGAAAATTTTAGAACTTTCTAAGACTGATTAAAAGATAAAAATATATAAGTTATTTGGGGCACCATGAGGAACAAGCTTCCTGGTAATTGTCATTGCTCTTAAGCTCACTTTCATTGTAGAGGTGAAATATAACAGAATTATTTTTTTTAATATTGGGATTTTAAACATGTAGTGGTGAATTAAAAGCACACTTGGGATAGTATATTTTTTATTAGGTTCCATTCATTCTTATCATGTTTGGTCATTTGCTATGTGCTAGACCCCAGTGGTAGCATTTTTTATAAGGGAATAACTTAAAGAAAAATCAGTTACTGGCTGTCAGTGTCATCTAAATATATACACAGAATTTGAATATCCTGTATTTTTCATGTATGTGTGTAATTTCCTAGTGTTCTAGAATCTAGGCTTAGAGATGAAAAAAAGAAGGAAAAAAGAAAAAGGGAGGTGGGATGGGAATGGAGACTAGCAAAAAGAAAATTTACTCCATTTTCTTTGGAATAACTTTAGATATATTATGAATTGTGAAATCATCAGCAGAGACTTGCCCTTCCCTCCTAATTATAGCTGGTATGAAAACAGTGCAACTAAAATATTCTGATGATAAAATGCTGGTTAAGCATTATATAAATATTAGTCACCAGATATATATGGAACTTCGTAATATTTTAATGATCTTAGTAACAAACCATAGGATAGTTTAGGTGCCATATTTGAACATACATATTCCAAAATTACATTTCTCTTATGCTTTAACTACTTTATTGAGAAATGGAATTTGGGGGGCTCTTGTATGTTGTGGTAGATGATGATTTGTATCCCCCATCCCCCAATATCCAATTTAATACAAAAATTCTTATGTATAACGATAATACAGTGACTATAGCATATATAAAACTTGTATTCTCCAGGTTGAAATTATAGCCTGCCTTTTACCACTGTATGTATTTGGCTTATAAATGAATCACGTTTTAATAGTCAGATAATTATTTTTACATTATCTGTCTCCACCACTAGAAATATCTATATGTTCCCAATTTATATATTTCCAATACCTAATATAGTGTAGCTTTTTTCTTAATATATGAAAGAAATGGACTGTCTCTGAAAGCAGCTTAAACTAATAAATAGCCCATAAGGATTAAGGAATATGAAATAAATTTCAAGTCTTTTATATTTGTTTAAGCTTCACTAATTTTGGTTCTAAAGTTGTATAACTTTTTAGACTCTAGATCTCGTTAGAGCATTACAAGATCTAGAAAATGCAGCTTCTGGTGATGCAGCAGTTCATCAAAGGATAGCTTCTTTGCCTGTTGAAGTTCAAGAAGTATCCCTACTAGATAAAATAACAGGTAAGAAAAGAAAATGTGATCTGGAACTTTTTTGGGAGTTGGAGTAAGGAAACCACATATGACATTGTTTTTGTTGTGTAATAATTTCGTTATTCTGTGCCTTTCTTAGATAAAGAATCTGGAGAAAGACTTTCTAAAATGGTAGAGGATGCTTGTATGTTGCTGGCAGATTACAATGGAAGATTGGCAGCTGAAATAGATGATAGGAAGCAACTCACTCGAATGTTAGCAGATTTTCTTCGTTGTCAAAAGGAAGCCCTTGCAGAGAAAGAGCATAAATTGGAAGTGCGTAACCTTTTCCTTATTTAGTGCTTATTTATTTAATTTATTTTTGGTAGGAATTTTAAAATAGCTTAATATTCCTGAACATTTTGCATTTTTTGGACATAGACCTTTTAAACAATGGCCCAGGTAAGCTACTCCTTGCATTCATTGGTTTCTTTTTATTTGAACCAAATCAATCTGCCTAAGTAAATTTAGAAATTTGGAATTCGCAAAATTGGTTGCATTTTAAAATTATTCACGTGAAATTCCAGTAATAGTATTTCGTCTTCTGAGCTTAAACCTTTATCTTCAAGAACAAAAATAATGGGAAAATAACAGTTGGTATAAAGTCTGGTGTCAACTACAGTAAATTATGGTTGGACTTAATTTCTGTCTGACTACATGCAGTCTTTTGGGTATACAGTTATGAAATAAAGACTTTTTGTTATGAGTATCCCCAGTCTCCCTGTTCCTGAACATCATTTTTGTTTGGAAAGGTAGTCTTCAAGTTACTCCTTTATTCCTATCCTTGATTCTGATGCTTAACATATTCCTACCCGACTCTTGGCTCAGACACACCCTTAGGTAGAAAGTTACTATTGCTTCTTTAAATTGAATGATGATTGATACTGTTGATGAGAAGTCTGGACAGGTGGACTTCCACCTGGACAGGTGGAAGTCTGGACACCCCTGGAAGGTGCAGGGGTTAAAAAAAGAAACACTCAAATTTCCTTTGAGCAGAGTAGCCATTGTCAGGGGTGGATGAACCAGATTGGTTTTATTTAAAAGAATCTTTCATTTGATTAGTTCTTGTTTAAATTGTTTGCTGCTGTAGCAATTTCTTTTTCAAATAATATGTAGGAGAATTTCTCATATGTCCGGATCCCTTTTTCAAGACAGTTCTCTTTAAATTTGTAGGTATGTTATGATGCTGCCTCTGTTAAGTTGCTTTTATTTATTAGAGTTTAGTTCTTGTTTCAGCAGTCTCTAATTGTGCCAAAGATGATTGCCATCTCTACCTGTGAAAGCAGTTAATTAGTATCAGCAGCAGAGCTCTCCCACCCCAAATTGTAGCACTGTTTAGCATTGCACCTTTTCAGTCTGCCCCTCCTCTGCTCACATATACACACTCATAGTTGTTGGCATTGTACTCTACCTTTAGAGAGGCTGCCCAATTTTACATAGAAAGGAAAAGATAGAATTTTTCAAAATACATTTCGTAGTTAACTTGCCAGTTTTTGATCTTGTGATGGAACTTCAATCCTAAACATACTGTTACTTGTTTTATTGTTAGCAGAATTAAGGGTAAGTAATGTCATACAATTTTTGTCTTTAGTCTTTGGTATGGTTTCTTTAACTTCTATTGAGCTTCTGTTGCAGGTATTGGACATGGGCGTATCTTCTAACGATGTCATCATCATTAGCATATTCTTCCTGCTAAAAATAAATATCAAAATCCAAAGCCTGAATTGTCTCATGTTTTTGAAAATTGAAGACTGAAGCTCTGTTATTCTACTGCATACTGCTTTCTCACTTAAACTGGTTATATATCACTCGTTACAAAAATAGCATTTATGTTTGAAACGTGTAGAAAAAAGATCAGATACCATCCCACCTTAACTCCCTCTTTTCCCAGTGCCTTCCAGCCAGAGTTCATGATTGATAATTATAGGTGGTGAGGCTGATGATAATAATGGCAGTAAAATTTACCATGTGTCAGGTACTTTTCTAAGCACTTCACATATATCAACTCATTTAATCCTATGTAGCAGGAAATGTTATTATCCAGATTTTACAAATAAAGGAAACTGAGGTACTGGGAGATTAAATAACTTGCTAAAGGTCACAAAGAGGTAGTGAGTTGTTTAGAACCTAGGGAGTCTGCCTGCAAAATGACAATTTTGCTTTCAGTTTTTGCTTAAATGTACGATTACAGCAACAGCTAAAGCCCTCTCTCCAACTCTGTTTCCTCCCTCCTCGGAGGTAATCACTTTCTCAAAATAAAGTGTTCTAGGAACTTTTTTGTTGTTTTTTAGCATGACTGGATTTTCATATTATAAATAAACCGCCTAAATTATGTCAAACGTTTCTTACAAGTAAAAAATATTTAGATTTCTAATAAACTAGGAAGTTATTCCATATAACTCTTTGTAAATTATCATTTATAACTATGTGATTCTTGTGTCAGAAGATGTGAAAATGATTTGAGTTACTTAGATACTTTTTTGTACCAAGTAGGTGGTATCCCTTTGAAGTTGAGGCTGAGAGGTCAGGATTTATACTTACCATATCAGCTGTGATAGCATCACATAGTTTTCACTTATCAGGCATCTTTGAACATCAACTGTGATTGACTAGGTATTGACATGTCATTAATTGCTCTTTAAAAAAAAAAGGACATAAATTTAAAGTATCAGCTCAGGAATTGGCTATTTCATATTTCTTAAGGAAGCCACTATTAAAGCATTTGTAATGAATGAAAACATGAAGTGTTTTTAAAATTTTTGAAAATTATGAATCATTTTTTAAACTTGTAACTACCTTCAGCTGGTTATTAAAGCAGATAACTTAAAATAGACTAATAAACCTAATTAATAAACCTAATTTATGTTTAAAAATCTATTTCATAGATTGCTATGGGAATCATTCGCCATGATAACATCTTTGTTGCTCAATTTTTAATACTTCTTTTCATGATTCAATTGGTATAAGAAAACATGCTTTTATAAAATTCCAATTTAGACTTCCATAGAAAATTGGAAATCAAAGTTTGATGGCTCTTAAAAGGAGAAATAAAATCATAGTTCCAAGTTCTAGAAGTCAGGATGGGAAAGCTGTCAGAAAGGATAGTGTTTATCTTTTGTAGTCTTACATCAGTATATTCAGTTTTACCTCATTTAAAAAAAAATGAGGGGGGCTTCCCTGGTGGTGTAGTGGTTGAGAGTCCACCTGCCGATGCAGGGGACACGGGTTCATACCCCGGTCCGGGAGGATCCCACATGCCGCAGAGCGGCTAGGCCCGTGAGCCATGGCCACTGAGCCTGCGCATCTGGAGCCTGTGCTCTGTAGCGGGAGAGGCCACAGCAGTGAGAGGCCCGCGTACCGCAAAAAAAAAAACCCAAACCAAAAAAAAAAATGAGGGCATAATCATTTTATGAATGTTGTTTGTTTATGTCAGTCCCTTCTCATGGTGTCAGATTGCATCCATTGAGTTGCTTTAAGTTTTTTGCATTATAGGTAGTACCAGAGAGAACATCCTGGTGATGCAGGTTTGTACAGCTGTGCTAGTATATCTATCTGTTGGATTGATTCTCAGAAGTAGAATAAAATAGGTGGGTCAAAAAGAATGTCTGTTTAAATGTTGATAATGTACTCAAGCCCTCCAAAAGGTTTTGCCTTTTTAAACTCCTTAAAGTATAAGTGCATCTTTTCCTGCACAACCTCACCCAACACTGAATGTCAGTGATCTTTAAAATTTTTGCATTTCTGATAGGTTAAAAAAATTTTTTTTATTCACTCAGATTGGTCATTTAAAAATATTTATTAGCCTTTTTATTTCTGCTGCAAATTTTTTATATCCTTTGGCTACTTTTCTGTTTGGTTCTAAGTTTATGGTTCTAAGACAAATTAATATTTGTCTTTGCCTTTATAGATTATAGGTTTTTTGGATGTAGTTAAGATCACCTTCTCAATTCATAACTACAAAAATACAAGTTTTCTATAGTTTTTTTCCTAATAATTTTATCCATTAGGATTTTTTTGTTCATGGTATATATGATGTAGGGATATAACTAATTGTCTGAAAGTGATAGTAAATGTCCCGTCATTTATTGATTATAAAGATTAGTCAATTAATAGTCTATATTTTACTATATTGTAAAATGCCATTTCTGTCATTTATTTCTATATATACATGTGTATACATGAATGTGGTCAGTTTTCTGTTCTACTGGCTCATTTGTTTTACCCACATTTAGCTGCTTGGTAGATTTTTGTTTTTATTACTTTTCGGTATTTTTCATGTCTGTAATTTTAGCTAATCATGATTATTGTGCATATGAATTATATTTTCTTCCCACTTATTATCATATATATTTGCCTTCATAATTAATATTTTAAATGACATTTTGCTAAGTAGACTTTTTTTTTTTTTTTTTTTTTGGCGGTACACGGGCCTCTCACTGTTGTGGCCTCTCCCGTTGCGGAGCACAGGCTCCGGACGCGCAGGCTCAGCGGCCATGGCTCACGGGCCCAGCCACTCCGCGGCATGTGGGATCTTCCCGGACCGGGGCACGAACCCGCGTCCCCTGCATCGGCAGGCAGACTCCCAACCACTGCGCCACCAGGGAAGCCCAGTAGACATTTCTTAATTGGTCTTTTCAAGAGTGCTTGCTTTTATAAAATTTTGTTTTCCAAAACGTTCAATTTCCATTTTTTAAAAATGCTTAAGTATCAATTTTGTTTTGCCTGAGACATTTAGTGATTAGAAATGCTTAATGTTGTCTCCCAATATAGGATATAAGAATGTTTGAAATATATAACACTGAAAATGCAAATTTAAAAGTCTGTTGCTGAAGGTGTTGTTTTCATGTAGCTTTTTTGATGGTTATTGATTTATCAAATTACAAATACCATTCAAGGGGATAGTAGGAAGAATATGGAGAACTGCTTATGGAATCTTTTATCTGTGGTTCAGTTATTTCTTTATATTTTACTTTGTTTTTCCATTGAAATCATATTGATTAAATTTAAAATTAATTTGATAAGATGGAGCTATATGGATTTTTTAAAGGAGCAAATGTTACTAGTTTCTTAATGATTTCTTAGATAATTTTTCGAGATCGAAATATCGTTAAGTCTAAAAACTTTTTATGGTTAATTTATCCATTAGTCAAGAATCATGTAATCTTTTAATTATTTTTATTAATTATGCAAATAAGCTATTTTCATCATAGGAAAAAAAGCTACATACGCAAAAGGCTTAGCACCATGTATTGGGTCCATGTATTATTTTGCATATTGTCCTTTTCATGTAATATTTTATGTTCATCTTATCATGTCAGTGTTTACATTTTTAACGTATGGATATATCATAGCTATCTGTTCTTTATGACCAGTTGCTTTCATTGGTTTGATATTATAAACAGTATTGCAGTGAACATCTTTTTTTTTTGGCCATGCCACGCGGCTTGTGGGATCTTAGTTCCCCGACCGGGGATTGAACCCAGGCCCTCAGCAGTGAAAGCACCGAGTCCTAACCACTGGACCGCCAGGGAATTCCCAGTGAACGTCTCTTTTATTAACCCTTTACTCACTTATTTTTTTTAAATAAATAAATTTATTTATTTATGGCTGTATTGGGTCTTCATTGCTGAGCGCAGGCTTTCTCTCGTTGTGGCGAGTGGAGGCTTCTCGTCGTGGCTTCTCTTGTTGCGGAGCACGGGCTTTAGGCGCGCAGGCTTCAGTAGTTGTGGCACGTGGGCTCAGTAGTTGTGGCTTGTGGGCTCTAGAGCTCAGGCTCAGTAGTTGTGGCGCACGGGCTTAGTTGCTCCGTGGCATGTGGGATCTTCCCGGGCCAGGGATCGAACCTGTGTCCCTTGCATTGGCAGGCAGATTCTTAACCGCTGCGTCACCAGGGAAGCCCCCTTTACTCACTTATATCATCTCCTGTGATAAATCCCTAAAGGTGAAATTGCTGATTCATGTTAAAGACTTTCAGTAAGATTATACTAGATCATTGTCTTAAGTGATTCCCAGATAATCGTTATCTGTATAGGTCTTCTCTTCTGAGCCATTCCTTTTCTCTAGAGAAAATGTTTTAAGTTTGCTGGGTAGCTAACATAGGACATCTGTATTCAGAACAGTGCCTCACCTCTTATCTGTGTGATTTGGGTCTCCAAATGCAGATCTTTGGCTTAGTTTCTTATCCCTCATTTTTTGGCTCTATGGGATGAGTTTTAACAGATTGATGTAAAGATATCTATTTGATCTTCATTGTCAACCTTAAGACTCACCGTTATATTTCAAGGAGGTTGATGCCCCAAAGTCCTGAGACTTTCAGAATTACTCAGGATGAATTACATTATTTTTGGTCATTTTCCCTGTTTCATTTTTTTCCATCTTTCAAAAATTTCAGAACATTTGTGTACTGTGGTTCCCTCTTCTCTGTCTTTGTGGGTTTCTGCCCTTATAAATTGTTTTATTATTTTAGTGACTTTTGGGGAGGAGTGGAGATAAACATGAGTTCACTTTGTTATATAAATGGAAGACCTTTTGTGTCTAATTAAATAGAACTAATAATATGTTTCATAACTCCTGCCAAATTACTCTTGTCTGTTGCCTGGTTAACAACTGATATTCCTATTCCCTCTCTTAACTGTCTACATCACGGCAGCCAGATTGATCTTTTAAGAAAACAGGTCTCATCATTCCCCTATGTAAAACTCTCCAATGCTTCCCATTACACTTTTGGATATTATTTTAAACTCCATATAAGTCCTATGAGATCACTAGTCTTGAGTCTCCATTTAACCACATCTTGTAACCATCTCAAAGGCATCCATTTTGCTCTTTAAGCAGATGAAGCAAGTTCTCACACCAGAGCTTTTGCTTTGCTGATTGCTAACAAGGTGGCTGGAGTGCTCTCTCCTAATCTTTACTTAGCTGGTTCCTTTTTTCATTCAGGTTTAAGTTCCTCTGTCACCTGTTTAGAGCCCTTCTGTATCCATTTCATTTGATTCCACCTACTCTTCTCCTGTATTACATTGCTGATTCATGCCAATACATTGCTCCCTACCACTGTATTACATTGTTATTTTTGTTTTTTTAATTTTTTCTTCATGGAACTTACCACTGTTTGAAATTTAAAACTTTGTATACTTAGTTATCATTTGTACCTGCCTGGAATGTGAACACCGTGAGAAGAAGAACTTTGTTTTGTTTTTCATGTTTATTGCTATATCCTGAGTGCTTGGAGCAGTCCTTTTCTCCTGCTAGGCAGTCAGGTGTTTTTGTTGAGTGAGTAAATGATAGTTGGCCATCGAATGATGAATGAATGAATGAATGCTAGTACAAATTTAGTTTGCAAGTAGTATGTAATGTTTATATTTTAAATTGGTGATTTCTTTTGTAGATAGATTACAAAAGAATGATGCTTTGATAAAATGATTAAAGATACTTGACGTTTTTGAAGAAAGTCGTATCCAGCACAAAATAGGTTAACTAATTTTTGTGTGTGTGTGTGTGGTACGCGGGCCTCTCACTGTTGTGGCCTCTCCCGTTGCTGAGCACAGGCTCCGGACGCGCAGGCTCTGTGGCCATGGCTCACGGAACCAGCCGCTCCGCGGCATGTGGGATCCTCCCAGACCGGGGCACGAACCAGTGTCCCCTGCATCGGCAGTCGGACTCTCAACCACTGCACCACCAGAGAAGCCCGGTTAACTAATTTTAATCATATTACTATAGCCCAGTACTTTAAAAAAAAGTGGTTGTGTGTTCAAGGACTGTGAATTCTAGAACTGCAGCTGAGCATTTTGAACAAAAGAATGAATGACCATTTTGAAATTTTAAAATTATTTTACCAGTTTGCCCTTTTTTTCCTTTAGTAGAGTAACACATTAACAACATGTTAGAAAACATGAATGACAAATGAACAGTAGTACTCATGAGTCCATAAGTGCAGAATTTGTAAGCATCACGGTGCTACCTGGTGGAAGAACTGGAGCTACAAATGAAATCAGTCCTTAATCCTGTGTTTGTTCATTAGGCTCTAATTGCTCTCTGCTTGTTAACTCCTTCGTGGAATAGAACTCATAATAGTAATATCCTTCAAGAGAGGCATTGCTCTCTCAGCTTGCTGTAGCAGCTGAGAATTACTAGGAATGAGATGAGATTGATAAGTAGGTTGGAACCAAATTGTGAAGGGCAGTGAATGGCTGGCCGAGCAGATGGTTATAATAGTCCAGAGGACAGAGAGGACTGGTAGTAGTAGTGTTTGGAGACCTGCTTATAGTTGCTAAGTGGATTAGAATGGCGAGAGATTTACAATAGGGAGACCAAGATATGACTTGATTGGAAAATTTTATATTGTGGGTAATGAAGGCCTGAACCATAGTTGATGATAGCAGTGAGAAAATAAAGGAATGGGCAGGTATGGGGAACAATTAAATCACCATAATGTGTTAATTGGGTCTGAGAAGTAGGAGGAATCCGTGATACATGAGATATTGAAAATGATGGGACGCATAATTCTGGCACTGACTAAGAGGATATTGAACTAGGGAACTAGTTTCGGGGAGGGGGGAAGGATGGTTTTGGTTTTAAGTAGGTCAATAAATTTTAGTTCTTTAAAAAAAATTGTAGAAGTATGTGCTCCTCATGGTTTAGAAACCATTGGTAAGCACAGAGGCCCCCTAAAGTCTCATTACCCCTTAAATAACCCTTGACAAGATTTGGAAGATGGAATCAGTTATTATGTTAGCATCTAATGACATTTTTACACATTGTCCTTTTTACACATTTACTGTAAACGTTTTCCCATGATTACAGATATTCTCATTTTAATAGCTAGATCATATTCTGCTTTAAAGAAGTATTTCTTTAGCCAGCTACCTGTTTAGCATTTGTATTTTCCAGTTTCTTGCCATTGAAAAACATTGTTTTGAATCACCTTTTAGCTAAAAATCTTTGCTTATCTGTGATAATTTTCTCAAATTCCTAGTAGGGGAAAACAAGAAAAAGTAATAAGCGATGCGATTTTCATGCTCAAGTCAGGTAGTTTAAGAAAATGAAATGAACGTCCTCTGCAATGGCAAGAGAAGGTGGAAGTGGGGACTCTTACATTGTGGATATAAATTCGTATATCACCCATTCTATGTGAAGGACAGTTGGCAATAAGTACCAGAGCCCTTATTTTACATAATGATTTTTTTCTGCTTTTGGCCTTCTACCAGATCATTTTACATTGCATAGTACTCTAAAAGTAGTTAGTGGGACAAATTTTGGGAGCACTTAAAGTGATGGTATAGTTTTATTTTCTTTTACATTAAAAAAAATTGTAGTTAAGATAGACATACAATTGATCATATTAACGATTTTTAAAAGTGTACAGTTCAGTTGTGTTAAGTATATTCATGTTCTTGTGTAACCAGTCTCCAGAACTCTTTTCATGTTGCAAAACTGAAACTATACCCATTAATCAACTCCCCATTCCCTACTGCCCCGGCTACCTGTCTCTATGAATTTGTCTATGCTAGGTATCTAATAAATGTGGAATCATACAGTATTTGTCCTTTTGTAACTGGCTTATTTCACTTAGCATTATGTTCTCTAGGTTCATCCATGTCATACCATGTGCCAGAATTTTATTTTTTAAGGCTGAATAATATTTCATAATATGTATAATACCACATTTTGTTTTCCCAATTATCCATCAGTGGACACTTGAGTAGCTTCCACCTTTTGGCTATTGTGAATAATGCTGCTGTGAACATGGGTTCATAGCAGATATCTCTTTGAGTCCTTGCTTCACATCTTTTGGGTATATACCCAAAAGGGATTGTTGGATCATATGGTAATTCTGTTTTCCATTTTTCTGGGAAAATGTTATTACCACACTATACTATCTATAATGACAACTATTTTAGATTCCCACCAACAATGCACAGGGTTCCAATTTCTCCACATCCTTGCCAACACTTGTTTCTGTTTTTGTTGGTCAGTAGCCATCCTAATGGATGTGAGGTGGTATCTCACTGTGGTTTTGCTTTGCATTTTCCTAATAGTGATATTGAGCATCTTTTCATATACTTGTTGGCCATTTGTTTAGCACCTTTGGAGAAATCCTTTGTCCATTTTTTAAATGAGTGTTTTGTTTTTTCATTGAAAAATGATGGTTATAGTCTTAGATTGATATTTGTTACTCGAAATAGTTTGGAGATCATCTAACCTACCCAGTGCTGGAAATTATTTTAGCACACTTCCTGAAAGATAGATTAATCTTTCTTCCCAAAAGATAGGTTAATCTATCTGCTTGAATGTTTCTGATGTGAAGGGAGCATACGGTTTTGAGAGTAGTCTTCTCCATTTTCTGGACAGTTGCTAGAAATTTATTATATACTTTTATTTATGAAATTTCACAAAAGTATTTGTTCACCTATGTGTGTGTGTGTGTGTGTGTGTGTGTGTGTCTACATTCGCATTTATTCGTTGGGGAAAACGTGGAATATACCAGAGATCCAGAATGGTAGATAAAAACCACAACCTACTATTGATATTGAAATTGCATAATTTGAAATAGTAGCCCTCTTTTAGTTTCTCCCTCTCTTCTCTTTCTTCCTTACCGACCAGTTTTACTTATAGAATCCTAGATCCTTTTAGTGGTCTGTAGAGAATCATTTTTCTTATTTTTAGATTTTATTACATTATTCATATATTATTTGTCATTAAAAAATTTACTTGAGGGCTTCCCTGGTGGCACAGTGGTTGAGAGTCCGCCTGCCGATGCAGGGGACACTGGTTCGTGCCCCGGTCCGGGAAGATCCCACATGCCACGGAGCAGCTGGGCCCGTGAGCCATGGCCGCTGAGCCTGCGCGTCTGAAGCCTGTGCTCCGCAACGGGAGAGGCCACAACAGTGAGAGGCCTGCGTACCACACACACACACACACACACAAAATTTACTTGAAAAGCTCTTCCAGTCAACTATGTCAAAATAAAGGACAGAGATGTGGAAGTCATGAAGAATAACAAAATAGTGCATGTCCTGGCGTGTCTGAGAGTGCCTTTCCTTTCTGCTCACCTGTGAATGTCTGCTTGGCTGAATATAGAATTCTTGGGTCACTTTTTTTCTTTTGGCCTAGTTACTGTATTTTTTCCTTTCTCATACACATTTAACAGTTTGACTATCATATGTCTAGGATATTGGCCTTTCATTAATTTGGCTTGACATTGATATGCCCTTTTATCGGAAAAATGCATGTTGCCTTTTATTTTTGTTAATTTTTTATAGTTTCTTTTTAAATTCCTATTACATATATATTGAATCTTTTGAATCTTTATTCCACATTGCTAATCTTTATTCCACATTGCTTATCTGTTTTCATCATTTTTTCTCCTTTCTGTTATTTTCCTTCAGTTTTTCCCATGAGTTTTTGTTGACGTTGCTGTTGTTTTTTTTGTAGTTGTCCTTCCTTGCAGCATGCTTGTCTAATGGTGGGAGTGGAGAGTTTTGTCAGTTTTTTATCAGTCTCTATTGAAAAAAAGAGATTTATTACAGCTTTTACTTGGCCAGTTCACAGATTCTGCGACTCTGAGGCAAGTGCATAGGAAATCAGAATCAGAGGAGGTGTTACGGCCAGAGTTTTGTGAGTTTGCCCAGTCAGCCCAGACCTCACTGGAGCTTTGCCTCTCTTTTGCCAGCCCACCAGCCACACCATACAGTACTCCTTTAGTCATTGTAGTGCTTGGACCCCCTCCGTGCTGCTGGGAGTCCCCACGGGCGCAGGTTGCTTTGTTAAAGTGACACATACGAGAGTCTGCAGTATAAATATCTGTAACGAGTGTAAAATAGTCCTGCCTCCAGAGCTTGGTGAAGTCTACAGGAGTGTTTGGACCTATTCAATGTAAATGTAAAATACTGCTTAATTTGCTACTGTCTACTTTTTATAAACCTTAATATATGTTTCTTTGTAGGTTAGCTTCTTATATTTTTTATTGCTAGCAATGAGTGCTTAAAGCATTTTCTCTCCTTTTATTTTATTTTTGTAGCAAAATTCATTTTTTATTTGAATTTATTTATTTGAAAATTTATTTATCTATTTTTGGCTGCGTTGGGTCTTCGTTGCCGCACACAGGATTTCTCTGGTTGCAGTGAGTGGGGGCTACTCTTCGTTGTGGTGTGCGGGCTTCTCATTGCGGTAGCTTCTCTTGTTGCGGAGCATGGACTCTAGGTGCGCGGGCTTCAGTACTTGTGGCTCGCGGGCTCTAGAGTGCAGGCTCAGTAGTGGCTCACTGAGCCACCAGTGGCTCACTGGCTTAGTTGCTCCGCGGCATGTGGGATCGTCCCAGACCAGGGCTGGAACCTGTGTCCCCTGCATTGGCAGGTGGATTCTTAACCACTGCGCCACCAGGGGAGTCCCTGTTTATTTATTTTTTTATACAGCAGCTTCTTATTAGTTATCTATTTTATACATATTAGTGTATATATGTCAATCCCAATCTCCCAATTCATCCCACCACCACTGGCCCCTCACTTTTCCCCTTTGGTGTCCATACGTTTGTTCTTCACATCTGTGTCTCTATTTCTGCCCTGCAAACCAGTTCATCTGTACCATTTTTCTAGATTCCACATATATGTGTTAATATACGATATTTGTTTTTCTCTTTCTGACTTACTTTACTCATATGACAGTCTCTAGGTCCATCCACGCCTCTACAAATGACCCAATTTCATTCCTTTTTATGGCTGAGTAATACTCCGTTGTATATATGTACCACATCTTCTTTATCCATTCGTCTGTTGATGGGCATTTAAGTTGCTTTCATGACCTTGCTATTGTAAATAGTGCTGCAGTGAACATTGGGGTGCATGTGTCTTTTTGAATTATGGTTTTCTCTGGGTATATGCCCAGTAGTGAGGTTGCTGGGTCGTATGGTAATTTTATTTTTAGGTTTTTTTTTTTGTTGTTGTTTTTTGCGGTACGTGGGCCTCTCACTGTTGTGGCCTCTCCCGTTGCAGAGCACAGGCTCTGGACGCGCAGGCTCAGTTGCCATGGCTCACGGGCTTAGCCGCTCCGCGGCATGTGGGATCTTCCCGGACTGGGGCACGAACCCGTGTCCCCTGCATCGGCAGGCGGACTCTCAACCACTGCGCCACCAGGGAAGCCCTATTTTTAGTTTTTTAAGGCACCACCATACTGTTCTCCACAGTAGCTGTATCAATTTACATTCCCACCACAGTGCAGGAGGGTTCCCTTTTCTCCACACCCTCTCCAGCATTTGTTGTTTGTAGATTTCTGATGATGCCCATTCTAACCAGTGTGAGGTGATACCTGATTGTAGTTTTGATTTGCATTTCTCTAATAATTAGTAATGTTGAGCGGCGTTTTACGTGCCTCTTGGCCATCTGTATGTCTTCTTTGGAGAAAAGTCTATTTAGTTCTTCTGCCCATCTTTTGATTGGGTTGTTTTTTTAATATTGAGCTGCATGAGCTGTTTATATATTTTGGAGATTAATCCTTTGTCCGTTGATTTGTTTGCAAATGTTTTCTCCCATTCTGAGGGTTGTGTTTTCGTCGTTTATAGTTTCCTTTGCTGTGCAAAAGCTTTTAAATTTCATTGGGTCCCATTTGTTTATTTTTGTTTTTATTTCCGTTATTCTAGGAGGTGGGTCAATCTCTCCCAGCTTTTAGATTACTTTTCCTAATCCATGGGTTTAGGAAATGTGCAAGTAAATAGGTATTTGAAAGTATATGTTTGGTGAAAATAATGGGCTCTGAGAAAGGATCTTAAGGATCAGTTCAGTAAACAAAGTAAATATATAATGAGTCTTTATACTTTTTATTCTTTAAGTAAAGAATATTTAAATTATTTCCTGTAAATAAAATATTTATTACAACATAAGTAATGTAGAGCTTTTTTGGCTGCATATAAACTTTTTTCTAGGCTCTGAGGGGTTTTTTTTTTTTTGGTGGCGTATATTTTTGACAATGTAGCACTGGCATTTTTTTGCTCATGCTAATTTTGGGACTACCTCTAACTTTTTAAACGTCAGCCATTCTTTTTTATTTTTTTAAAACTTTTTTAAAAATTTAATTTATTTTGGGCTGCATTGGGACTTTGTTGCTGAGCGCCGGCCGGCTTTCTCTAGTTGCGGCAAGCAGGGGCTGCTCTTTGTTGTGGTGCACGGGCTTCTCATTGTGGCAGCTTTTTTTGTTGTGGAGCACAGGCTCTAGGGACATGGGCCTCAGTAGTTGTGGCACACGGGGTCAGTGGTTGTGACCCGCAGGCTCTAGAGCACAGGCTCAGTAGTTGTGGCCCACAGGCTTAGTTGCTCCACAGCATGTGGGATCTTCCTGGAGCAGGGCTCAAACCCGTGTCCCCTGCATTGGCAGGCGGATCCTTAACCAACTGCGCCACCAGGGAAGTCCACGTCAGCCATTCTTAATCTTGGAGTTGTTTGTCACATTCTTATGTAATTAGTTTTTAAAATATATATATGTCTATGTTAATTAATTGAGTCAATGTTTAAGCCTGTAGAGTTTTTTTTTGAAAACTTGACTTTTGTTATTTCTTGTTTTGGTTCTCTTGGCTTTGTTTCTTCTTCAGATTTCTTAAGGATATATTCTAAATTATAAATAAAAATCATTTTATGTGTTCAAGAGATAAGGCTAAAAACATGCCTGTGGTTAGAAATTTTTCTCCGTTAATTGACTTGGTCTTGGATTCGTGAACACATCGAGAGGCAGTTTAGCCTTGTGCTGAAGAGTAGGGACTCTGGAACTGGATTACCTGAGATTAGATTCTGGCTTCACCACTTACTAGCTGAGTGACATTTGGCAAAGCGTTTGACCTCTCTGTACCTCAGTTTCCTTGTCTGTAAAATAGAGATAATAATTACACCTGCTTTATATGGTTATTATGAGATTTAAATGATTTGGGTGCTAAACTGCCCAGCATATAGGAAGTACCTCAGAAGTTGCAGCCCAAAACAAAAAGACTTGGAGGTTTTCTAACTAGTTTATATCTGTTCTCTCATTTAACCAGTGAATTTATGTTTTATTTATAGGGATACTCTAAAAAGAGTATAAGATATCTGCAATGTTTTTATATCTGTAGTCCTCTCAAAAAGCGTTTATAGTCCTCTCAAGAAGTGTTTATATTCCTAGTTATATTCTTAGCATCTCAGTGATTGCAGCTGGATTCCTAAGTTCTTTTAAACAATATGTTGAATCATTTTCTAAGATTCTGACTTAATCTGCACCAGGCCTACCTCTCTTGTTTATAGAGTCTACATCTTTTCAGAATTAGGTACAGTATTTGCTGGTGTGTACCTTCTTGGTAGTTCTTCATGACATCTGAGATGTAATTGTCTCAGGAATCAAGTTGGTCTGAAGTGTTTTTTACCTTTTACCCCAGCATTCTGGAATGTAATTGATTCTGTTAAGAGACTTGGACTTAATTAAAGTGTGTTGTTCACATTATTTCCTTGCCTGATTTAGATTTTCACTCTATTCTGTAGAGAAAACAAAAGCAGAATAGATTTCTTTTTACGATGTTAGACTGAGTGGCAGCTTTTCCCACCTCCTAGAACTTATAGAAAAGATAATATATATATTAAAATAAAGAAATTATAAAACCTAGTGTAGTCTGTCTTTATCATATAATTATATAATAAAGATGTATACATCTTATGTTACATATATATTACCTAAATATAAAATATAAAGATATAATGAAGAGAGGGAGATGAAACAGGAAGAGAAATGAAATGGAAGGCGAGAAATGAAATGGGAGGGTTGAGGTGAAATGTAGAGAGATAAGGAGCTGCACTGTTCAATAGGTGGCCACTAGCCACAGTGATATTTAAATTAATTACAATTAAATAAAATTTAAATTATCAGCACTAGCCATATTTCAGATGCTTAGTAGCCACATGTGGCTCTTGGCTACTCTGTTGGATAGTGCAGATGTAGAACGTTTCCATTGTCACAGAAAGTTCTATTCATAATGATTGATAAAGATTGCTTAAGAGATAGATGTAGATAAAGTGGGGAAATTATATTTATTACGTATGAAGTATGTAATAACTCCACTCTAATAAGAGAAGGAATGCTGTAGGTGCCCCTCTCCCTCAAATGGCAGTCTTCTTAGAAGGTGGATTGCTGACAGGAATTGAATTGAAGAAATAAACCACATCCTGGCATGTGCCCTCTTAAAGGTGGGAGCATCTCATTTACACAAATGCTCTATGCTCAGAAGTGGAACACTGGGAAGAAGGAGGTTGGAACAACACAGTGACTAAGGGTGTTGCAGTGGAAACAATCAGGAAGGTCGACTCCTGTGCATTCCCCCCTTCCTGGGCCAGGTAGCAGTGGTGAGGTGTCTGTGTCTTTGTAGGAGCTTGCAACAGGGGAAACGGGTAGTGTCTCCTCCAGGCTGGTGAAACCCAGGAGTGATGGGGATCATCTGTATCTGGAAAACCATTCCCTGGGATAATTCATGTTGGATCTTGTCCACTTTACTGACATCCCAAGTAGGTTGTACATACAGTCTAATTACATAAAGATAGTAACATCACTGGAACCGTCAAACATTTTTGAAAGGACAGTACGTAAGACAGCAGATTGAAGAGGGAAGAACTTTTCCCCTAGGAAATAGTTGATAGAGGATTCAGCACAGTAATGTAAACTACTGAAAATGCCTAAACACCTCGAGATCCTGTCCCATCCCTAATTAGTATTCATTAGAAAACAGGGTGTCCTCACAGCCATGTTATGAAAAGCTCTGTACTGTTTTGTTCTGATCAACAAAGGAATGTTTGGGAATTCTAGGCAAGTAAGCAAGGAAACAATGTAAGCAATGACATAAAAACCTCAATGGCTATGAAATGAGAGTAGGTGAGAGTGGAACAGTCGAACAAGTGAGATACTTTGTGAGATTCTGCAAAACTAAAATTGTGCTGATGAAGTTTAAACATAGTGTAGTAAGTCAGTGCTCCATTGTTGGCACATGATGCATTCCTAAAAATGTGAATAAAAATAAATGATACTAAATTTTAGCAACAAAAGCATATATTAAGAGGGACACTTTTTGCCCAGAGAGATTTTTTTAAATTACAAACTTCCTTGCTGTAGTTATTGATGTTTTTTAAGCCCCCATGTATTATTTGAGATATAAAGTTAGTAAGGACATAAATTAATTATTAAATATAGACAATGCAATTTAAAAATAATATAGTCAGGAAGAACTGATCTTCAAGTTGAAGGATTTAGTTTTTATTGAACTGGATATTGCAGTGCTGATTTTGACATTTTGACAGCAGTCTCATCAACTTCTATCTGTCAAGCAGAAGATGTGTAACAATTTGTCATCTTCTCTTGCTTTCTTATGAAACGTAAAGAAGCATTATCGTCCTCTCTTTGGATTTGTGAAATTCCCTTTACTTTTGGATTACTGGAGTTTTTGATGTTGAATCCCAATTCAGAATAGTAAAATTCTGTTTTCATTATCTTTTAGCATGGAACATAGAGCAAGCCAGCCAAAGTCCAGGGAGTATCTGTGTGGCAAGTATTTGCCACTCTTAGCATGTCTGATTTCTATCCGTGTATTTTTTTGTTGTTTGTTTGTTTGTTTGTTTTTATCACAAATATCAGCACCCACGTACCTCCTCGGACTTCTGTACAAAACTGAAATGTTGACAGTAGTATGATAGGTAGCTTTGACCTGTTTGCTAACGAATGTGTGAAAATCTGAATTTGGTGTCACAAAAGCTGTTTAGGATTATCTGTATATAGTGTATATACGTAGGGAGTATTAGGTATACTGGTATATAGTATGTATACATTTCACACAAAATGAACTTCGTGTTGTAAATGATAAGAGTTAAGAGTTTCCTTTGACAGTAGAACTCAGCATGAGGCAAAGGAACAAAAACAGGAGAGAAAAAAAGATGGAAAGAAGGAAAACTGGGAGAAAGAAAGAAGATAGGGACAGAGAGTACAGCTTTCTTCACACCTGCCAGAATTTAATGTTGGTTCCTATCCAGCAGCTGCTATTGCCAGATGACTCTTTTTCTTCAGCTCGCTACCTAGACCTGTCCGAGAATTTATCTGTAGGAAGGAGTGGAGCATCTGGATGACTAGTGCTAGTGAGGTAGATTGACTTTTAGGACGTCAGCTCGGGCTCTGCCTGCTAGATTTAATTCTCTCTGCAATCCCATGTTGTTACTCCTTCCTGACTCATCAGTGAGCACCATTTTCCGTCATTTGAGTGTCTACACTCATAAAGAAAACAACAAAAACTCCTATTCATCAAGAAACCCTGCTCTTGGAGCCTCTAAGAGATTATTAGTTTTTAGATTCCCAGAATTCTTTGGCCTCTTGAATGCAATATCCCAGTCCTGCATAAGGGAAACATTTCCATACATTATGTGGGTGAAAAATTACCAGTGCCTAACCTGATACCTGCTATTGCACTTAAACTCCATTGTAAGGGAGATAATTTAAATTTTTATCATAAAATAATAACTGATACTTAGCATTTACTCTGTGTGAAGGTACCATTCTAGGTACTGCTCGTATTTTTATTTGTGACTATATGAGGTGGATTACTATTATTATACCTGTTTTATGAATGAGAACACTGAGGCACAGAAGTATTAACATTATCTTCAAAGGAAATTTGAAAAATACATTAATTACATTAAAATGAATACATTAAAACCACTTAGCTCCTGATAACACTTCAATGTATTTCCTTAATCTTATAAAAATCATAGATTAAAAATACCATTGTAAGCATAATTATAAAAATGTTAAACAGTTGTAGCCATACTGTATGTAGAGATTTACATCCAACTCAGGTATTTATCTTGGTTAGTCTTCAGTGAGTATGGAGTATGGATTAGAATAATGAACTGAGAGTTATGGGTTTTAGAACTTACTGTGTGAACTTGAAGAAATTGTGCCGTATCAAGCCCTTTTTTTCAAAATGTAGATATCAAACCTAATGATTTGTGAGATCTATTTAAGTTCTAAAATTCAGTGCTTTTGACTTTTCTCCTATTCCCTTCTTATAGTTAGAAACTTCTGAATACTTTAGAAATTCATCTTTTGAAAGCAATATGCAGAGTTTAAATTTTTATCCTTGTCTTTTATTCCTAAAACACTTTCCCATCATAAAAACAATACATGTTTATTATAGAAAATTTGGAAAATACTGAAAAAAAAAACCAACTCAAAAGTTTACACGAACCTCTGAAAACACTTATTAATATTTTAATGTGTTTTACTCCACTCTGGGTTTTTTTGTTTGTTTTAAATAATTGTGTATATTCAGTCTCATCTTTTAAAAAATGTTTGTGAAAGTGATTTTTTAAAAACATTATAGGTGGCTAGCATTTATTGTATCTTTTGTTTCCTTTATTTCAAACAGGGGTGGAACTTTAAAAAAGGTCCATTTATCCACATCAGGATAAATAAGTTGTACTTACTGGATTTACTGAAAGAACTAGGTCCATGTGACAGATTGGGGGGGGATATTTACTATCAAGAATATTGGAAGTTATCTATTTACTACAAGTCATTTCCTCTCTAAGTTCAGTCCTTCAGTACACCATTGTAATTTATTGGGGGAGTGGTATTTTTGTTAGCTATACCTTCTAATTTATTCACTCCTTACTTTTGAAGTAAGATTCATGTTAGAACTAGAATTTATCTTGTAATTTTCATATCATTGCACACATAAGATTTGATAAAGTAAAATGTGAACCTCTTAGATAGTTAAATCAATCAAAATTTTAAGGAGAGCCTTATGTCATTCACACTAACAGTCTCACAGAAAGAATTCTGTCAGGCATAACTTCCTAAAGCAAAAATTCTTTGTAAAGCATCTCCCAGATTTGGTCATGCTTAGATCAGGTTATGGAGAAAGGCACTGCTTCAAAGTAAAGCCAGTTCCATTCTTGGAATCTTTCTAATATCAGTGATCTTATTCCAATATAAAGTAATAGTCTTGGGTGTTTTTTAGGATTAATAAACTTAGTACATTTTAAAATTGAGGTAATTTGCATACAATGAAAATGCACATATATTAACTAGGCAGGTCATTATCAGTAAATTTGATAAATTCTGATAACTTATTAGATGCTAAACACATTTTGCTACAGTAATGTGCTTTATATTCTAATTCCTAATGAGATTGTAGTTACCTTTTGACTTTTGGGACCGTAGCTAAATGTGTTCAGTTTTCTTTGATTAAAAAGGTGTATTCATGAAACACCAGAAAGATTGCAGAAATATGAGAACATGGCCCTTTTTAACCTTTTTTGAGTTGCCAACAGGTTTGAAAAATGCACACGCGCACAAATTTGCTTACAACTTCAGTTGAGTTAGGGCTGCCTACAACCTCAGTTGAATTAGGGCTGCCTCTAATATGCATCTTTGGCTCACAGTTTAATAACCATTGGTCCATAACTAGTGCAAATTGAATGGGAATCAATGTGAATCTTGCGTTGCTTTCATTATCACTTTTCGCTGCTTAAAAATTTCTACTGTCAGTTCCTACATTTAGATTCCTCTAAGCTAACTGCATCAACATGATCAGGACCTGGCTTGGCATCACTTCGTGGAAGAAAGCAGCGGTCATGTAGCTGTTAGTCAGCATGGTGATATAGCTATGGTAACATAAACAGTGTTAAGCTACACTAAGTGTTCAGAATATGGAAAGTACGTTCTGTTTTATTGGATGCTGGTTAAACAACAGCCAGATTTATGTATTGAACTCAGGCTGAATTCTGCGTTAGCAAAGGGAATTAACTTAGCACGGTGTTTATTCAGAGGCAGAGGCCAGGATGGCAAAGGAAATGGAAACAAAATACATTGGAGAACAGTTGAACAAATGGGGATATCAGAGATCAGACTTGAGGACAGGCATAATTTATGTGCTGCCTGTCTTCAGATGCTTTGAAAGCTATCAGAAGAGAAGAGTTGGGTTTACATAAGAAGGCAGAACCTAGGACCAGTGGATATGTTCCAGGTGACAAGCAAGACCATTCTGGCAATTAGAACTGGCCTAATGTGAAAGGATTACTTAATAAATGTTTCAGCCTCAGCTATCTACATCTACAGCAAACCTTAAATACAGCCCCAGTCCTGGCCAGATTAATGTAAAACCTCTCAATAAAGATTTATTTACCTCAGTTTTTATTGCCTGGTAATCACGTTCAGCTTTTGAAAAAATTACAAAGCATGCCAAAAGGCAAGAAACAGCCTGAAGAGACAAAACAAGGATCAGCAACAAATTCTTGTATGACACAAATTCTGGAATCACCAGTTCAGGAATTTAAAATAACTGATTAATATGTTAACAGCTCTAATGAAAAGTAGACACCATTCAAGAACAGATCTAAGTAGAGGTGAACATGCTTAAGAAAGAATCAAAAGTAAATTTTTAATGTTAGAAATAAACACTGACAAATGAAAAGTGCCTTTGATGATCACCTCAGTAGACTGGACACTGCTGAGGAAAAAATCAATGAGCTTGATAGTAGAAACTTTCCAAACTGAAATGCAAAAAGAAAATAGAACAAGCAACAACCTTCCCTCCCAAACAAAACAAAAACCAAACACAGAGCATTCAAGAATTGTGGGACAGTTTGGAAAAGTGTAACATACATGTGCTTGGAATACCAGAAGAACAAATGAAGCAGAAGAAATATTTGAAGTAATAATGGCCAAGAAATTCCAGAGTTAGTGACAGACTTCAAACCACTGACCCAGGAAACGCCGAACAAACACCCGACAGGATATCAAAAAATCTAGTCTGCACTTAGGTGTGTCATATTCAAACTGCAGAAAATGAAAGGCAAAGAGAAAGCCTTGAAAAAAGCCAGAGGGAAAAAACATCTTACTTGTAGGCTAAGAATTACAGTGCACTTCTCAGTAGAATCACACAAGCAAGAAAGGAGTGGGGTGAAAAGTGTTCAAGGAGAAACACCAACCTAAAATTCTATATCCAGTGAAACTGTTCTTTAAAAGTGAAGGATAAAGTAGTGTTTGCTGTTACTGAAGGTGGTCAAGAAGAGGTTGAATGACAAGGACAAGAGAAATGTTGGGTCTAACGTTTGCCTCACTGTATTCTATATATAAACAACTGGCTCTGGGAGATGGTAGTATATATTCAGCAAACATGTATTTCAGGTTTTTGAGGAATGTTACAAACCAGATTCCCTTCTTGGAGCTTCACTCTGGACATGAGCATATTGGAGATTGGAGCAGGGTTGTAGCAGAGAAACTATGTGTGCTCCCAAACAGCCCAGAACCTCTGGTTTATGGCCTGCCTGTTAAAGCCTTGTGTAACGGTGTTCCATGGGACACCCAATTTGGGAAATATCAAATTGGCTGACCTGCATGACCCTGAAATAGTGTGATTCTTTAGAAACTGGGTAATACATACTAAGGGAGTGAGACCAGAAGGTCACACAGAAAATGAAAATAATTTAGGCTAAAAGGTCACACAAAATGAAAATTTATAGAAAGCATAATTAAGTCTACTTCCTAATTTAAATATCAGACAAGTAGAAAAATTAATTTGTTATATCTCACTTCCTTAAATTCCTTCTTCCCACTTGATTTTGAAGTTGCTTACAAATAAATGACCTCAGTTATATGCTGCCTGTCAGCTCCTGGCTCCCCCTCCCCCTCCCAGGTCAGAACTGATGATTAGTGATAGGTTCAACTTTCCTGGAATATTGGTCATCGTTCCTGACTGGACTAGCCCCTTGCCTTTTCTTGTTTCTTTTCCCTTGTGTCTTCTGTATGTTGCTGCTATTATTATTAGTCCTTCTTTTGTTTTGTTTTGTTTTTAAGTCTCTAGGCCCATATGCTGTTATTCATGAGAAAATGACAGCTCCTCTCCATTACTGGGGATTCCAGAGATGTTTTAATGGCAGAATTAGACTACCTAATACAAGTCACAGTTTGTTTCCTAAACATGCTGGATTTTGAGTTTTAGGGACATAACCATTAGTCCTGTGACTGTGGTGATCCTATATTTCATGTAAGGTAGATTTCAGTTGGATATCACACTTCTAAAGAATACCCATCCCAACAACAATTCCAAGATACGACAGGCAGGATAGCATAATGGTTAAGCATGAGGACTCTGAAGCCAGACTGTCTGGGTTTCAGGCTTTTTTGACCTTGTCTGTTGACTTAAGAGGAAGTTTCTTAATTAGTGGTTAATTGTGCTTTAGTTTTATTATCTGTAATGCATGGATGATAAGAGTCTCTACCTATGAAGATTAAATGGACCACTTAGAACAGCATTTGGCATTTAGTAAGCACATCAAAACCTTGGTTAGGGTCACACTCAATCTAGAAATGTATAAAGCTTATTTATAACAGTATCTACCCTCATTACAATTTAGCATTTTTGATTTTTTAAAACCCAGTCGATAGCCAGGTAGGCATTGGGTTCCTTGCAGAAAACTAAGTCCCTGAGAAAATATTAAATCTTTTTTCTACTTGTTAATCCAGAAGGCTAATGAGCCTTCATTATAATAGAATTATAATTTATTAACAGGTGGGAATTACCTATTCCAAGAATATTCTAGAAGTAAAATCTGCTTTTATTGTAGAATACTTATTAAAGAGAATGACAGTAAGCCCTCAAAGGAACTGCAAGATATAAGACAGTCTGTTAGATGACATTCATTTACACAAAAGTATTTCCCACTAAAAGGTAACTTTTCTGCAGATGGTCAAGGAAAAATGGTTCCATCAGAGATGTGTGGGATAATGTGAAAAGAAATGAGAAAGGATTTGATATTTTACTTTTAAAATACTTTAATTATATATACAATAGTTTTTAACAATTGCAGGACTAGATCCCAAGCTAAGTTTGGGTATTTGTTTTCTAGAAGACAAGTTAGGGCAAACCACTGAGATCTTTACCTGCTTTACACTCTGTTACCTGGAGATGGCAACAGACTTGACTAATCTCCCCGACATCATGGAATTTCTTGGCCGCCTTTAAGAAAATAAGTGGTATTTTTAAAATATTGATTGATACTTCAATTAACTTTTCCTGTCTAATCTAGCAAAGAGCCCCAACCCCAGGGTAAGCAAAATGAAGTAAATTATGGTGGATCCTGAAAAGTGAGAATCAGAGCTTCTAAATAGTTACATTGAAGAAAGTCACTTAAGGAAGACTTGTTAACACTTAAAGAGAGGCAGAAGACGTAATGAAATACATATCAAAGAACAAAACCATTTAGGGGTCTGCAGAAGAACAAATAAAATGAACCAGGATTATGAAGATTACCATCAACCTAAGGGGTTCTATAATATGTTCTGAAGATTATGTCTTGATACTATTTTGAATGAAGATAACTAGCTCCACCTTCAACATTAATTTGTGCTTTTGTGACCCAAGGACCAACTTATTTTATTCTCAAACATGTAGTTACAATGACGACTGATTAAAAATGATGTAACAGGTAAATTTTAAGTAGCCAAAACTGAATCAACCAGATTTCAGACTAAGAATACATATAGTGAGATATAAAGGGAGAAATTAAATTGCTTAGGTGTTTGCATAGATACAGCTTGTGGAATACTATGGAAATAAGATGTCGTATGGAAATACGACATCACTCCATCTTTAAGAAATGCTATTGTGGAGAAAGTCTTTAATACTAGGATGTCCATGTTTTTTTGGCTGAAAAAAATATCCTCATATGTCTTTTAAAACTGGGGGTTGTCCAGCCCATATTGTTATACTTGAAAGGCACCCTAAACATTGATTTCACAAATGAACAATGAAAAGTGAGAGAGAATGCATTATCAAAGCCTTGTTTTCAGAGCATTCTGGAATCTGGATTACATTCAAACTTGATTCCTACAAAAGCTACATAGCTTGCTCACTAGAATCGGGATTGGGCTTCCTAATTTGATATATTCCTCTTTCTGCTGCAGCAGCTGTCTCTCAGGAAGTGGGTAGGAAGGAAGGGGCTGTAATATGGTAGGCATGATGCTTGAAATTGTTGACCACAGCCCTTAATGGCCACTAAAGATGCACATGTGGGTATAGTTGAATTTCTCCAAGTTTTTTTTTTTAATTCAGAGTCATGTATGAAAGAAGAGAGCAGAATTATTAGTAGTAGCATGTGCAAGGTAATGGCAGCCCCTATATATGTATATATATATATATATATATATATATATATTTAAATTCAGAAATAGTTAACCTATTTATTTATTTTAAGCAACTGAAATATTAGAACAACTGTATCTGGATCAGCCCTAAAATGAATAAGAACTCCAAATTTTAGGAAATTTATCCTCTTAGCTGTTTTTGGTGCAAGATGGCTCTGATACCATCCCAGAATGATAACTGCAGTTCTGTGGCACTTCATAATTTGAAAGCTTCCACATTAACTTATTTAAGCCTAACAGTCCAATAAAATAGATTCCCATATTTTACAAAGGAAGCAGCTGAGGCTTAGGTAATCTTAGGGTGCCCTTGCCTAAGATTACAGGTAGTAAATTGAGGAGGTGGTACTTGTATCCAGATCTTTTGACCTAATGCCCAGGAGAATCAACTGGGGACCTCTTCACACCCAGTGTTCTGCTGAACACTGTAAGGAATATAGATACACACAAAGTGTGTTTCCCCCTAATTATGAAAACTAGAGAACAGTATAGTAGTATTTAAGTTCAGAAATAACTTGAATAGTAGCAGATCATAGGAAGTTAGTGTGAAACTAAAGTAGGAAAAGTTTCTATGGCAAAGTTTGGTCTTAAAATAGGTCTTGTAAGATGGAGATTTGGACACAATGTATACTCAACATTAGCTGTAAAGAAAAGCATTTCTAGTGGTGGTTCAGATTTCAACCTAGCTCTAACCCACTCTAACTGCACACAAGATAGATCACACCTCCTGATTCATTAATGTTGAAATATAGTCAGACGAGGGTTTGCAGTTTTAGGGTGGTGGTGGTGGTGATACCGGCAAGTAAATTAAGAACAAAAATACAGACCTTGTTGAATGAGGGGGGAATAGTGAGGGAGAAGTAAAATGACTCATGTAAACAGTCAACAGGAAATGAGGTGAAGCATTGGTTCCCAAAGTGGCAGCTGATCTTTCAGCAGAAATTCTGCAGGCCAGAAAGGAGTGGCATGATGCATTTAAAGTGACAAAAGGGAAGAACCTACAACCAAGAATTCTCTACCCAGCAAGACTCTCATTCAGATTTGATGGAGCAATCAAAAGCTTTACAGACAAGTAACAGGTAAAAGATTTCAGCACCAGCTTTACGGCTGTTAATGGAACTTCTCTGGGTAAAAAAGAAAAGGCCACAACTAGAAACAAAATTACAGAATGAAAAAGCTCACAGATAAAGGCAAACATACAGTAAAGGTAGGAAATCATCCATACACAAAGCTAGTAGGGAAGTTAGACAAAAGTAGTAAAATTATCCGTCCACAATAAGGAGGTAAGGGATGCACAAAACAAGATGTAAAATATATCAAAAACAGTAATTGTGAGGGGAGGAGAGTACAAATGAAGGGTATTTTTAAATGCATTTGAAATTAAGAGATCAGCAACTTAGAGCAATCACGTATATATATAGACTGCTATTCCAAAACCTCAAGGTAACCGCAAACCAGAAAATCTATAATACATATAAACACAAAAAAGAAGGGATCCAAACAACACTAAAAACAGTCATCAGATCACAGGAGAAGAAGAGAACAAAAGAAGAAAGAGACCAAAGGGGACAGGGCGGGAGGGATAAATTTGGAGTTCGAGATTAACAGATAGAGACTACTATATATAAAATCGATAACAAGGACCTACTGTATGGCACAGGGAACTATATTCAATATCTTGTAATAACCTATAATGGAAAAGAATCTAAAAGAATATATATAGATATATTCTTTAAATATATATTATATATAACTGAACCACTTTTGCTGTACATCTGAAACATTGTAAATCAACTGTACTTCAACTAAAAAATTAAAATTAAAAAAAAGACTTTTAAATACACAGACTAGTCAGAGCACGATACCTTTGCAGTAAAAGCAGTTCAGTATTTATTGCTGAGGGAAGGGGCTTAATTTTTTAATGCTTTGGCTTTTCAGCAGTTTTTTTTTTTAATTTAGGTCCTTCCCCTTCTTTGGGGCTGGAACAGGGCTAAGTTCTTTTGAAAGCTGTTTTTGCAAAATGCAGGTTTAGTTAGAAAAGAATGAGAACACTGAAAGAGACTTGTGGCCTTACCTATTGATGTGTTTATCAGATTAGACTATCACACCTTTGACTTTCCCTGATACATGCATGCCACTGGATCCACGTTTGTGTTTTCTCTTTCATGCTTAGGGTAATTTTCCTGGTTTACTGAGAATAAAAAGATATTTCTTTTCTCCCACTCCAGCTTTATTGAAGTAAAATTGGCACATAAAATTGTATATATTTAAAGTCTACGATGGGATGATTTAACATGTATTTGTGAAATGATTACCACAACCAGGTTAATTAATATATTCATCACATGGCTACTTTGGTGATGAGAACACAAGGTCTACTCTCTTAGCAGTGTATCAAGTGTACAACAAGTGTACAACACAGTATTATTAACTATAATCACCATCTGTACATTAGATCCCCAGAGCATATTCATTTTATAACTGAAGGCTTGTACCTTTTGACCAGTATCTCCCCATCTCCCACCCCCGCTCCACCCCAGTCCCTGGTCACCATCATTTTCTGTTTCTGTGAGTTCATCTTTTTTTTAAGGGTCCACATATAAGTGAGATTATATAGTATTTGTCTTTCCCTGTCTGGCTAATTTCATTTAACGTAATGTCTTACAGGTTTGTGCAGGTTGTTGCAAATGACAGAATTTCCTCATTCTCGTAGCTGAATATTCCATTGTATATATGTACCATGTCTTTATCCATTCACCTGTTGACAAAGAGTTAGGTTTTTTCCATATCTTGGCTATTGTGAATAATGCTGCGATGAACATGGGAGTGCAGGTATCTCTTCCAGACACTGATTTTGTTTTGAGGTCAGTGTTAGATATTTGTTCTGACACCAGGAGGGCGCTATGTGTTTTATTACATGTTTCTTTCTCATGCAAAATCTTTGAGTCAGGTCTGTGGAACTAGGAGTGGGACAATGGCCAGCTTTTCTTTAAGTGATGCCCCTGCAATAGGAGCTGAGCTGTTGGTGAAGGGAAGGGGTGCAGGAGCCTGTGTTCCTCTTGGCTTGCCTCTTCTCGTGAAGACCACCACCTCCTGAATCGGGGGCAAGGGTTATCCGTGCCCCAGTATTCTCAGCTTCTGCATCTAAGGTAGAGCCTGTGTTTCACGGAGTGGGGCTGAGCAGAAGGGCGCCCTCAGGCTCTTAAACTTAAAATTTTTGAACCCTTAATCCTCTCTTTTTTTGTTTACTTGTAAAGTAGCCTTGACTTCTCCCCCACACACGTGGCTGAATTTTATTCTCCTATTGCTCAACTTTATTTTCTTCATTGTATTTATACCTGAAATAATATTGATATTTATGTTTTTTTATGCCTCCTTCCCCCTGAAATGTTAGCTTTGTAAAGGCAAGAGACCTCATCTGTTTTGTTTAACACTGTTTTCTCCAGCGCTTAATAAATATATACTAGCCATATGCTGGGGACTGCCATCACAACACTCGCAGTCTTGTAGGGCAGAGAGGAGGATTGTAAATAGACAGTCAACAACATTTTTCTGAAGGTGCTGTGAAAGAGGAGAGTGTATCCGTGGTGCTGTGATGATTCTGACCTAAGAGAATTAACTATCATTATTGTACATCAGAATCAAAACAGTATACATATCTTATTGTAAGCATCATTGCCATAGGAAGCCAACTTGTGGAATCTTGGAGCCTCTTTCTAGACCACCAGTGAGGCAATTGAAAAGTTTTGGGACTATGGCCTGGATCATAGAATTGGGTAGTTCGTCAGGTTTCATCTGGCTTTTTCTTCAGGCTAACATCAAATAGTTAACCAGAGCTACTTAAATCTTTTGTCTTTCAGATGAAAGTCCGCCTGTGACAGTAGCAGAAAGCTTTTGATTACTACTTTTGTTCCTAATAGTAAAGCACGATTTTACTCGCTTATGAAGGATAGTCACTCTTCTCACAGGATTATTGAGAGGATTAAATGAGTTCGTATTTTAATGCGTGGCATTCAATAAATGGCAGCTTTTGATTATGTTTACCAAGTTTTTTGTATGCAGTGTTGCCAATTGGCAGAAGGCTTTTATCAATAATTGCCACAGATCCTTTGAATCAAAGGATTAATATAAACCTTAATAATTGAAGTACAGCCTATCTGGATGCTAGAAACTAGAAATTAGGGTGAGCAGTAATGACCACTAAAGGCACATAAGACATTTCTCAAAACATCTAGCCTCGAGAGGAGCAGAGAGTAATTACTTTTGAGCGTGTTTGAGCAGCATCTGGATATGTCATGCTGACCCCAGAGTACTTTAGGTGTTACTTATTAGAGAATGATTTAGTAAGAACAGAGGGACAGATGGAGATATGTGTTTGCCCCCCTACCAGCATGTGCTGAGGAAGACACGTATGCTAAATGAGATGTGTGTGGAGATCCCACTGAAAAGTATGCATCTAGAATGAAATACTCTGGTGCTTCTCTTTTGTTTGCCACTCCGAGCTGTTATGCTGAAACCTACCTGGTCTTCCAGTGTGTCACTGGCAAAGGGGAAAAGGGAAAAGGAAAATCTTACCTTGAGGTTATAGATCCCAATTAAACTCTCTTTTACTCAACCTTGATCTTCATGATGGATTAGAAATTCAGGAACAGGCAGACATGGCAAAGATTGACCCCGCTCTTGTGTGCCCAAAGCTATCCTAGAACATGTCCAGCTTTCAACCTTGTCTGCTTTGTCTGCCATTGTGCCCAGTTCCCCATGCTTCAGAAATCTTCTCCTTTCCCTTAGAGCAGTTGTGATATAGTAATTCTGACAAACTCCTTTCCCCAGGTGTAGTTATTCTTTAAAAGAGGAGGCTCAGTAACACAAAGTTTGCTAACTGATTTCATTTTAGACAGAAAAACCGTAGAGAAGTAGCTCACAAGTTGGCTGTGTATTAGCATCCTTTGGGGGAGCTTTTACAAAATTTGAGAGCTCTGGATCCACTGCCAGAGATTCTCATTTAATTGATAGATAGTGAGGCTGGAGTTCTCTTGAAAATTCTGAGTTTCTTCAAAAATTTCCTAGGTGATTCAGTCAGAGTTGAGAAACAGCTAAAGAAGAAGGGCTCTTTGTGGAGAGACCTTCGACCCCAGATGAAAGCTTATCACTCACCTGGTCTGTCTTGAGATCACCCTTGGTCAGAGGGAAGGAGAGGGCTGTAGGCTTTATAGAGGGAATAATACCCACTTTCTAGGTTCCCCTCTTCACATCCCACCTCTACTAGGTGATGGAGTAAGGAAGGGTCCTCTCTCCTTGTTGAAGTCTGGAAACTTCAGTTAAAAGATATTTCCACTACAGAGAATGGGCTGTTTCCCCCCTAGGCCAAACATGATCTTAATTAGTTTCCAGTCTGACTCCTTAGGCTGCTGTTTGCAGGGTTTCCTAACCTTTTTTCTGTGCCATTGTAATCCTTTGGTGATCTGGCGAAGCCTTGGACCCCTTCTCAAGTTAAATATTTTAAATATAGAAAACAAAATGCATAGCATTACAATGGAAACAAGTTATATTGAAGTAGAGTTATTAAAATAATAAAATTTATACAGTAATATATGCTTCTTTACTGATATAATAAATTACATGTAGCAATTGGTCTAATAATTTCAAAGTAGTCATAAATGTAAACAATATTTTAAGATAGATGTGAAAAACTGTAAAGTAATATTGAAGCAACTGGTTTCTATTAAACTCACAGATACTGATAATGCTCCTGTGGTCTGCTGCCAACATTCAGAATTGAAAACAGTGCTAAATTTCAGTTTAAGTTTGTGAAAATAAATATATACTTTTTCTTATCCAAGCTCCTGTATACCTGAAAATCTTATATGCTGTGGTTAAGTATATTAATATTTTAGTCTTCTCTTTACAAGTGTGAAACAAGAGCTTACGATTGTGATTTTTCATAATAATGAGTTTACCTACTTGAGTATTTCCCAAGTCCCTCTTTTGATCCTAAAGCTCACATTATAATCTCGTTATTCAGCATAAACTGAATGTTTTACCAGATTTAACATAGAGCATTAGCTAGATAAGCTAGATAGCTCTTCTCTGAACTCCCAGAAATGCTAATGAGAGTGGTTTGATGTTACAGGAATACAAGCGCAAGTTAGCCAGAGTTTCCCTGGTGCGAAAAGAACTCAGGTCCCGGATCCAGAGCCTGCCGGACTTATCTCGATTGCCCAATGTCACTGGCAGCCACATGCACCTGCCCTTTGCGGGGGACATCTACAGTGAAGATTGATGACCAGTCTCTTTCCAGGGCCCAGGACTTTGCAAGAGATGGAGACAGGTTAGGTGGATAGTCCTGTAGTGTTATTTTTGTATATTGTTGAGAGAGTGACAATTAACAAAAAGAAATAAGTAATTTATAAAATTGTTTAAAATGTTGGTTTGTTTACTATTTTATTGGTAAGTTAACATGACTTAGTTTAAACAACGTGAATCTCTGTGTATTAATAAGCTCACAAATAGTGATTATTTTCAAAAGATCTTTTTGTAAATTTTTTTGATTCAGGGCCTTGTGAGAAATTCCATGTTTCTATTTCTTCATGTATTTTCAAATGATTTTCTTTATTTTCTTCAGTATCTAATCACTGTATAGTATGTAATTCCTAAAGAGTAAGAACTAATGAGGAGTTTGTTGAGAATTTATTATGGTATAGTTAGGACTTGATTGTAGAAGGGACTAAGTGTTCCAACTTAATTTTCACCCTTCTCCCCAACCACAATATCAGTTCTGTGCCTCTCAATGCCTTTGATTGCTATTACCTAGAGGTCAGTAATTTAACAGTAAACATGGATGTCATTTTGAGAGTCAGATCAGAACCTAGAGAACTTTTCCACAATAGTACTATAGGGGTTCCATTCCAACTGCCACAGTGTAGAATAAAAGGAGTGTTAAATAGGGACCCCCTTGAATAAACTGTTTATTATTATTTGGATAGATTAATATGAAAATGCTTTGGAAATGTTATGAATTTTGACATTGTACCAAGAGAACAACTCTGATTCTAGAACTGATTTCTAGTTGTCAAATCAGGCTCCTTTTAACATAATTGATCCCTTTAACACAAAGCCATCTGTGGGATTAAAAGAAGTGTAAAATAATGATACTTTATTATTCTCTTAGCCATTTAACTTTAAAAACAATAGTATTTTTAGCTTTAATATCTCAAGAACACAATATTCATTAATGTTCAGTAAAGTAGCCTGGAACATTTTTAATGTTTCCTTAAGGTTTTTGAATGACTGTATATTTGGAAATTAAGCAGTGCTATACTACAGGGTAGATCTGGTAAATATTATATTTGTATATTTAGAATTACCAAAACAAATGTACTTTTCTTTTACCTTTTATTTCTAACCCTGTGTGTTAGAGCAGTTGCATGCTCTCCTGCTTTCTCTTTAAATCACATTGTTAAGCTGTGGATTTTGTACTCAGTGATGACTTAGGATGAACATTTTTTTCATTCATTACTTTACATATTAGAAATTTTTCTTTTCGTTGTAAGAAGATTCAACTGAGATAGTCAAGAAAACATCTTTTAGATCCCGCAAGCCAGTTATGTCTCACTAGTCTGAATGGCTTCACTCTTTCTCAGTATTAGAGATTATAGCTAAAATGAATTTATATGTGAAGGAGAAGACAAATATTTATTTTTAGTAGCCAGTAGTTTTGGGAACAGTGCTTTTAACAGTTTGACCTCTCAGAAACAGACTCACAGAGAAGTAGTTCCCACATATGGCTTATATTCCAAAGTTTTTTAGTCAACTTTTGGGACTCGGGGCACATTTTTTCACAGGAACGGTAGTAATTAGATTCCCTGTGAACACTACCACAGAAAGCTCACCCAGGAATCTAACCCACTTAACCATGAATGTACTTAACTTGTAATGTGGTTGACAAATTACTGGTAGTAGATCCTGACCAACATTTGTAACGTCACTAAGGAAATGGTGTGTAGCAGCCAGACTTACACATTGGGGTGTATGTCTGTCTTGTGTACTTCTGTCCCTAGGTGTAGGATTTGTAAGAAAAAGATTCAGCATGGTGGTGGAGGGTGTAACCAATGCACAATTATTAAAACCTGGTTATACCTGTTGTAAAAGTATGCCACATAAGTTAATTTTTGTTAAAGTGAAAGCAAAAGCTTGTGTATTAATTTATTTTCAGAATCTTGACCTTATTTATGATCTGCTGAAGTGTTGATTTATCTATTCAAAATACATTTTTTCCATTTAAAACTAATTTATAAACTATGTACTCCTGGGAAGATTTGAAACCTATTAGAAGTTTGTTGAAATATTTTCACCATTTAAGACAGACTTCTGACATAGATACTGATTTTAATGCCAGTATCTGCTCTAAATATTTATGATAAAAACGCATTATTTTTTAAAGAGCTTGATGCGATTTGTGATAAGTGATAGTACTCAACCTGAATCCTACTCCCAATTTCACCCTTTGACCAGTCCTCCACAAACCTTCAGTTGTTGGTTGATTTACTGACTGTAAACACAAATGATATGGTCTGGTTTAGAAGTTATGTTTTCAGCCTTATGATAATTAACATGGTAAGCCTTAGCAGTAAATAGCTTTCCTTTCTAAAAGGGAGACTACATTTTCTCAAGAAATGGGGCTAGCTGGGGGTACTATAATACCAGATTCTGAATCAAGAGCATTTTCTTCACTGTGTACGTGAGGCAAACCATGCATTTTTGAGTGCAGCTTGGCCTGGCCCCTCAAGAGAAAAGCATGTCACCATACTTGCAGTAGGGGTATTTTGGTTTGAATGGATACCATCACTCTTTTCTCCACAAACAGTGCAGAGAGCTGTCTGGAGTGGCAGTTTGAACAGATTCCCTGGCGTTCCCTCTGCTCCTTCCATCATTACAGTAAGTAAAAGAACCACATGGGGGAACCCGGGAGTCTGAGAAAATGAGCTGTGCTTAATAGCCAACCTCCCTTTCTAGGAAAACCAGTCCAGGTGCAGCTATTTTGGTACCTCTTCTCACATGCACTCTGCGTCAGGGTTTTTCTGTAAGAACTCCTTCAGGGTCAGCAACAGCCAGGATGACCTTGTCATCTTGATTTGCAAAATTAAAATAACAAACCTAGGTTGTCAATTGTCACTGTAGATGAGCAGCTCATCTATTATCATTATTGAACAGGTTCTGAGAAATCTTTAGAAAGAAAACACTCAAAAGTACAAATTAACAAGGAAAGTTAGAATGTCCTTTCTGAATTTTCCATTCAAAAAATTTATATTATATGAAATAACATAAAGCTCTATACTGCTTTGATTTCTATTAAGAAGTAGCACCTAAGATGTAGTCTTGTTTAATAGTTGTTGCACTGTATCGAAGCTTTTTAAAGTGTAAATCCAATTCTTCTCTGTATAGAAAGGGAGCATTGTGTTACTTACTGAATTTATTTATACAGAGCATTTGTTGCCATCTGTAATTCCAGCCATCCACACATGAGTCTGTTCTGAGGTGGCAGTAGCACACGGGAAGATGAAGTTTCCCTATTTCTTTACCCCTTTTTCTTTGGTGGTATCTGATGAAAATAGAAGATGTTCTTAATAAAGTTTTACGTTCTTTTTGAGATGTGTAGATTATTTTTGTGAATTTGTTTAATTGGATATGGGGTGGGGAGGGAGACATTGATGGACTGGGAGGGAAACAAAGTACTGGGAGTGTCCAGCAATATTACCGTGGAGAAACTGCCAAAGGAGATTCTATTTGCATGGTCAATGGGAACCAAACTTGAGCGAACATCCGAATCACCTGGAGGGCTTATTAAACCATAGGTTGCTGGGCCCCACCCCCAGAGGTTCTGGGATAAGGCCTGATAGTTTACATTTCTAACAATTTGATGCTAATGCCACTGAGTTTAGGGACCACATTTTGACAACCGCTGCTCTAGAGTAACTTTCAAGTCCGTGACTTGCTTCATGATTTAAAATTCCAGGTAATTTCAGGCAATTCCAAGTAATAAGATAATAAAGTATGGGTTTTACAGTTCCGTATATAGCAGTTCCTTTGGGCAGAGAACGAGACCATATCTTGTTTTGTGACCTACTGCACAGAAATAGTGCTTTTTTTCTTTCTTTCTTTCTTTTTTTTTTTTTTTGCGGTACGCGGGCCTCTCACTGTTGTGGCCTCTCCCGTTGCAGAGCACAGGCTCCGGACGCGCAGGCTCAGCAGCCATGGCTCACGGGCCCAGCTGCTCCGCGTCATGTGGGATCTTCCTGGACCGGGGCACGAACCCGTGTCCCCTGCATCGGCAGGCGGACTCTCAACCACTGCGCCACCAGGGAAGCCCAGTAGTGCTTTTGAGTGAACAGATTCACTTGGTACCTTGAAATCCCTGGAGTACAGGTCCTCTCACCACATCTTGAATTTAAAGCAGAATTGGAAAATACTAGAAATCTGAGGGAGTCTCTAGGGCAGTGTTTGCCAAACTCCTTTTATAAGACTCACTTGGGACATTTGCAAAAAGGGCACATACCTCCTGAATCAGAATTCTCTGTGATTCTTATCTAGAGAGTCTGGGAGGTCTAGTCCTTAGGCTAGTGCCCCTGGTTTTCCGTTCCTGGATGGCCTCTGGTCACTTTATCTGAATCCGGGTGCTTCCCATTCCCATTCCAATTTTCCCCCCTTGCAGCAGTAGGTTTTATACAGTGGGACCTGCATCCAGAGATTCTGTTTCTGAAGATTTGGGATAGATTTGGAAATCTGCATTTTTAAACAAGCTACCAAGATGATTCTGATGCAGGTAATTCTTGACTGTACTTTGAGAAACAATGCCCTGCAAAGCAAATTATGGTCTATAACATACAATGATGGTAGGTCACGCATTTATGGTACTTACTGTACACCAGGGCTGCTCTAAGCACTTCACATATCCTTTGCGATAGATGCTCTGATTATTCTAGTTTTACATATGGGGAAGCTAAGACACAGTGTAAATTCTGTGTGACCCTGAGCAAGTCAAATGGTGAAGCTGGGATTCAGACCCAGCTCCAAGTCTGACTCTGAGCCTGTGCTTCTGAACCACTACATAGTGCTGCCTGTTATACTGATATGTTGTGTAGCAGCTCTATCATCACCATATCCACATTTTGCACAATGTGAAGTTATAGTGAAATTATAACATGCAAATATTCAAATTAAAAAGTAACAGCTAGAAGTGTGGTGAAGGAGGGGGGCTTATGAAAAGATATTATACACAGTTGTCTTGTGTGTTGTTTTTATTGAGGTAAAATGTATGTAACATAAAATTCACCATTTTAAAGTGTACTCTGGCATTCAATACATTGATGATTAACACTGTTGTGCAACCATCACCACCATTCATCTTTAGAACATTTTCATCTTCCCCATTTAAAACTCTACCCATTAAACTATAACTCCCTATCTCTCCAGCCCCTTGCAACCATTTTACTTTCTGTCTCTATGAATTTGACTTCTCCAGGTACCTCATATAAGTGGAATTATAAAATATTTGTTCTTTTGTGCTTGGCTTATTAAACTTAGCATAATCTCCTCTAGGTTCGTTCATGTTGTATCATGTGTCAGGATTTCCTTTTTTTTTTTTTTTTTTGTGCTGTACCGGGCCTCACTGTTGTGGCCTCCCCGGTTGCGGAGCGCAGGCTCAGCGGCCATGGCTCACGGGCCCAGCCGCTCCGCGGTATGTGGGATCTTCCCGGACCGGGGCACGAACTCGTGTCCCCTGCATCGGCAGGCAGACTCTCAACCACTGCGCCACCAGGGAAGCCCAGGATTTCCTTTTTTTTTTTTTTTTTTTATAAAGTTTCTCACCACAGACATTTTTTAAAAATTAATTTATTTATTTTTGGCTGCGTTGGGTCTTTGTTGCTGTTCGGGCTTTCTTTAGCTGCATCGAGCGGGGCTACTCTTCGTGGCAGTGCGCGGGCCTCTAATTGAGGTGGCTTCTCTTGTTGCGGAGCACGGGCTCTAGGTGCACGGGCTTCAGTAGTTGAGACACACGGGCTCAGTAGTTGTGGCACGTGGGCTCTAGAGCGCAGACTCAGTAGTTGTGACTCACGGGCTTAGTTGCTCCGCGGCATGTGGGATCTTCCCGGACCAGGGCTTGAACCCTTGTTCCCTGCATTGGCAGGTGGATTCTTAACCACTGCGCCACCAGGGAAGCCCTTGAATTTCCCTTTTTAAGGCTCAGTAGTATTCCATTGTATAGATATAGAATGGAATATTTTGTTTATCCAATGGATATTTTGTTTATCCACATTTTGTTTATCCATTCGTCTGTTGATGGACCCTGGATTGCTTCCACCTTTTGACTATTGTGAATAATACGACTATAAACATGGGTGTACAAATATCTGTGCAAGTCCCTGCTTTGATTTCCAATTGGTTTTTTCAAAGCAATTATTTATATTTGTATCAATGAAGTAGAGTTAGAATGAACTATTGATAGGGATAGTCTAGACAACATTTTAATGAATACCTATGTTTAAGGCATGGTGTTAAATCTTGTGAGATATACAGAGATTATTCAACTGCATGGCTGCTCTCAAAAAATTTACAATCTAGTGGGAATGGATTCAGTAACAATTTTTAGAATTGACCAAAGCTTGCTTTTATTTTTAAACTAGCATATTTTTTCCAAGCCAGTGGTTCCATAGGCCAGCATTAGCCTCAGCTGGGAACTTCTTTGAAGTGCTGAAGTCTCAGGCTCCAGACCTACGGAATTAGAAAATCTAAGGCTGGGGACCAGCAATGTATCTTTTAAACAAGCCCTCTAGGTAATTCTAATGTACACTCAAGCTTCAGGTTTGTATTGTGTACCATGTTCTAGGCATCCAACACCTTACCTCAACACTTTATTCTCAAGTATGGGAAAACTTTAGAGGGAATAAAAGGACTTGGTCCAACAAAAGCAATTGTAAAAAAGTGTGCTTTTCCTGACAAGCCAAGGAATGCTTTTTATCTGCCTTATTTCTACTCTTAGGAACCCCACTCTGTCTGCCCTGGCAAATTTCTCCATATTTTCTTATTTCATTTCTCTGTCTAGTGCATCTCTTGTCATTCTTCTGAGGCTGGTAGAGTGAAGGAGAAACAGTAATGCAGTCTGGGCTCTGACCATTATCTGCCTTATCTAAAAGACTGATTAGCCCTTGGTATAATTACACCACCACAGGTTTAGCCATTTTAATTGCTGAAGTCCCTGTGATTTTATTTCCAACTTGTTGGATGCCATCAAAAATGAAAACTGTATTTTACTGCCCTTTTTGTAAATGGATCACTGACTAAAATGGAATGACTAAAGTGAATTTTAGAATTACACATTTCACATTTCAGTTCTATGCATCATGGAAAAGGTAAAAAATTGAAATTTTGAATTAATTTAAGTGAAATTGTTATGCAGAGCCATTAGCTTATTCAGATGTATCTAGAAAAAATCAGTTGTATCGGTATTGTTTAGTTTGGTTGATTGTCTTAAAGTCATATTTCAAATATACAAAGAAATATTTTTTAAAAATAAAACGTGTTTATTTATGGAAATACAAGTTAAACAAGAAATTCTGAGGTTTAAATCATATATTAATACATTATTACATTAGTATTTAGTGTCTCCTTTTTCCAGCTCTTGATATTTATGTTATAAAATCTTGTAATACTCTTATGGGATTGAGTTACTAGCAGAGAGCTCACAATGCTATTTGATTCTTAAGGGTCTTTGCATAATTTAGTGATAACTGCCATAAAGTGGTTGTGGTTTTGATTGTGGTTTTGTGATTTGAACTGTTAGACCGCTTAACAGAGGGAAATTCAGTTTTCATTCTTCTTTTTGAGCTGGTATTTGAGCTCTGCAGGACCTCGGGCACACTTCATGTCCATGTCCAGTTCCTTGTGCCTTTATCTAATTGATAGTTCTTGATACCCTATCCTAGTCATTAGTGCTTAGCATTCTCCCTGTTAGAGTTGCTAGTCCCTCCCTACCTTGGCTAGCATGAGGAAGAAAGACTAACTTCTTTCTATTTCCTTTGTCTTTTCTTCCTTGCTTTTATGTCCATTGATGGACAGAGCAATTACAATTGTGGTAAAGTTTTACATCAACAGAATAAAGCTCTTTTACTAGTTGGGCGTAATTTTCCCACCAGGAACCAATAAAAAGCAAACTACTAATGATGGAGCTTATTGATTGGTTAAAATATAATTTTTCCTTAACCAGCAGGTTTTGCAACATGGCTTAGAGCTTTTTTTTTTAAGGCTAGTATGTTTTTCAAAATGTATGACTTAGAAATAATATTTAAACAGAAAACCTAATTATTTTAATATAGTGGAAGTGTTTTAGAAATAATATGTAAACAGAAAACCTAATTATTTTAATATAGTGGAAGTGTTTTTAAGGGCGTTTTTTTTTGTTTTGTTTTTTTTGCGGTACGCGGGCCTCTCACTGTTGTGGCCTCTCCCATTGCGGAGCACAGGCTCCGGACGCGCAGGCTCAGCGGCCATGGTTCACGGGTCCAGCCGCTCCGTGGCATGTGGGATCTTCTCGAACCGGGGCACGAACCCGCGTCCCCTGCATCGGCAGGCGGACTCTCAACCACTGCGCCACCAGAGAAGCCCCTAGGGCGTTTTTAAAAAGCTCCATATTATTTAAATTAGTTTAAAAATCCTTGTAGTTATACAATGTAATAATTGGTAATTCAAATAACCCAGGGCAATAGGTATGCAATTTTATTTTTAGATGTTACTTAATCATAGTCATATATGAAATTTAATCTTTACTAGATATATATTTTGCAGCTTAATAATTACCTTTGAATACTTTGATGAGGTTAGATATAATGAAGAGATTTCCCAAGTGCTTGTTTGCTGTCATTTTAGAAATTCTAAACAGTTACTTTCATCATAAAAAGTTAGAGGCAGTGTTAAGCATCATTTGGTTAAAATATTCCTCTATTTCATATTTGTTTTTGAACATTGATTTGTTTTCCATTTTTGTTATATTACTGAGTGCATTACATGGATATGATAGCATTCTGTAGGCACTTTATAATTTCTTGGTACGGTAGTAGAAATCTCATTTGTTGTTAAAGTATAGTATTAAGGATATATAGACTTGTTTCATTGTATGCCACTTAGTGAAATTGTAATTTGTATTTTATGTCCTCTAAGAATGCACAATGTACTTTTCTAAAGGATTAAAACTGTCAGTAATTGTTTGCAGAGGTCTTCAGATTAAAAAAATTAAGCAGTCTTCTATTTCAAAAGACATACTATCAAGAGCCAACAAAATTCAGCTGGAGTTGGAACAGCAATTGAAATACATTTCTTTGCTGTCTAGGAAGAAGTTTAATGAGTTCTTTACAGTTTCAAAAATGGCGCCAACTAAACTGTAGTGACTAGTAAGAGGAAGGTGGTCTCAGAGTTTGTAGATTCCCAAGAAAACTGTAGTTTCCCAGTCCAAAATCCCAGTCCAGCTTTTCAAGATTTCATTGACCTAAGTTGTCAGAAGCCCAATTAATAGGGATGTATAGTGTCTAAATAAATCCCTCCTTTCCATTTAATACAGCAAATGTAGTTTCTATGGTTTTTGAATGAATGTGTTGAGCCTTTAATATATGGAAGTTACCATACCAGAAGCTGAGAGAATTCAAACATGAGTAAGATGCAGCTCTGCCCTTACAGAACTCAGAATCTAATGTGGGAAACAGACACTGACTATATTATAATGTCTTAAGTTCTACACAAGTGGTATGAAAAATGTGGAACACTGAGGAAAGAATGGCTGATGTCTATGGGGAACTGTTGGCTAGAGCTTTATAGAAAAGATGAAAGACATTTGAATTCATCTCTGTCAACTAACCATGGGTCAAATAGCAATGAAAAAGATTTTTTAAAATGTGTTCTGTACCTGAACACAACAATACTGATGAATTAAATGAAAATTAAACTAAATGAAATAGTATATATAAACATACCTCTTGCTCAGTGGAAATCTGAAGGCATTAGATCTTACTCATGTTGAATAACATGGCTAAGTTTAGGGTAAGTCTACTGGAAAGAAGGGTAAGATTTTAAGGAAGAACGTAGTTACCTGATTTCAAGCATGTGCTGCATGGGCCAAACGACAGAAGCTGTCTTGAGGATTGTTCCTTGCCCCCCAGCCCCTACCCCAAGCCACAGCTATATGTGTAAGTACACGTATGTGTGTATGTATATATACACACACACATTTCTCTGTGGCTAAAAAGGTGATGCAGTTTTTTTATTCTATTCATGTTGTTGGAAATTCTGTGATAGATAGAACATGATGTTTAGTTTCATAAAACCCAACTCTGCGTCTGAACTGAATTGCAACAACTGTTTAAGTATAGACCAGTAAAATAAAGACTCTAGCATGTAAAAACGAAACATGATGTGCTGTCTGATTTCTTTCACTATATTGTCATGACTGGGATTGACTATCTGACAGGGAGAGTGGGACAGATTGCAGCTATCTATCTGAACTGTAGGCCAAGGAGCATGCCACTTGTTCTTGCTGCTAACTAGCTAGATTTACTCTTGGGTAAATGCAGCAGCTCATTTGTTTAACCACATAATTTGAGGAATGCCGTTTCTGACTGTGTAAAGGATTTGAGGCAACAGCCAGAACTATGTACAGGCTGAGGTAAAATATTTGAATTCTCCTTGGAGGAGCATCCCTCACCCAGCTTTGGCTGTGTCTCTCAGACCTGGACCTTTAAGTTAAAGACTCAAGTGAGGGTTCTGTTCACCGATTAATCTAAGGACTGATTTGTTGGAATCTACTATATTTCCCTGCTTTTATTGAATTAATAATTCCCCTGCATGAGCCTAAAGGCTTACATATTTAACTGAGGTTATGAAACTCCCCCTGATCTGAGTAAGTAAGTGTTTTTCTCTTGTCAGAATTTAGGTACTATAGTTTTCAAGGAAGCGCCTAGAGAGAGTATTATCATATTTGATGTACGTGTATATAAGACTGTGGTAAGAAAGTTTGTAAATTCTTTAGAATAGAATTGGTATGCCAGCAATAGTTTAGGTAGACCATTCTCTCTGAGCACTTTTATCCTAGACAAGATGCTGTACCTTAGAGAGCAATACTTGAAGCTCAGGGGAATAGTGAAATTCTTACTGAATTGATGTGAGGGAGCAACACAGCACTGATTGGAACCTTAGCGGTGGAGTGTGCTCTCCCCAAAACCCAAAAGTCAAGTTAGATTTTTATTTTTTAATTTTTTGGCCACACTGTATGGTTTGCAGGATCCCAGTTCCCCAACCAGGGATTGAACCCAGGCCACAGAAGTGAAAGCCTGGAATCCCAACCACTAGGCCACCAGGAACTCCCCCAAGTTAGATTTTTAAACAGAAGTTTGAAGTCAGCCACCCAACTGTTCCTTTATATTCCATTTGTCAAACAGTCGTGTATTCCATCAAGACAACAGCAGAAGTTTAGGAGATATTTAAAATTCAGAAGCATTGCCTGTATTGACTTGGGAGTTCAACAAAAACTGCTTTAAACCTCCCCAAAACTGTCACTATTAAATAAATAGTCCTGCTTTTGGCCACAAAATTAAAAAGTTAAATTTTACCTACCTAAAAAACTTTTGTCTCTTTTCATTGATCATATAATTATCAATTATATTTAAATATCAGGTATCCTGCCTGGTGTGCCCCTGAGGGTATATGAAAAAAAGTAGCTGGTACTATAGCTAGCTAGTAATACAGGGAGAATTATTTAGATCTATACACTGTAAATGTAATTCCAAGATACTGAAACGAAAATCCCAAATACAGATATTTAAGACCACTACCCAATCTTTGTGCAAAGTTTCCCTAAATTCAGAGTGAAATTTTGGAATAACTAATCTGAAATGAATTAGATCTAATGCTATGACTGGTGATTTTACATTTTTAAAAGTTAAGGATTCAAAGACATACTTTAAATAGTGTAAATCATATGTATATTTGATGTGTGTGTGTGATTGCATATTAAAATTAGTAAGAAAATATTCTCTAAAAAGCTAATAGTTCTAAAAAGATAAATTTTAAATATTTCATATCAAGAAAAGGTTAAAAAGACTTAGGTTGAATTGAATATATCAAAAACTATATACTTTAAACACCTGTACCACTGCGTTCTCTTTTGTCTGTTAACTTTAATGACAATTGATAATTGACCTCAAGATTTATAACCAACATTTTGGGGTGCACAATATATAAGAGAATATGTTGATTCCACAAGTGTTGCTACAATTTCTGTCCTTGAGAAAAGTAAAAGATGATTTGGAATTATTCTAAGCAGACATGTATATAAATCTTGTATTTACACTTCGGATAGAGCCATTACAGGAAGACCCAGTTGAGGCTGTAAGGGCCTCTTGTACATAATTCTGGAGGTTGAACCACTTGGATTTTCTGCATTTCATGAAATGAATTCATAGGTCAGACTTCCATTAGCCTCCACTACCTACATGCCACCTCAAGAAAGCAATCACCAAAGTAAATCTGTCACTTGTTAGAACACCAAATTGCCTTGAATTGAACCTGAACTTAGACTGAAGATATATTAGACAAGTGTGGTTATTGTTAAAGAAAAAAATAATCTAACACTTGTTAAAAGACTTTATTCAGGACCTTTGTGATAGGTATCAAGACTATTCCAATAGGGGAGAAAGTTTGAGCTCAACTCTGCTAAAGACAGCTGGGGATTTATGGCCAAGGAGCAGAGTAAGAGGATCGGTGGATGGAAGATTACTAAAAGGAGATGTTGAGGGTGGGGAAATTCTTGCTAAACTGACTTAGCAGGATTTTTGCTAAAACTGGGCTAGGCAGGACAAATACAAAGCCCAAGGATGAGGCCTAGTCAAAAAGAGGGCTCAGAGAAGCTTGTCTAAAGTTTGGTCAAGAAGAGGGTCTTTGTCCATATAATTAAAACCAAAAAAATGTTTACAAATACCTCAAAACAATTTGCCTACATCATTAACGAGATGCTTTCAAAGAACAACCACCACAGGGTAATGCTAGATCTTGTTATTCATCTAGTGGTTTTGTTGTTGGTGTTCATAGTTTTTCAGTTTTTTTGATCAATTATGATAATACCACAAATTTCTTGAGCACTTTCAACATGCCATCCACTCTTTTAGGTGTTTTTCACATACCATCTCATGGAGTCCTCACAGCACCTTTATGTGGTAAGTACTATCATTACCCTCATTTTACATATTAGGAAACAGACTCAGAGAAATTAAGAATTTGCCAAAGATTACACAGTTAATAAATGGCACAGCCAGGTTCTGCAAGGCAGGACCACAAAGACTACAGTCTTAACCAAAAGGTTGTACTTGTTTTTAAGAACAAACAAGTAATTCTTAGAATTAATTTTATTTAAATGAACAATATATGGTGTATCAGGTTATAAAAGAAAAGATATATTTGGTTGCAGGGTTAAAACATTCAAGTAGGCATTTGGTAATATTAGAATTAAATTTTAAGTATAAGAACTCAGGATTTTTAAGAATTTATCTTTTCCAGCTCTGCCTCTGCAGTGGTCTAGGTACTACTACTATTCCTCAGTAGAAGTATCACCAACATCCTATTTCTGGCATCACTACTAATTTGTGCTCAAAAGTAGCAGGGTTTCTTGGAGAGGGGCTGCTTCCACATCTTATGACTGAGAGAATGAAGATAGTCTGGAACTTTTCTTTGCGAGAAAGCAAGGCAGATGCTTTCAAAGTTCTGATGGGGTTGAAAGAAAAAAGAAGGCAGCTTAAAAGGGCCTCTCATTGGCCAAGATGTAATAATTTAAACATCAAAATACAAAATAGAGACTAAATTAAAACAAGTAGTCTATAGAAAAATTGGGATTTTCTTTTCAAATAACTAGTATTATATGCAATTGATTTTTATTCAGAAAAATTCCTATTTATATTTAATTGTACGTTTAGTCCCAGGACAGATGGAAGCATACTGAACACTTTCTGGCTGAGTTACACCCAGGGGTTACAGCCCTCACAGCTCAGACTGGGAGGCACACAGGCACAAGTCTCACCAGGCTCCTGTGTGGGAAGAGCTGTGCAAAGGCTTGTGATCAGGGCTTTGAGCATTTCTCTGTGTGTTATACATCAATAAATGGCTTACTAAAAGCAAATTAAAAAGGCTGAGAGTAAAGATCCAGTAGAGGGAGAAGATGAAGAAGGCAGGGCTATTCCACTGGCCAACGGCCCTGGGTCAGAGAAGGGGCGAAATCCAGGATCGATGGCCAGACTGGCCTTGCTGGGGAGGAGGAAGGCTGCCTCTTCTGGAACAGGAGGGAAGCAAGAGAGGCACTGGTGAGAAAGTGAGAGAACTCAGCTTAAAAGTAGAGCAATGTGGGCTTCCTTGGTGGCGCAGTGGTTGAGAGTCCGCCTGCCGATGCAGGGGACTCGGGTTCATGCCCCAGTCCGGGAGGATCCCACATGCCGTGGAGCGGCTGGGCCCATGAGCCATGGCCGCTGAGCCTGCGCGTCCGGAGCCTGTGCTCCGCAACGGGGGAGGCCACAACAGGGGGAGGCCACAACAGTGAGAAGCCCGCGTGCCGCAAAAAAAAAAAAAAAGAAAGTAGAGCAATGTCTCAAATGTGCAATTGTACTTTGACTGACCCACCTAGGAACGTTACTCAGAGTCCTAAAATCTGAGTAGGGATCGCATTAAAAGTCACCATTGTGCTTTCGCAGTTGCGGCCCAGGGGCTGTGCTGAGGGAGACAATAGTGGACAGCATGGAACCAGGGTCTATTGAAGATGATTTTGGTCTACAGATTGTCAACTATCTGGTGCCAAAGTTCTTTGTGGACACAAATGAGGCAATATTAGATCTTTGTCTCCCCTTGCCCCTTTCCCACCCATTCCTGTTGGTTTGATTTTCCCTCTCAGGGTTCTGCCCACCCCATCCCTCTCTGGCCGGTGAGGGCCTCCAATTAGGCTTGCTGCAGTCCACAGGATCAGTGGTTCTCTGGTCACATGTTCCAGTCTCCACATCCAGTGACTAGACAAGTAGCCCAGAGCTAAGCGAGCTGTGTTCAGGAAGCACTGTGGTAGCTGGGAGGATTCACCAGCATGTGAACAAGTGCCATGGCAACGAGATGGAGGTCCAGGGATCAGAACTGCTCGTAGTCTGAGCCCTACATTGCACATGTGCTGCTTCTCTTTATAAGACTATCATTTTCACTTAACTATCTACACTGTAATATTTTAAAAATTATTGAAGTATATTTGATTTACAATATTGTGTTAGTTTCAGATGTACAGCACAGTGATTCAGTATTTTTGCAGATTACACTCCATTATAGGTTATTACAAGACTCATGGTATAATTCTCTGTGCTGTACAGTATATCCTTGTTGCTTATCTATTTTATATAGAGTAATTTGTGTCTGTTAATCCCACACCCCTAATTTGTCCCTTTCCCCTTTCCTCTTCCCTTTGGTAACCACAAGTTTGTTTTCTGTATCTGTGAGTCTGTTTTGCATATACATTCATTTATATTATTTTTTAGATTCTACATATAAGTGATATCATACATTATTTGTCTTTCTGTGACTTATTTTACAAAGCATAATATTCTCTAGGTCTATCCACGTTGCTGTAAATAGCAGTATTTCATTCTTTTTATGACTAATATTCTATTGTATGTATATGTATATGTCTTTTTTTTTTTTTTTTTAAATCTTTTTTTTTTTTTAATCCCACATTTGTTTGTTTATTTTTTGGGCTGTCTTGGGTCTTCGTTTCTGTGTGAGGGCTTTCTCTAGTTGTTGCAAGCGGGGACCACTCTTCATCGCGGTGCGCGGGCCTCTCACTATCGCGGCCTCTAGTTGCGGAGCACAGGCTCCAGACGCGCAGGCTCAGTAGTTGTGGCTCATGGGCCTAGTTGCTCCATAGCATGTGGGATCTTCCCAGACCAGGGCTCGAACCCGTGTCCCCTGCATTAGCAGGCAGGTTCTCAACCACTGCGCCACCAGGGAAGCCCTATATATGTCTTATTAATCCAGTCACCTGTTGATGGGCACTTGGATTACTTCCATGTCTTGGCTATTGTAAATAGTGCTGCTATGAGCATTGGGATTCATGTATCTTTTCGAATTAGTGTTTTCATTTTTTCCAGAAGATACCCAGGAGTGGAATTGCTGGGTCATATGGTAGCTCCGTTTTTAGGTTTTTAAGGAACCTACATACCCTTTTCTATACTGGCTGCACCAATTTACATTGCCATCAACATACGCTGTAATATTTTTAGGTAATTTTTAATTTTCATTTTTTAAATAACAGCTTTACCACATCTTTTTTTATCTTCATCTGTTGATGGGCACTTAGGTTGTTTCCATATCTTGGCTATTGTAAATAATGCTGCGATGAACATGGGATACAGGTATCTTTTCAGATCAGTGTTTTTGTATTCTTTGGATAAATACCAAGAAGTGGGATAGGTAGATCTTGTGGTAATTCTATTCTTAATTTTTGGAGAAATCTCTATACTGTCTTCCACAGTGTCTACACCAATTTACATTCCTACTAACAAACAGTGTACAAATCTTTCCTTTTCTCCACATCCTTGCCAACACTTTGTTGCCTTTTTTGATACAGTTCTGACAGGTGTGAAGTGATATCTCATTGTGATTTTGATTTGCATTTCCATAATAATTAGTGATGTTGAACATCTTTTCATGTGTCTGTTGACCATCTGTATGTCTTCTTTGGAAAAATGTCTATTCAGCTTCTCTGCCCATTTTTTAACAGGTTATTTTTGCTGTTGTTGTTGAGTTATATGAGTCTTTTATAAATTAATCCCTTATCAGATATATCATTTGCAAATATCTTCTCCCATTCAGGTTTTTTCATTTTATTGATGGTTTCCCTTGCTGTGTAGAAGCTTCTTAGTTTGATGTAATCCCATTTATTTTTGCTTTTGTTTCCTTTGCCTGAGGAGACATATCTAGAAAGATAATGCTAAGACTGATGTCAAAGAGCATATTGCCTATGATTTCTTCTAGGAGTTTTGTGGTTTCAGGTCTTAACATTCAAGTCTTTAATCCATTTTGAGTTCTTTTTTTTTCTTTTTTTTTGGCGGTAGGCGGGCCTCTTACTGTTGTGGCCTCTCCCGTTGTGGAGCACAGGCTCCGGACGCACAGGCTCAGCGGCCATGGCTCACGGGCCTAGCCGCTCCGTGGCATGTGGGATCTTCCCAGACCGGGGCACAAACCAGTGTCCCCAGCATCGGCAGGCGGACTCTCAACCACTGCGCCACCAGGGAAGCCCTTGAGTTCATTTTTATGTATGGTGTGATAGTGGTAGTTTCATTTTTTTGCATGTGGTTGTCCAGTTTTCCTAGCACTATTTATTGAAGAAACCTTTCTTCATTGTATGTTCTTAAGAAAATTTAAGTTTTAAACTTTTGAGCAGCAAAGAGGCTTGGAAACGTATTATAAAGTATCTAAATTGTTTATTTAAAGAGCTTTTAAAAGGTTGAATACAGTCCTAGCCTATCATTTAAAGAATGTTTATCTGTGTTCCAGGAAAGACTTACGATAGTTAAACTGTTACTATGTTATTTTTTTTTTTTAATTGGAGTATAATTGCTTTACAATGTTGTGTTAGTTTCTGCTGTACAATGAAGTGAGTCAGCTATATGTATACATACCTCCCTCTTGGACCTCCCTCCCACCCCACCCCCCATCCCACCCATCTAGGTCATCACAGAGCACAGAGCTGAGCTTCCTGTGCTTTATAGCAGGTTCCCACTAGCTAGCTATTTTACACATGGTAGTGTATATATGTCAATCCTAATCTCCAAGTTGGTCCCACCCTCCCCTTCCCTGACTGCGTCCACATGTTTGTTCTCTACATCTGCGTCTCTATTCCTGCCCTGGAAATAGGTTCATCTGTACCATTTTTCTAGATTCCATACATATGCGTTAATATACGATATTTGTTTTTCTCTTTCTGACTTACTTCACTGTGTATGACAGACTCTATGTGCATCCACATCTCTACAAATGACCCAATTTCGTTCCTTTTTATGGCCGAGTAATATTCCATTGTATATATGTACCACCTCTTCTTTTTCCATTCATCTGTCATTGGACATTTAGGTTGTTTCCATGTCCTGGCTATTGTAAATAGTGCTGCAATGAACACTGGGGCACATGTCCTTTTGAATTTCGGTTTTCTCAGGGTATATGCCCAGGAGTGGGATTGCTGGGTCATATGGTAGTTCTATTTTTAGTTTTTCAAGGAACCTCCATACTGTTCTCCACAGTGGCTGTATCAATTTATATTGTCACCAAGAGTGCAAGAGGGTTCCCTTTCTCCACACCCTCTCCAGCATTTATTGTTTATAGATATTTTGATGATGGCCATTCTGACCAGTGTGAGGTGATACCTTGTTGTAGTTTTTTTTTTTTTTTTTTTTTGTGGTACGCAGGCCTCTCACTGTTGTGGCCTCTCCCATTGCGGAGCACAGGCTCCAGATGTGCAGGCTCAGCAGCCATGGCTCACGGGCCCAGCCGCTCCGCGGCATGTGGGATCTTCCTGGACCGGGGCACGAACCCGTGTCCCCTGTATCGGCAGGCGGACTCTCAACCACTGCACCACCAGGGAAGCCCTTGTTGTAGTTTTGATTTCATTTCTCTAATTAGTGATGTTGAGCATCTTTTCATGTCCCTCTTGGCCCTCTGTATGTCTTCTTTAGAGAAATGTCTATTTAGGTCTTTTGCCCATTTTTTGATTGGGTTTTTTGTTTTGATATTGAGCTGCGTGAGCTGTTTGTATATTTTGGAGATTAATCCTTTGTCCGTTGCTTTCTTTGCAAATATTTTCTCCCATTCTGAGGATTGCCTTTTTGTCTTGTTTATGGTTTCCTTCTCTGTGCAAAAGCTTTTAAGTCCCATTTGTTTATTTTTGTTTTTATTTTCATTACTCTAGGAGGTGGGTCAAAAAAGATCTTGCCCTGGTTTATGTCAAAGAGTGTTTTTCCTATGTTTTCCTCTAAGAGTTTTATAGTGTCTGATCTTACACTTAGGTCTTTGATCCATTTTAAGTTTATTTTTGTGTATGGTGTTAGGGAGTGTTCTAATTTCATTCTTTCACATGTAGCTGTCCAGTTTTCCCAGCACCACTTACCGAAGAGGCTGTCTTTTCTCCATTGTGTGTTCTTGCCTCCTTTGTCATAGATTTGGTGACCATAGGTATGTGGGTTTATCTGTGGACTTTCTATCCTGTACCATTGATCTGTATTTCTGTTTTTTGCCAGTACGTACTGTCTTGATTACTGTAGCTTTGTGTAATAGTTTGAAGTTGGGGAGCCTGATTTCTCGAGTTCCATTTTTCTTTCTCAAGATTGCTTTGGCTATTTGGGGTCTTTTGTGTCTCCATACAAATTGTAAAACTTTTTGTTCTAATTCTGTGAAGAATGCCATGGGTAATTTGATAGGGATTGCACTGAATCTGTAGATTGCTTTGGGTAGTATAGTCATTTTCAAAATATTGATTCCTCCAGTCCAAAAACATGGTATATTTTTCCATTTGTTTGTGTCATCTTTGACTTCTTTCATTGGTATTTTATAATTTTCTTTTTTTTTAATTGGAGCATAGTTGCTTTACAATACTGTGCTAGTTTATAATGTACAGCAAAGAGAATCAGCTAAACATACACACATATCCCCTACTTTTTGGTTTTCCTTCTCATTTAGGTCACCACGGAGCACTGAGTAGGGTTCCCTGTGCTATACAGTATATAGTTTTCTGAGTATGGGGTTTTTTGCCTCCTTAGGTAGGTTTATTTCTAGGTATTTTATTCTTTTTGTTGCAATGGTAAATGGGATTGTTTCCTTAATTTCTCTTTCTGATCTTTCATTGTTAGTGTATAGGAATGCAAGAGATTTCTGTGCATTAATTTTGTATCCTGCAACTTTAACAATCTCATTGATTAGCTCTAGTAGTTTTCTGGTGGCATCCTTAGGATTTTCTATGTATAGTATCATGTCATCTGCAAACAGTGAGTTTTACTTCTTTTCCAATTTGGATTCCTTTTATTCCTTTTTCTTCTCTGATTGCCATGGCTAGGACTTCCAAAACTATGTTGAATAATAGTGGTGAGAGTTGACATCCTTGTCTTGTTCCTGATTTTAGAGGAAATGCTTTCAGTTTTCACCATTGAGAATGATGTTTGCTGTGGGTTTGTCATATATGGCCTTTATCATGTTGAGGTAGGTTTCCTCTATGCTGACTATCTGGAGAGTTTTTATCATAAATGGGTGTTGAATTTTGTTAAAAACTTTTTCTGCATCTATTGAGATGATCATATGGGTTTTATTCTTCAATTTGTTAATATGCTGTATCATATTAATTGATTTGTGTGTATTGAAGAATCCTTGCATCCCTGGGATAAATCCCACTTGATCATGATGTATGATCCTTTTAATGTGTTGTTGGATTCTGTTTGCTAGTATTTTGTTGATTATTTTTGAGTCTATGTTCATCAGTGTTATTGGTCTGTAATTTTCTTTTTCTGTGATATCTTTCTATGGTTTTGGTATCAGGCTGATGGTGGCCTTGTAAAATGAAAGTGGGAATGTTCCTCCCTCTGCAATTTTTTGGGAAGAGTTTCAGAAGGATAGGTGTTAGCTCTTCTCTAAATGTTTGATAGAATTCTCCTGTAAAGCCATCTGGTCCTGGACTTTTGTTTGTTGGAAGATTTTTAATCACAGTTTCAATTTCATTACTTGTGATTTGTCCATTTATATTTTCTAATTCTTCCTGATTCAGTCTTGGAAAGTTGTACCTTTCTAAGAATTTGTCCATTTCTTCCAGGTTGTCCATTTTATTGCCATGTAGTTGCTTGTAGTAGTTTCTTATGATCCTTTCTATTTCTGCATTGTCAGTTGTAATTTCTCCTTTCTCATTTCTAATTTTATTGATTTGCGTCCTCTCCTGTTTTTTCTTGATGAGTCTGGCCTAAGGTTTACCAATTTTGTTTATCTTCTCAAAGAACCAGCTTTTAGTTTTATTGATCTTTGCTATTTTTTTCTCCATTTCTATTTCATTTATTTCTGCTCTGATCTTTATGATTTCTTTCCTTCTACTGACTTTGGGGTTTTTTGTTTTTGTTCTTTTTCTAGGTGCTTTAGGTGTAAGATTAGATTGTTTTGAGATTTTTCTTGTTTCTTGAGGTGAGACTGAATTGCTATAAACTTCCCTCTTAGAACTGCTTTTGCTGCATGCCACAGGTTTTGGGTTGTCGTGTTTTCACTGTCATTTGTTTCTAGGTATCTTTTTATTTCCTCTTTGATTTCTTCAGTGATCTCTTGGTTATTTAGCAGCACACTGTCTAGCCTCCATGTGTTTGTGGGGTTTTTTACAGTTTTTTTTCCTGTAATTGATTTCTAATCTCATAGCGTTGTGGTCAGAAAAGATACTTGATACGATTTCAATTTTCTTAAATTTTCCGAGGATTGATTTGTGACCCAAGATGTGATCTATCCTGGAGAATGTGCTGTGTGCACTTGAGGAGAAAGTGTATTCTGCCACTTTTGGGTGGACTGTCTTATAAATATCAATTAAATCTATCTGGTCTATTGTGCCATTTCAAGCTTGTGTTTCCTTACTGATTTTCTGTCTGGATGATCTGTCTATTGGCGTAAGTGGGATGTTAAGGTCCCCCACTATTATTGTGTTACTGTCGATTTCCCCTTTTATAGCTGTTAGCACTTTCCTTATGTATTGAGGTGCTCCTATTTTGGGTGCATAAATATTTATAATTGTTATATCTTCTTTTGGATTGATCCCTTGATCATTAGGTAGTGTCCTTATCTCTTGTAACAGGCTTTATTTTAAAATCTGTTTTATCTGATATGAGTATTGCTACTCCAGCTTGTGATTCCCGTTTGCATAGAATATCTTTTTCCATCCCCTGACTTTCAGTCTGTATGTGTCCCTAGGTCTGAAGTGGGTCTCTCGTACACAGCATATATATAGGTCTTATTTTTGTATGCATTCAGCCAGTCTGTGTCTTTTGGTTGGAGCATTTAAGTCATTTACATTTGAGGTAATTATAAATATGTATGTTCCTATTACCATTTTCGTAATTGTCTTGGGTTTGTTTTTGTGGGTCTTTTTCTTCTCTTGTATTTCCTGCCTAGAGAAGTTCCTTTAGCATTTGTTGTAAAGCTGGTTTGGTGGTGCTGAATTCTCTTAGCTTTTGCCTATCTGTAAAGCTTTTGATTTCTCTATCAAATCTGAATGAGATCCTTGCTGGGAAGACTAATCTTGGTTGTAGGTTTTTCCCTTTCATCACTTTAAATATGTCCTGCCCCTCCCTCTTGGCTTGCAGAGTTTCTGCTGAAAAATCAGCTGATAACCTTATGGGGATTCCCTTATATGTTATTTTTTGCTTTTCCCTTGATGCTTTTAATATTTTCTTCTTTGAATTTAATTTTTGTTAGTTTGATTAAAATGTGTCTTGGTGTGTTTCTCCTAGGGTTTATCCTGTATGAGACTCTCTGTGCTTCCTGGACTTGGGTGGCTATTTCCTTTCCCAATTTAGGGAAGTTTTCAACTATAATCTCTTTGAATATTTTCTCAGATCCTTTCTATTTCTCTTCTTCTTCTGGGACCCCTGTTATTTGAATGTTGGTGAGTTTAGTGTTGTCCCAGAGGTCTCTGAGACTGTTTTCCATTCTTTTCATTCTTTTTTCTTTACTCTGCTCCTTGGCAGTTATTTCCACCATTCTATCTTCCAGCTCACTTATTTGTTCTTCTGCCTGTTATAATCCTGTTGATTCCTTCTAGTGTGTTTTTCATTTCAGTTATTGTGTTGTTCATCTCTATTTGTTTGTTCTTTAGTTCTTCTAGGTCTTTGTTAAACATTTCTTGTATTTTCTCAGTCTGTGCCTCCATTCTATTTCCGAGATTTTGGATCATCTTTCCTATCATTACTCTGAATTATTTTTCAGGTAGTTTGCCTATTTCCTCTTCATTTATTTGGTCTTGTAGGTTTTTAACCTTGCTCCTTCATCTGTAGTATATTTTTTTGTCATCTCATTTTTTTTGATGGGTGAGACTGTGTTCCTGTCTTACTGGTTGTTTGGAATGAGGCTTCCAGCACTGGAGTTTGCAGGCAGTTGGGTAAAGCTGGGTCTTGGTGCAAGATGAGGAACTCTGGGAGACCTGACTCCAAGGAATATTCCCTGGGGTTTGAGGTTGTCTGTTAGTCCAGAGGTTCAGACTCAGTGCTCCCACCACAGGAGCTCAGGCCTGACCCCTGGCCCGTGAACCAAGATCCCGCAAGCCACGCAGCAAAAAAAAAAAAAAACCCCAACATGGCACATAACAATAACAAAGAATAAGAAATAAAATAAAATTAGAAAACTAATAGATATATTAGAAACAATAAAAGTATAAATGAAACAACTGGAAAACAGAACCACAATAGCCAAAAAAAAAAAAAAAAAAAAAGCCAGAAAAGGCCTTGGCTTAGGCAGGGCGTGGGGCTTAGGTAAGGGTGGGGTTTAGGCAGGGGGCTAGGGCCTATGCTCAGGACCCACGGGGCCAGAAAAGGCCCAAGTGGGGGGTGGGGCTTAGGCTCAGCGCAGCTGGATGGGCCCTGGAGTGCTGCCAGCCTCAGAGTGCAGAGTATCGGGGCCAGGACCTCAGCAGGCTCGCCAGGGCCCAAGTGGGTGTGGGAAATGATAGCTACGTTCCCCCCCAATCCTCATACCCCCAAGGGTCCATCCCCATTCACCTCTACTCTTCCTCCCCCATCCTCCAATGCCCCCACACAGCCAGAGGGGGCCCTGGAGGGTGGAGGACAAGGCCCGTGACCCCAGCAGGCTCCCTGGGGCCCAAGTGGGCAGGGGAAATGCTAGCTGTGCTCCCCTCTGATCCTCTGAATCCCCGAGGGTCTCTCCGCATCCCTGTTGATCCCCTCACAGCGAGTGGGCCTCTCGAGGCATGGGAACCCTTCCCCTACTGCCACCCCTCAGGGGTGCCAGTCCCATTCCACCTCTACTTCTCCTCCCCCCTCGCTCCCCCGCCCATGTTCTGCCTTATCTTTTGGGGGTTCCTGCCATACCCTTGGGTGTCGAGGTCCCCCACCAGCATCTGGTAGGTGCCCTAGTTGTGAGGAGACGCGGACTCTGCGTCCTCCTACTCCACCATCTTGACTCTGCCTCCCCATGTTATGTTCTGATATAAATTTTAGACCTAAAAATAAGTCTTCACCAGAGCAAATGAAATGCCACTTATGGTGAAATATTATACTTTATTGTTTTTCTGAATTATCAATAAGGTTACAGACACCTAGAAAGGAGTAAGCACACCTCTCATAAAGATCTCAATTTCCTTATGAAAGAAAATGACATAATGAAAACTTAAAAGAGGAGAAAATAATAATATAACCACTCAATTCCATATATATCTTTACTACTTACAAGGACCTTTCATATATTTTTGATCCTCACAATCACCTGGTGAGGTAGGCAGGTTTCAGTTTTTCATTCTAATGAGGTATTTTCTCCATAAACACTGAAGAATGCCAAGAAAAGTTTGCTCTTGAACCCTAGTTTCCATGTATTTTAAGAATAAATAAGTTCTTTAAAAAGTAGGTTTTCTGACTAACTTTAGTTTCAGAAATTACATTAAACATTTCTTATTTTCATAGTCCATCCTTTACAAAGAAGACAAGAAATTTCTGAAGTCCACCTTTGGATTCTTTTCAGATTCACTCTGACTAAGCAACATTTTTAGTTGAGAGAAGTGTTTCTTTGTTTTGCTCACATTCTTTGAGGAGCAAATGGGTGTTGACTGTCCAGATTTAGCTGTTCTGCAAAGAAACATAAAGCCACACTTAGGTATACTGGCAAACAACAGTTCTTCCTTCTTAGCCTAGATACCTGCTACTAGAATCGTTTTCTACTGTTCCATAATTATGGCCATATATGAGCAGTGGCTGTACCCAGCAAAGTCATTCCAATTTTATTTAAAAATCTCCTCACTAAACAGGCTACAGGCAACATTTAGGAGGTATAATGGGTGGTTCTGGAAGCTTCTTTCACCACCTGAAAGAGAAAGCTAAAGGCAAAGTGTCATCAGGTCTGAGTTCCTTGTAAGTCTGACACCAAGATTCATGACAGTTCTAAGCAAGGACTTTAAAAACATATTTTTTCTTCACAGCTCAAGACCACTTCTTTCTCAAAAGTGAAGAATATCAACCTACACATATAGGTACCATTCCATTGTATTTTCGCCCCTACAATATAAGCTCCATGGGGCAGACACTTTGTACGACTAACTGTATATTCCAGTGCTTTTTAACAGTGCCAAGCACAGAGGACACCCTCTAAAAATATCCACTGAATAGATGATTCCCCATCTGGTATGTGTGTATTTATGCCTCGTTCTATTTCCTTCCAATTGTGTTCATCCCCCCAAACAATATTTGGGGTTTGTCAGTCTCATCCCTCTTCTGACTCCCCATCCATGATAAATGTGAACTAGCTTTCTCTTTCCTGCATATATCTAAGAAGGAGTCTGGTCTAAATGCAATTGAATTATTTTAACTATGCCAAATGTTCTTTTATCTGCACATGTCCAATAAAGTAGAAACTTCCATGATGAATTCCTATTGTATCAAACATCAAAATAACTAGGAATATAGAGAAAACTGGACTTGAAATTTTAAATGTCAAACCCAATATAAAAAACCTCAATTCAGTAAAAACAAATAATCCAGTCCTTGCTGAATTTTATTGATTTTCAAGAAACTACCAGACTCTTTTGTAACAAAATGTTTGTTTAAAAATTCCTTTCACAGTTTCTATGGAGCTAAATTTATTGATTAGCATAGTGAAGAGTGTATTGAGGATTATTAAAAATAAAACATGTGCCTAGTCACACAGTTAACTTAGTATCATTTCACAAATCCCTATTCAGTTAGCTTTCCACAGGAATTTCTGATACAGGAAACAGCAAGAACAAAGGTTTAGAGCAGGAAAGTAAACTGAGTGGTTCAGTTTTGCTGACACATAAGATGAATTAAGGCAAGTAAGAGAGGCAGACAGATTGGTGCCAGGTAGTGGGGACTGGAAATCCATAATGGAGTATTTGTTCCATATGCTACAGAGTGAGGTGCTAAAGCTTCTAATCAGAACTGTGCTTTTGGACTTCCTGGTGGCACGGTGGTTAAGAATCTGCCTGTCGGGGCTTCCCTGGTGGCGCAATGGTTGAGAGTCCGCCTGCCGAGGCAGGGGACACGGGTTCGTGCCCCGGTCCGGGAAGATCCCACATGCCGTGGAGCAACTAAGCCCGTGCGCCACAACTACGGAGCCTGCGCTCTAGAGCCCACGTGCCACAACTATTGAGCCCACATGCCACAACTACTGAGCCTGCACTCTACAGCCCATGAGCCACAACTACTGAGCCCATGTGCCACAACTACTGAAGGCCTCATGCCCAGCACCCACGCTCTGCAACAAGAGAAGCAACCCCGTGAGCCTAGAGCTCATGCTCCACAACAAGAGAAGCCACTGCAAGGATATAAGCCCACGCACCACAACGAAGAGCAGCCCCTGCTCGCCACAACTAGAGAAAGCCTGCATGCAGCAACGAAGACCCAACGCAGTGAAAGATAAGTGAACAAATAAATACATTTATAAAAAATAAAAATAAAAAATATCAGACTAGAAGCACTTGAAACTAGGAGCAGGAAGACTCAGGGAATTATTGTAGTAGTCCTGGCAAAGAGTGAATAATGACCTGAACAGATAGCAGCAGCAGGGAGAAAAAGGAAAGAATAGCTGCAGACACCTTGGAAGCAGGATGGATAGAAACTGGCGACTCACTGGACCAAGACTGAGCAAGTAGGATTGTCAACTATACTCACCATTTCAGGTCAGAATGTCTAGAAGGGCATGTTCATTTACAGAATAAAGAACTTAGGAGGATGGGCAGGTTTGAGTAGTTACCTGTGGGGACATGTAGGGGTGGGAAGTGGATATATTTAATAGGCAGCTGGGAACAAGCCCAGGGAGAGACTGGAAGCAGAGGAACACACCTGGAAGTCAGTGCAGTGATGACTTCAACTGCATGGCAATTTCAGGGAGTGTATTAACAGAGAAATTAGAACTCATGGGTTAACACTGGTAATTTAAATAACTTAATGGATTAAGATACCTGAAAATCAATGCTGGGCTCTTGGCTTTGGAACCAGACATATCATGATTTAGTTTTGCAGAACTTAGAGTCTTTCTCTCTGGGGTCTTTAGGCTGAGTTTACTCGCAGGAGTGGTAGGATTGCTCTTCAATGTTGATAGAAAGCTTCTACTTTTACCATGATGTTTAACTGTTCTGTTGCATGTTTTACAAGTAATCAACTGCCATAAAAAGAAGAAATAGTGGGTCTGATTTCTCTTATAATTTAATCCAATAAACTGCATGCTCATTAAATTCATATACATAAGGGACTAAACCAGGTACTACAGGGTGAGTAACAAAGGCTGCCCTCAGCAAGCTTGTAAACTAGCAGCAGGAATCAGACAAGACACAAATTTAAAAGAAAATCTTCAATAAAAAGTTAATGGCTAAACATTTGTATATAATTTAAAACACCTTTTTAAAGATGATAAAGTCTTTACTTTCTCAATGTAAAACCGTGTTTGCCGGGGAATGGAGGAGACTGGGAATGATACCCTTTAACATCTGGAAAGTTGTTCTTTATAACAATAGTAGACATTTAGCATTTTTTTGCAGACAAGCTCCAAGCCTTTTCCCAATACAACAATGGCAAAATATCACTGAAAATTTAATTGACTCTTTCAAACCTTTATTCTGTAAATACAGGTCTAAAGCAATTTATAAAACCAATCAAATGAATCCTCACATTCTCATACTTCTTCACTTCATTAGCGATAGAGGTTGACTTTCTTTTCAGGATTCATTTTTCAACACATGGTTCATTTTATAGCTAAATGCCTTTCTTCTACATATCTGACTCACAAGGCACAGGATTCAGCCCAGGCCTCAACAAAATTAAGAGAAACTAGTTTAGCTGAGAAGTACTCTGATGTTCATGAGCAGGTAAAAATGCATTTACAGAGGTCTATTTAGGTTACTTTATGCTTTCTATAAACAATCAATTTTATGACAAAGCAAAATTCATCTACCTGTCCAATTATGGTAAACTCCTAAATATGACAGTTCCAATCTAAGTTATTACCGACTGTAGTCTTGGGCCAGACATAATCTGTCATAATGTCCAGAATGCCCAGCACAGTGCCTGGTAGTAAGCAAGCACTCGAATAGTTGATAAATGTTAACACAAAACATGCAGATAAAGTGTATCTGATACTGGTCTCTATACAGTAAACTGAGTAATTTGCTTTTGGTTGTTTTATTGCACTTAACATCCCCAATACACAGCACTGTCTGGCATAAGATAGATCCTCAATAAATGTTTGATGAATGAACATAAGATGCACTTACCTTTGTTGGGCATAAACTTAAATACATACTCTGACATGGAGCGGAGGTGACTGAAGAAGTAACACTGGTACCTAATACATAAGGCAAGAGGCTTATGTATATCTAATACATACTGCTGTTCAAAGAAAGGAACCATTAGCTGAAAAAATAATTTAGTGGTAACTGCAGTTCAGGTGAAGTCACACTGGTGAGCTCAAGAAATTCTCAACTTTGTGAAAATAATTGTGCTCAGCAATAAGATCTGGGCAATTGAGAGTTCACGATGTTTGGTTTTAGGTAATTGTGAAAAACAAAAATAAGCTGTACTCTTGATGAAACAGTAATCACTAGAAAGAAATCCTATGTATATATTTTGACAATCTAAATATACTACTACAAACCTCTGAGTTATATTCAGGCTAATTCTTAACCTCATCTTAAGTGAAAGAAAAGAAAATTCTGGTTTACTTATACATACTGGAATTGAAATCTTACCAATACACTTGTGGAGTCTTTGTACTTTTTCAAAATTTTTGCTTCTTTAAAACTGAGTGTATAATTTCTTGCTTCTCGATTAAGAAGTTTCTGTATTTTGGGTGTCAATTTGGGTTTGGGTTTGAGACGTACTCGAGACTTATCCTGAACCAGCAACTGGAAACAGTATGGACATGTTCCTTCAAAAGTGCTTTTATCATCTAAAATTATACAAATGAAACTCACGAGTCAGCAAACAGAATATTTTGTTACTGTAAACTATCAATATTATAAATGCAAAAGAGTATATTATTTAATACAAGCAAATATACATTTTCCTTAAGCACACTCAAAATATGAGAATTTACAAAAACATAAATCAGCAATAATTTATTTTATAAAACACTATAATTCTATCCATTCATTCCTTTTAGCAACAGATAGGTAAGTCCCCACCCTTTGCTACATTGTTCATTACTTGCTACCAAGTAAAAAAGGCTGTATTTCTCATCAATTTTACAAACACATTTATCACAAAATAACAAATTATATTGTGACTTTTCTTTTTAAAACAATTAGCACAATTTTGTGGTTGTGAGCTGGGTTTGTCTGCAGTACAAGGTAACAGGACAACAGACTTGCCCCAGGACCTTTATGCAATCAAGAAAGCATTCACTGATCATCTACCATGCTAGGCTGTGGAGACATAAATATGGAAGTAAAGGAGTTGCTACCTTTATAGAACTCACGCTCTTGGGGAGCCCTAAACAAATAAAGATAAGATTGGTAAAAACTGCAACAGAATATGATTTAAATGCCCTGAAAATTATTAAACTCTGCATAGACTAGCCAGAAACACTTCCAACAGGCTTGAAAAAAGTCATCACAGGTGACTGTAAACTCTTATCTGTATTTGGAGATGGCATCTATCATTGGTAACGGGCTTTCAGGTACAAGTACAGTGAAAAAGCAAGCATGGTTATTTAGGGAAAGGTGAGGTGTGAAGGTGATGCTGCTAAAAAGGAAGGTGGGCACACTATCTGTTATTCAATAAATATTTATTGGTGAGCCCTGTGTTAAGTGCTAGGGATAGACAGCACTACAAAAAGCCAAAGACCATGTTCGTAACTTAGCTCTGCCAAATGTAAAATTCATTCATATTTACTGAGTGACAGTTAAGTGCCAAGCACTGTTCTGGGTGTGGGAAATACCACAGAGAACAAAGGACAATTCATGCAGAGAGACAATGAATACAACAATGCCAAATGTTAAGTGCTGGGGAGAAAAAAGAAATACAGGAAAAGGGGAATGGGGCGTAGCGATGGAGCTGCTATAATCTTAAATAGGGCAGCCAGTGAAGGCTTTGTGGGGTGACATTTGCAAGAGACCAGAAGGAAGTGAAGGAAGAATCCAAGGAGATATGTGAGGTAAGATTTCCAGGTAGAAGGAAGGGCAGGTGCAAAGGCCGTGAAACAGCACAGGGGCCTGGCAGTGGTTGGAGTTCAGTGAACAAAAGGGAGAGCAGGTCGGAGAGGTAATGCAGACCTATGACATAGGGCCATGAAGTCCCTTTAAAAGATTTTCACTTTTACTCTGAGATGGGCAGTTATTTCAGAGTTGGTAGCAGAGAAGTGACATGATCTAGCTTAGGTTTCTATTAGGCTCACGTTGGCTGCTGGATTGAGAATGAACTGTAAAAATGCATGGGAGCTATTGCCAATAATCCAGGAGAGAAACTGATGGCTTGGACCACGGTGGTAAGTTGGATGTGGAGAGAAGTGGCTAGATATTGGATATATTTTAAAGCCAGTGGGATTTCTGGCGTACTGGCTTGGGGAGGAAGGTGGCTGTTAGTGAGTCAAGAGTGGCTCCTAGGTTTGGGGGCTAATTCTTAAGGATGGGGTTACCATTTACTGAAATGGGAATAACTGGAGGAGGCGGGTTGTCGTGTTGGGGGATAAAGCTTGAATTTTCGCCTAGCATAATATTCAAAAAAAGTTGTCAACGTATCTGGATGAGCCTAGGATTCGCGGGAGTGGTCTGGACTGGGGATATAAATTTGTAAGTCCTCAGTATGCAGAATTTAAAGGCCATGAGAGTGGATGAAAAACTGTCACCAAGGAATTGAGTGTAGCTAGAAAAAACGTCCAAGGGATGAGTCCTGGGACACTCCAACATTTGTAAGTTGGGGAAATTAGAAGAAACCAGCAAAACAGAAGTACTGGATAAAGAGGTAGGAGGTGAACTTTGTGATGGTCCGGAAGCCAAGTGAGAAAACTATTTCGAGTAGCCAGATCAATGCGTCAAATGCCGCTAATAGGTCTGGCAAGATAAGGCACGTTAAGGAATTTGGATTTTTTACAAAACTGAGAAGCCTCTCGAGGGGGTTTATTATGGCAGTGGGTCGATCCGATTCTTTTGGATCATCCTGAGTGTTGTGGGGAATGAAGGCGAGCGGGGCGACGACAGCCTGACCCACAACCAACGGGCGTCCTCCCTACCGTGTGACGAACTGTAGGCCCAGCTGCAAAAGAGAAAGAGACTCATAAGGGACAAGGAAACGCCCTCTAGCGGCTAGCCTCCCGCTCCCCCTCCCTCCCTCTCCCCCTCCCTCCCTCTCCCCCTCCCTCCCTCCCTCTCTTACAGGAGATAGCGGGCCTGGCCCGGGCAGCTATCCTGTAGTTTCCGCGCCGCAGCCTCAAGGTAGTGCTTCTGCCTCATAGCCACCGCCACCTCTGCACCGCTGAGACCCGGTCACAAAAAGAGACTCCGGAAACCGGATTCCCAACGTGGCGGACTTTGACGTCGGGATAAGAGCTCCCTCCGGAAACAGGTGCCCTAGGCTGAAGGGTTCCGGTGCCTTCACGTCCGGTCCGGCGCGCAGGCGACCCTCCCCCCGCCGTTGGCCCCGCCCCCCGGGTCCCACCCCGTCCCCGCGGGCGAGGTGGCGATCACCTCAGACGATAGTCTGGGCGGAGCAGCTTGACTGGGCAGGGGTGGCAGCGTCAGGAGCCGAGGGTGCCGCCCGCCTCTCCGTCTTTGTCTGGTAGCCTCCTTTACCGTACCCCTGTTGTCATTTCATCAGCCCCCGTCGCCCTCTAAATTTGCGGGCTGGGGTACTGACTTGGGCCGCGGCGGGCGGAAGCGCGGTCCGCAGGGGGCAGCTGGGAGAAGCGAGGCCTCGAGCTTCCTTCCTAACTTCCGTCAACTGAAATTCACATGACATAACGTTAACCAATTTTAGGTGAACAGCTCAGCGATGTTTAGTACAATGGCAGTGTTGTGCAAACACCACTGTTACTAGTTTGGAAACATTTCTATCAGCCTACCGGTACCCCATTAGCAGTTACTCCCCATTCTTCCCTCCCTCCCAGCCCCTGGCAACCACTAGTCTGCTTTTTGTCTCTATGGATTTACCTATTCTGGACATATCATATAAATGGAATCATACGTGGAATCTCTTGTGTGAGGCTTCTTCCATTTAGTATAATGTTTTTGAGGTTCATCCACTTTGCAGCCTATATCAGAACTTCATATCTTTTTATGGCCGAGTAATATTATGTTGTATGTATGTACCATGTATTGTTTATCCATTCATCCATTGATAGACATGTGAGTTGTTTCTACCTTTTGGCTATTGTGAATAATGCTGCTATGAACTTGAACATGTATTTGCTACTGTATCTGTTTTCTATTCTTTTGGATTTATACCTAGCAGTGAAATTGCTGGGTTATACTGTAATTCCATTTTTAACAAGGATTCCAGTTTCTCCACATCCTCACCAATACTCATTTTCTGGTTTTTTAATTCTAACCATCCTAGTAGTGTGAAGTAGCATCTCTTTGTGGTTTTGATTTGCATTTGTCTAATGGCTAATGATGTTAAGCATCTTTTCATGTGTTGTTGGCAATTTGTATATCTTTGAAGAAATGTCTGTTCCACTTCTTTGCCCATGTTTAAATTGGATTATTTGCCTTTTGTTGTTGAGTTGTTAGAGTTTTTAAAAAGTATATTCTGAAAAAAAAAGGAAAAAAAAATATATTCTGGATACTAAACCCTTATTTATCCTTCATTTTTAAGTTCAGGAAGGAGTCAAATGATGCAAAAGTTTGTAAAGAGAAACTATATATTTACCCCTATATAGACATATTTTAATTTTTCAGAAGAAAAGTTATTACGTCTGCTCTTCCCACCTTTCCATCCTGCTTCTGTGAGGTGATCAACATTAGCAGTTGGGTCTCTTCTCCTTCTATGACCTTACACATGTAAGCACTTGTATGAATGTATAAATATCCCCAATCGCCATCACCACACAAACAACAACAACAAGACATACACAAAAACCAAAAACCAAAAATAGAATGTTAGTCCTTTACGATATAACTTGCCTTTTTCCTTAACAACAGGCCACAACATGTCTCCAGTATACACAGTTCTCACATGTACTTTTTAATAGCTGACAATATTACAAAATGTAATGAACCATAATTTATTTTCCTATTGATGAACATTCAATTTTTTTTCAGTTCTTTGCTAGTTCAACTAGTATACCAGCAAATATCTTGTATATGCTAATGCTTTTTATTTCTTTTGTCTGAATTCCTAAAAGAGAAATCACTGAGTGGAATGATATCCATATTTTAATTTGCTAGATCATTCAAAAAAGGTTGTAGCAATTCACACTCCCAGCATCAATATGTGAGAGAACTGGGTCAAACTGGATGAGTGAAAAGGCGAAGGTCATTAGTTCACTTAAATACCAGTGAGATAAAGCCTCTATTCATTTATTTCTTGATGGTTTGCATTTTCTTTTGTGAAAAGAAATCGTCACTGGGTTGTTTATCAGTTTCTAGGAATCTTTGTATTTTGGTGAAATTCATCCTCTGCTTGTCATTTATGACGCAATGTTTCCTCACTTAACTCTTATCCTTGGCAAGGTTTATAGCATTTTTGCCACACAAGATTTTGTATGTGGTCAAAATCTGCACGATTGGGTCTGGGTTTTCTGTATAGTGTTAAAGGGCCTCGTTTATGCTGAAGCTAGACAACTGACTATTCATCCAAATGTTTTTCTCATACTTTTCTAGTTTGGTTTCTTCCATATACATCTTTTTAAAAAATAAATTTATTTATTTTATTTATTTTTGGCTGCACTGGGTCTTCGTTACTGCGTGTGGGCTTTCTCTAGTTGCGGCGAGCAGGGGCTACTCTTCGTTGCAGTGCACGGTCTTCTCAGTGTGGTGGCTTCTCTTGTTGCCGAGCACGGGTTCTAGGTGCACGGACCTCAGTAGTTGTGGCACGTGGGCTCAGTAGTTGTGGCTCATGGCCTCTAGAGCGCAGGCTCAGTAGTCGTGGGGCTTAGTTGCTCCATGACATGTGGTATCCTCCTGGACCAGGGCTTGAACCCATGTACCCTGCATTGGCAGATGGATTCTCAACCACTGCGCCACCAGGGAAGTCTCTCTTCCATGTACATCTTTAAACCGTATGAACTGTATTTTCACTTAAGTATGAGGTAGAACATATAACTGGAATTTTTTCCAGATGGACAGCAAGTTATGCAAAGATCCCTTACTAGCTAAACTAGTCTTTTTCTACTGGAATTGAAGTTTAAAAAAATATGCACTGAACACTGCATATGTGCCAGGCACTTTTTAAAGCGTCTTGTATTAATTCACGTCATCCTCACAACCCCGTGGCATAGGTGAAATGTCAGCTTATCTATATAAGTTTTTTTAAAATAAAGTTGCATCTGCTTCTAGATTTTTTTTGTTTCACTAGCCGGTAAAGCAGAAGAGGAGAAACGCACTGTATACGCATGTGTACATACTCCCCTGGCCCCCAGCACTTTCCTTCAGCTGTTTCCTTCTATCTGCTCTGAACACCGCACTCCTATAACCAGATGCCTCGTCAGCACCACTACTTGCATCACAACTTATTTTCTCAGACACCGTGGGGCCCAGATAGCACCCTTGGCTTCCCCCACCAAAGAGCCATTGCTGCTGCTGCTTCCCACCCCTTGTAGCCACTCCACCCACAAGCTCTGCGGGCTCCCAATCAGAGGCAGATCACGACTCTGCCCACTTCTCACACCTTGGCCATCCTCTCTTCTTTTGCCTGCATCCCTACCTTGGCTCCTACATTCTTTTCCTGCTTCCTTTCTCCCAGTCCATTCTTCACAGGGCAGACAAAGTGACATTCTTAAAATGTAAATCATTTGGGGGGACATGGAGTGTCCTCTGCAAGCTCCTCGTTGCACTTGGAACACAAACTCCTTGCCCTGCTCTCCAGGGCCCCATGTGGCTGGTCACTGCCCCACCGCAGACCTCACCTTGTCTCACCTACCTATACTCATACTGCTCCTGTCTTGCCAGCCTTCTCTCTGTCACTCAACATATCCTGCTCAGACCCACCCCAGGGCCTTGGCTTTGAATGAGGATCCTTTCCGTGGCTACTTTTCCTCCTCATTCATCTTGGCTCAAATATCACTCTCTCAGAGAGGCGTTCCTTGACCACCCAATAAAGAACTGCTCCTGGCCCTCCCACCAAGTCACTCTCTGCCATAACAAGTTTTTATTGTTGTCATAGTAACCTCACTATCTGAAATTGCCTTATTTGTTCATGGTTTACCTGTTCTCCTCCTGTTATCCTCCTGAATGCCTTGGCAGCAGGACTTGGTCTGTCCTTTTTGTTGCTCTTTACGTGGACCCCAGCCCAGGGCCTGGCAACAGAGCAGGGGCTCAATAAGGAGCTGCAAAATCATACTGGAAAGAAAGGAAGTTGAAGGGGTTGAAAAGAAAACTAGTTTGGCCATGAGTTGACAGTTGTTGGCAGTGAGTTTGTTATGTTTATTTATTTATTTTAAACTTTTTATTATGAAAACTCTCAAACATATACAAAATAATCACCATAATATAATGAACCTTCATATATACATCACACAGCAACTCTCAGCATCCTGGCATTTTGTTTCATCTCTAACTCTCCCTACTCCCCTTCAATTATAATAACAATTGTAAACATTTTTAAGGAAAAATGTACTTATGTTGAAATATACAAATCTTAAATGTACAATTTAAAAAGTGAGTATACTCCTATCAAGATATAGAACATTTCCAACCCCCTGGAAGAGGAACTACACTCTATCAAGATTTTCCTCATCCCGTAAGTCCCTGTAGTGATCTTTCCCAGTCACCTGCCCCTCAAAGAGGCACCACTTTTCTTCTCCTTCTCTTCCTCCTCTTCCTCCTCTTCCCCCTCCTTCTTCTTCTTCTCCTTCTCCTTCTCCTTCTCCTTCTCCTTCTCCTTCTTCTCCTTCTTCTTTTTCTTCTATCATATATTAGTTTCACCTGTCCAGAATTTCATACAAGTGGAATCATATGATATACACTTTTCACATAAATTAGTTATGACTTTCTAGAACTTCACATTAATGGATTGAAATAGTATGTACTTCTTTTACTGTTTTTATTGCTGGGTGGCATTCCATTTTATGGTTATACTACATTTTGTTTATTCATTCACCTGTTGAACATTTGGACTGTTTCCAGGTTTTGTCTATTTTAAATAGAGCTGTGATTAACATTGTTACACAAGTCTTTTTGTAACCTATATTTTCACTTTCCTTGGGTAAATAATAGTAGAATTTCTTGGTCAAATGAGCATGTTTAACTTTATAAGAAATGGGCAAATATTTTTCCAAGGTATTTGAATCGCTTTGGATTCTCATCAAGAATGTATGAGAGTTCCAGTTGCTCCACATTTTTGCTAATATTTGGTGTTGTCAGTCTTTTAACTTTTGAACTATTGTAATGGTATGGAGTGATATCTCTTTGTGGTTTCAATATTCACTTGACTGGTGAATAATGATATTGAGCACTTTTTCGTTTGCTTATTGGCCATTTGTGTGACTTCCATTGTGAAGTGTCTATTCAAGTCTTTTGCCCATTTAAAAAATTGTGTTTGTTTTTATTATCAAATTGTAGGAGTTTATTTTATTTTATTTTATTTCATTTCATTTCATTTTGCCGCACCACGCGGCTTATGGAATCTTAGTTCCCTGACCAGGGATTAAACCTGGGCCCTTGGCAGTGAGTGTGTGGAGTCCTAACCACTGGACCACCAGGGAATTTCCCATTATATATTCTTTTTTTTTTAAAAAATAAATTTATTTAATTATTTTTGGCTGTGTTGGGTCTTCGTTTCTGTGTGAGGGCTTTCTCTAGTTGCGGCGAGTGGGGGCCACTCTTAATCGTGGTGCGTGGGCCTCTCACTATCATGGCCTCTCTTGTTGCAGAGCACAGGCTCCAGACGTGCAGGCTCAGTAGTTATGGCTCACGGGCCCAGTTGCTCCACGGCATGTGGGATCTTCCCAGACCAGGGATCGAACCCATGTCCCCTGTGTTGGCAGGCAGATTCTCAACCACTGTGCCACCAGGGAAGTCCCCCCCGTTATATATTTTTAATAAAAATCTTGACTACCCATTTTCTTAATGGTGTCTTTTGATGAGCAGAAGTTTTAATTTTGCTGAAATCTAATTTGTTAATTTTTGTTATTTTTCTTGTATGTTTATTGCTCATCTAGCCTCAGATTGTAAGATATTCTCCTATATTGTCTTCTAAAAGCTTGGTAATTTTGTTTTTATGTTTAAGTCAATGAGATATCTCAAATTAATTTTTGTGTGGTGTGAGGACAGGGTGTTAGTAGTTCCAGCAACATTTGTTGTAAAGACTAGCTTTTCGCCATTGAATTTATCTAACACCTTTGTCAAAACCAGTTGATCACTTAACTGTGGGTCTATTTCTGGACTTTCTAGTCTGTTGTATGGATCTATTTGTCTACCCTTATGTAGATACCATACTGTCTTAATTACTATAATTTTGTAATAAACCTTGAATTCAGGTAGTGTAAGTGCTCCAGCTTTGTTCTACTTTCCCAGGATTGCTTTGGCTATTCCAGATCCTTTGCCTTTATATATGCATTTTAGAATTTTCCTGCCAATTTCTAAAAGGAGCCTATTGACATTGAATTGTAGGGAGACCACTGTGGGGAGAATTGACAGCTAAAAAATGTTGAATTTAAATCCATAAATGTAGTATATATCTCCATTTATTTAGGTCTTCATTAATTTATCTTTGCAATGTTCTGTTGTTTTCAGAGTATAGGGCTTACATGTCTTTTATGAAATTTATTCCAAATACTTTATGCTTTTGATGGTATTGTAAATGAGATTATTTATTTATTTATTTATTTACTCATTTATTTGGCTGCATAGGGTCTTAGTTGCAGCATGCTGGATCTTCATTGCAGCATGCTGGATCTTCATTGCAGCACATGGGATCTTCATTGCAACATGTGGGATCTTTAGTTGCAGCATGTGAAATCTAGTTCCCTGACCAGGGATCGAACTTGGGCCCCCTGCATTGGGAGCACAGAATCTTAGCCACTGGACCACCAGGGAAGTCCCCAAGATTATTTTTTAATTCCACTTTCCCAATGTAGACATACTATTGATTTTAATATATTGACTTAGTTAATCTCACACATTAGTTTACGAGTAACCTAGTTAAACTCATGTATTAGATCTAGAAGGTTTGTTCCTGTAGTTGATTCCTTAGGATTTTCTGTATAAATGATCATGCCACGTGCAAATAGGGGTATATATAGTTCTTCTTTTTCAGTCTATGTGCCTTCTGTTTCTTTTTCTTCCCTTATTGAACTGGCAAAGACCTCCAATACAATAGAATTGGCAAGAGCAGAAAACCTTACTTTCTTTCTATTATTAGGGAAAATGTGTTTAGTGTTTCACCATTAAGAATTAATTAGTTGTAGGTTTTTCACAGATATCTGCAATCGAATTAAACAAACTCTCTTTTGTTCCAAGTTTACTGAGAGTTAAAAACATTTTTTTTCACAATGAATAGGTATTGAATTTTGTCAGATGCTTTCTTTGCATCAGTTGAGATAGTCATATGTTTTTCTTTATTACCTAAATATGGTGGGTTACATTGATTGGTCTCTGAATGCTAAACAAACTTTGTATTCCTAGGAGTAAACCCTACTTTTTCATGATGGATTTATGTATTGTTATGTTTGATTTACTGATATTTTGTGAATAATTTTTGTATTCATATCTTATAAGGTCTTTGGTATCAGGGTTATGCTGATCTCATAAAACAAGTTAGAAAGTGTGCCTTTATCCTTTGTGTTCTGAAAGAGTTTAAGATTGATATTATTTCTTCCTTAAATGTTTGATAGAATTTACTAGTGAAACCATCTTAGGCTTAGGGTTTCTTGAGAGTTTTTGGTAATAAATTAAATTTCATTGATAAATATAAAGTTACTCAGATATTCTACTTTTTGTATTAAGTTTTGGTAAGTTGCATTTTAAAGCTATTTTTTAAAGGGTCTTCTTTAAGTAAAAAAGAAAAGGCCATAAGTAAGAATAAGAAAATATATGAATTATATTCCAATAAAGATGTTAAAAAAAAAGAAAATATATGAAAGAAAAAATCTCACTGGTAAAGGCAAGTATACAGTAAAGGGAATGGACCAACCACTTAAAAAGCTAGTTTGAAGGTTAAATGACAAAAGTACTAAAATCAACTATAACTACAGTAAGTAGTTAAGGGATACTCAAAATTAAAAGATATAAAATAAGACATCAAAAACAAAACATTGTGGCGGTGATGGAGTAAAACTTTAGGTGCTTTTAGAATGCATTCAAAGTTAAGGACTATCAGCGTAAACAACTATACATATAAGTCAATATTTAGGAACTTCATGGTAACCACAAAACAAAAACCTACAATAGATACACAAAAATGAAGAGACAGGAACCCAAAAATAACAATAAAGAAAATCATCAAATAGAAAGGGAAGAGACCAAGAGAAAAAAATAACAGGGAAGAACTATGAAAACTACCAGAAAACAGTTAACAAGATGGCAAAAAGTACACGCCTATCAATAATTACTTTAAATGTAAATGGACTGAATGTTCCAATCAAAAGATGTAGGGTGGCTGAATGAATAAAAAAAGAAGACCCATCTATATACTGCCTACAAGAGACTCTCTTCACATTTAACGACACACAGAGACTGAAAGTGAGGAGTTGGAAAAAGATATTCCATGCAAACGGAAATGAACAGAAAGTTGGGGTAGCAATACTCATTTCAGACAAGGTAGACTTTAAAACAAAGTCTACAATAAAAGACAAAGAAGGACATTATATAATAATAAAGGATCAGTACAAGAAGGGGATATAATATTTGTAAACATATATGCACCTAATACAGGAGCACCTAAATATATACAGCAGATATTAACAAACATAAAGAGAGAAATTGACAATAATACAATAATAGTAGGGGAGTTTTAACACCCCACTTACATCAATGGAGAGATCATCTACTCATCCAATAAGGAAAATTGTCCTTAAATGACACAGTATACTAGATGGAATATACAGAACATTCCATCCCCAAACTGCTGAGTACACATTCTTTTCAAGTGCACATGATATGTTCTCCAGGATAGAACATGTTAGGCCACAAAACAAGTCTCAAAAAATTTAAGAAGATTGAAATCATATCAAGCATCTTTACTGACCACAATGATATCAAACTGGAAATCTCTTACAAGAAGAAAACTGTCACACCCACAAATATGTGGAGACTAAATAACATGCTGCTAAACAACCAATGAATCAATGAAGAAATCAAAGGGGAAATAAAAAATACCTTGCGATAAATAAAAGTGGAAACACACTTTTCCAAAATCTATGGGACACAGCAAAAGCAGTTCTCAGATGGAAGTTCCTACTGATACAGACTTACCTCAAGAAACAAGAAAAATCTCAAATAAACAACTGGACTTTACACCTAAAGGAACAGAAAAAGAAGAAACAAAGCTGCAAAATTAGTAGAACGAAGGCAATAATAAAGATCAGAAATAGAGACTAAGAAATAATAGAAAAGATATATGAAACTAAGACCTGGTTCTTTGAAAAGATTAAAAAATAAACTTTTAGCCATACTTATCAAAAGAGAGAGAGAGAGAGGGATTAAATAGATTCAGAACTGAAAGGAGAAATTACAACTGATACTACAGAAATACAAAGAATCATGGGACTACTATAAGCAATTACATGCCAACAAATTGGACAGTCCAGAAGAAAGCTAAATTCCTAGAAACATACAATCTTCCAAGACTGAATCAGGAAGAAATTGAAAATCTGAACAGACCAATTACAAGTAATGAAATTGGGGCTTCCGCGGTGGTGCAGTGGTTAAGAGTCTGCCTGTCAATGCAGGGGACACGGGTTAGAGCCCTGGTCGGGGAAGATCCCACATGCCATGGAGCAACTAAGCCCATGTGCCACAACTACTGAGCCTGCACTCTAGATCCCACGAGCCACAACTACTGAGCCCACGAGCCACAACTACTGAGCCCATGAGCCACAACTACTGAAGCCTGTGCACCTAGAGCCTGTGCTCTGCAACAAGAGAAGCCACCACAATAAGAAGCCCGCGCACCACAATGAAGAGTAGCCCCCACTCTCTGCAACTAGAGAAAGCCCGCGCCCAGCAATGAAGACCCAACACAGCCAAAAATAAATAAATAAATTAAAAACAAAAAACAAATAAACAAAAAACAAGTAATGAAATTGAATCAGTAATCCAAAAACTCCCAACAAAAAAAAGCCCAGGATCAGATGGCTTCACAAGTGAATTCTACTAAACATTTAAAGAGTCAACACCTATCTTTCTCAAACTACTACAAAAAATTGAAGAGGAAGGAATGCTTCTGAACTCATTCTACAAGGCCAGCATTGCCAAAGCCAGACAAAGACACTACAAAAAAAGAAAATTTCAGGGCAATATCCCTAATGAACATAGATGCAAAAATCCTTAACAAAATATTAGCAAACTGAATTCAATAACACATTAAAAGGATCATACTCCATGACCAAGTGGAATTTATTCCAGGGATGCAAGGATGGTTCAGTATCTGCAAATCAGTCAGTGTGATACACCACATTAACAAGATGATAAAAATCATATGATCATTTCAATAGATGCAGAAAAATCATTTGACAAAATTCAACATCCACTTATGGTAAAAACTCTCAACAAAGTGGGCATAGAGGGAACATATCTCAAAATAATAGAGGCCATTTATGACAAAACCACAGCACACATCATACTCAATGGTCAAAAATGGAAATCATTTCCTCTAAGATCAGGAACAAGACAAGGAAGCCCACTCTTGACACTTTTATTCAACATAGGATTGGAAGTCCTGGTCACAGCAATCAGAGAAGAAAAAGAAATAAAAACCATCCAAATAAGAAAGGAAGAAGTAAAATCGTCACTGTTTACAGATGATGATCCTATATATAGAAACCCTAAAGACTCCACCAAAAAACTCTTAGAAATAATAAATTAATTCAGTAAAATTGCAGCATACAAAATTAACATACAGAAATCTGTTGCATTTCTATACACTAATAACAAAATATCAGAAGGAGAAATTAGAAAACAGTCCCCTTTACAACTGCAGTAAAAAGAACAAAATACCTACCTAAGGAGGTAAAGATGTGTACTCAGAAAGCTATAAGACATTGATGAAAGAATTTGAAGATGATGCAAACAGATGGAAAGATATACTAGGCTCATGCATTGGAAGCATTAATATTGTTAAAATGACCATATTACCCAAGGCATCTACAGATTCAGTACAATCCCTATCGAAATACCAAAGGCATTTTTCAACAGATCTGGACCAAACAATCCTAAAATTTATGTGAAACCAAAACAGACCTCAAATAGCCAAAGCAATTTTGAGAAAGAAGAACAAAGCTGGAGGTATTATGCTCTCTGATTTCAAACTATACTGCCAAGCTTTAATAATCAAAACAGTATGGTATGGCACAAAAACAGACACAGATGTGTCTTTCACACAATGAAACAGAATAGAGAGCCCAAAGTGAACCCATGCTTATATTAATCTATGACAACCTACTGAATGGGAGAAGATATCTGCAAATGATATGTCTGATTAGGGGTTAATATCCAAAATATATAAAGAACTCATTCAACTCAACAACAACAACCTAAAAAAACCCAAGCAAATTTAAAAAATGGGCAGAGGATCTGAATAGACATATTTCCAAAGGAGACATACAGATGGCTAACAGGTATATGAAAAGAGGCTCAACATCACTAGTCATCAGGCAAATGCAAATAAAAAACACAGTGAGGTATCATCTCACACCTGTCAGAGTGGCTACTATCTAAAAGATAAGTAACATGTGTTGGTGAGGACGTGGAGAAAAGGGAACCCTTGTGCACTGTTGGTAGAAATGTAATTTGGTACATCCACTATGGAAAAAAATATGGAGTTTCCTCAAAAAATTAAAAATAGAACTACTATATGATCCAGCAATTCCACTTATGGGTATTTATCCAAAGAAAACAAAAAAACTGATTGGAAAAAAATAAATGCACCCCAATGTTCATTGTAGCATTATTTACAATAGCCAAGATATGTAAGCAGACTGTCTATCACTAGATTAATGGATAAAGAAGATGTGGTACACACACACACACACACACACACACACACACACACACACAGACACACACAGTGGAACATTACTGAGCCATAAAAAGAATGAAATCTTGCCATTTGTGACAACATGGGTGGACCTAGAGGGTATTATTCTAAATGAAATAAGTCAGACAGAGAAAGACAAATACCTTATGATTTCACTTATATGGAATCTCAAAAACAACAATTGAACAAAGATAAAACAGAAACAGACTCATAGATACAGAGAACAAACTGGTGGTTGCCGGAGGGGAAGGAATGGGGAGATGGGTGAAATAGGGCAAGGGTTCTAAGAGAGTTACAGACTTCTAGTTATAAAATAAATAAATCATGGGCACATAATGTACAGCATAAGGAATATAGTTGATAATATTGTGACAACTTTGGTAACAGATGGTAATTAGACTTATAGTGGTGATCATTTAGTAAGCATAAAAATATCGAATCACTATGTTGTATACCTGAAACTAATATAATATTGGAAGTTAATTTTACTTTAATAAAAAAATATATAAGGCTATTCATATATTCCATTTCTTTTTGTGTCACTTTTGGTAAGTTTTATTTTAAGCAATTTGTCTGTTTCATCTAAACTGTCAACTTTATTGGCATAAAATTATTTATAATACTAACTTATTATCTTTTTCATGTCTGTAAAATCTGTAGTGATATCCTCGCTTTAATCTTTGATATTGTGGTTCTGGGTAAGGATTGAGTGAGCACACTCCATTCTGTCCCTCCACTGAATGTAACTGTAAAACCTGGACAGAATGCATAGGGCACCTACAGGAAGACTGAGAAGTGAATAGTAGCAGGCTAAATGGGAAGACAACTTGAAGTACCAGTGAGCTAGATGTGAGTTTATCATTTTTGTTCCTTTGGTGGCAATGTAGCCTGGGATGCATGTAGAGGGAGCTCCAGGGGAGGCCCTTTAGTTCTGGCTGATTATCACGAAACTCCTAACACTCAGACAGAGTGTGTGTGGAATTCTCCATGTTTTTTCTTCTCCCAATTTTCTGTAGCCCCAGCCCCTAAGCCTTCCTGTGGTGACAGCCGCAAAGACCACAACAAGAACCAGCAGGAGCCAAAACTCTGAGGAAGGGGAACATTTCTCCCCAATTTGACCAATCCCTATTGCTTCTTTTTTTAAAAAAATTTTAATTAATTTATTTATTTTTGGCTGTGTTAGGTCTTCGTTTCTGTGCGAGGGCTTTCTCCAGTTGCGGCGAGCGGGGGCCACTCTTCATCGCGGTGCATGGGCCTCTCACTGCCGTGGCCTCTCCCGTTGCGGAGCACAGGCTCCAGACGCGCAAGCTCAGTAGCTGTGGCTCACGGGCTTAGTTGCTCCGTGGCATGTGGGATCTTCCCAGACCAGGGCTCGAACCCGTGTCCCCTGCATTGGCAGGCAGACTCCCAACCACTGCGCCACCAGGAAAGCCCCCTATCCTCTTTATCCTCTTTATCCTCTTTCTGTCTTCTGCCACTTGGCCAAAGATGGCAGCAGTCACAGGAGTACACAGAGTGAAGTAACTTTCTGGCCATAGGATCCAAAGGGGGAATTGTAGAAAACTGCACAGTACTGAGGAGATTGTGTAGAAAGAGGTGCTCTTTCTTAATTTTATAGGAAAATCTCATAAAGCTGTACATGAATTTCTGGGGTCACCACTAGGCTCTGCACACATGGGTCTGATCAGGATAGCTGTGACTTTGAAAACTGAACTAACAGACAATCGACCAGGTTCCAGATGACTGAGTGTCACATGTTCAGGGTCTATCCAAATGGTACTGCAAGGGCTTTGAAAACTGAATTTACATTTGAACCCACAACCCACAGAAGGCAGGGTGAACTTGTAGCCCAAACCTAAGCAAGTCTATTGCCTAAGACAAAAATATGTCCATTCTCCATAGAATTTAAACAAGACCTAGAGTCTCATTACACAGTATTAAATTTTTCCAGGAGACAGTAAAAAAAATTCTTGGTATATTAAAAAAAATGAGGAAATTCTCAACTCACATGGCCAAAAAATCAACAGACATCAAAGCTGAGATTGACACAGGTGTTGGAATTATCTGACAAAGACTTTAAAGTACCTATAGTACAAATGCTCCAACAAGAACACTCTTGAAAAGTAGAAAGACAGCAAAATTTCCCATGAAGGGCTAGGTAGTAAATATTATTGGGCTTTGCAAACCATTTGGATCTGATTCATCTGCTCAGTCCTATGAAAACAGCCATAGATAGCCATAAACAGTACATAAACAAATGGATGTAGCTATTTTCCAATAACACTTTATTCATGGGATTTGGTCAGAGACCATAGTTCACCAATCCCTGGACTATAGTGTTTTGAAGATATTCTATATATTTACTGAGTTTTTGTGTCTAATTCAATCAATTATCAAAAGCAAGGTCTTAAAGTCTTTCACTGTGATTGTGGGTTTGCTTATTTCTCCCTTCAGTTCTGTTAGTTTTGCTTAAGGTTATTTTGAAGCTCTGACATTAGGTGCATAAAAACTTATAATTGTTAAGTTTTCCTGATGGATTAACCCCTTTTTAAACTGGAAGTTTAGTTGATGTACAATATTATATGTTACAAGTATACAATATAGTGATTCACAATTTTTAAAGGTTATACTCCATTTATAGTTATTATAAAATATTGGCTATATTCCCTGTGTTGTACAATATATCCTTGTAGCTTATTTTATACATAATTGTTTGTTATCTCTTAATTTCCCATATTGCCCCTCCCCCTTCCCTCTCCCTACTAGTTCTCTGTATCTGTGAATCTGTTTATTTTTTGTTATATTCAGTATGTATTTTTTAGATTCCACATATAAGTGATATCATACAGTATTTGTCTTTCTCTGTCTGGATTGACCTTTTACAATTATGAAATTTCCCTTTTTATCTCTAATAATATTCTGTCTTAAAGTCTATTTTGTCAAATATTAATATAGCCACTTCTGATTTCTTTTTTTTGTGGGGGGGTTGTAAAAACACATAACATTAAATTTATCATCTTAACAACTTGCCTCTCACTGCTGTGGCCTCTCCCGTTGCAGAGCACAGGCTCTGGACGCACAGGCTCAGTGGCCATGGCTCACAGGTCCAGCCGCTCCACGGCATGTGGGATCTTCCCGGACCGGGGCACGAACCCGCGTCCCCTGCATCGGCAGGCGGACTCTCAACCCCTGTGCCACCAGGGAAGCCCCACCTTAACAACTTTTAAGTTCAGTAGTGTTAAGTATATTCATATTGTGCTACAGATCTCTAGGACAGTTTCATCTTGCAAAACTGAAACTCTATACCCATTAAACACTAATTTCCCCTCCCTCTCTCCTCAGCCCTTGGAAACCACTTATCTACTTTCTGTTTCTATGAGTTTTGACTGCTTTAGATATTTTGTATGAGTGCAATTATACAGTATTTTGCCCTTTTGTGACTGGCTTATTTCAGTTAGCATAATGTCCTTGAGTTTCATCCATGTGACAGCACGTTACAGGATTTCCTTATTTTTAAAGGCTGCATAATATTCCACCATATGTATATATCAGGTTTTATTTAACCATTTGTCTGTCGATGGACACTTGGGTTTCTTCCACCTCTTGGCTACTTTAAATAATCCTGCAGTGAACATGGGTGTGCAAATATCTCTTTGAGATCTTGCTTTGAATTCTTTTGCATATATACCAAGAAGTGAGATTGCTGGATCATATGGTAATTCTACTTTTAGTTTTCTGAGATAGCTGGATCATATGGTAATTCTACTTTTTTTTTTTTTTTTTTTTTGGGGTACACGGGCCTCACTGTTGCGGTGTCTCCCATTGCGGAGCACAGGCTCCAGACGCGCAGGCTCAGCGGCCATGGCTCACGGGCCTAGCCGCTCCGCGGCATGTGGGATCTTCCCAGACAGGGGCACGAACCCGTGTCCCCTGCATCGGCAGGCGGACTCTCAACCACTGCGCCACCAGGGAAGCCCGGTAATTCTACTTTTAATTTTTTTAATGTTTTGCTCTACCTCCACACTGTTTTCCATACAGTTGCACCATTTTATAGTCCTACAAACAGTACTCAAGGGTTCCAATTTCTCCACATCTTTACCAACACTTGTCATTGTCTGTTTTTGTTTGTTTGTTTGTTTTTTAATAGTGACCGTCTTAATGGATATGAGATGATATCTCATTGCAGTTTTGACTTTCATTTCTCTTATTATTAGTGATATTGAGCATCATTTCATGTATGTGCTCGTTGGCCATTTCAGATTTCTTATTCTTTCTGTTTGCATGGCATATCTCTTTCCATCCTTTTACTTTCCACTTCAGATTTCTTATTCTTTCTGTTTACATGGTGTATCTCTTTCCATCCTTTTACTTTCAATCTATTTGTGTCTTTGTAGTTAAAGTCCTTTTTTTTGGTAGATAGTATACAATTGGGTCTTGTCTTCTTTAGCTTTTAATCCAGTCTTACAATCTCTGTCATTTAACTGGCATGCCTAGTGTATTTATATTTAATGTAATTATTGATATTAAGATGTGACATCTTTGAGGGATCAGAGGGCAGACTGTCATAGACAGCGTAATGGCCCCTTGAAGATGTCCATGCCCTAATCCCCAGAACATGTCCATATGTTACTTTACATGGCAAGAGGGATTTCACGGATGGGATTAAGTTTACTGACCTTGAAATGGGAAGATTATCCTGCATAATCTGGGTGTGCCCAATCTAATTACATTATTCTTTTAGAAGAAGAGAAACTTTCTGGGCTGGGTCAGAGAGATGAGACAGTGAAGAGTGTGAAAGGGATTGAACCTACAGTTGTAGTCTTTGAAGATGGAGGAAGGAGGCCTCAAGTCAAGGAATGTGGCAGAGGCCTGTAGGAAATGGGAATGACCCTCAGCTGACAGCCTGCAACAAGGCAGGAAACTCAGTCCTACAACTGCAAGGAACTGAATTCTGTCAAAAACCTGAATGATCCAGAAACGGATTCTCCCCTACATCCTCTAGAAAGTAGTGCAGCCTGTCAACACATTGATTTTGGTCAAGTGAGACCTGCACAGGACTTCTGACCTCCGGGACTGTAAGATAATAAATCTGTGTTGTTTTTAAGTCACTAAGCTTGTGGTAATTTGTTGTGGCAGCAATAGAAAACTAATACAACACATATTTTGGAGTTCATCCTCTCCATAGATTCCTCCGTGCATTTTCCCACTAACTTTCCCATTCTTCTACTGGCCTTGTGTCTCCTTCAAGCCAGTCAGGCTGTGGCTCTCTTCAGCTGGAGCTGCTCATGGATCGGGGGTTGCCCTCAGATAAAAATCCACAGCCTCACAAATCTCAACAATTTCCATTCATCTTTCAAGGATGGTTTCCTCTCCAGCTTCTACCTTCTTTTGGTCAATCTCCAAGGCCTTCAAATATTTTTTTTAAATGTTTTGCTCAGATTTTAGAAATCTTATCTGCATGAAGACTAGTCCACCATTACCAAAAGCTAGACTCTATTATACTCTTCTGCATACTTTTATGTCTGCAATTTTCTTTTTTTAAAAAATAAATTTATTTATTTAATTTATTTATTTTTGGCTGCGTTGGGTCTTTGTTGCTGCACGCGGGCTTTCTCTAGTTATGGCGAGTGGGGGCTACTCTCTGTTGAGGTGCATGGGCTTCTCATTGCAGTGGCTTCTCTTGTTGCAGAGCACAGGCTCTAGGTGTGCAGGCTTCAGTAGTTTGGCACAGGGCCTTAGTTGGGCATGTGGGATCTTCCCTCCCCAGGGCTCGAACCTGTGTCCCCTGAATTGGCAGGCGGATTCTTAACCACTGGGCCACCAGGGTAGCCCAGCAATTTTCTATAATTACAAAAAGAAATAAAAATAGATTGCACAGGATTTTGTCTTAATTTTTTTGGTCTTAATTGTCTTAAATTTTCTAATTCTCATTAATTCGAAGGCTAAAAATGAGTTGCCTTCCCTTAATATGGCACTTAAAATACAGTAAAATGAATAAAAAGGAAAGTTTTCAAAAGTTTGATATGGCAGGCGTGGGGGTGGGCAAGAACCCTAATCTTAACTGCTAGGAGGTTAGGAAGCCTTGTTTGCGGGTTTAATCCACCACATGCAGTTCCTTACAGTCACCAGCAGGGGGAAAAGGTAGTTTTCTGTTTCCGATGGATCCCGGCGCCTCGCAGCTAATTCCCTAACCAAAGGGAAAGAAGGGAAGAGCGCCGGGGAGATCTCGGTCAGTGTACAGAGGTAAGTGGCCTAGAGCGGTCACTCGGAACGCAAGGACCCGCGAAACAGAATATACATAGTCCCAGCAGCCCTGTCTTTCCAGGCACACGGGATAAGTTGGCTGGAACTCCCTGCTGACCGCTCAGCCCTGCATGCAGGGCTGCAGCAGCGCAAAGCCTGCTCCAGAGCGGCCGCAGAGGCGCGGGCAGGAGGGGGACCCAGGTGGGGCCGCGCGCCGCTCCGCGGGTGACCAGGTGAGCCCACGCCCGAGTCCGAGTGGGAGCCAGGTGAGCGTACGCCCGTGTCCGCCGGTGACCAGGTGAGCCCGCGTCCAGCGACTCTAGGGTCCCGGTCAGAGTCGGGTCATAGGACTCAAGCAGTCAGAGGGCAAAATGGTTTGAAGCGGACAGCGAAGCCGGCTGGTGATTCAAGATACCGGCCTGCACAGTTGTGTCTTCCAGGGCGGGGATCAGGAGATTGGAAAGGACATTCTCCTGCCAAGTGTGTTCACAGTATTAGCCTTAAAAATAAACCATGCTCCTGAGATGCTGTGTGTGGAAGGGGAAGGAGAGTGGTTATTTTATTAGCGCTGAATGTTAACTATTCCCTCCAGGATCTTGGCTAAACTCTGTATCTGGTGACCAGTCGTAGAGCCTGGGTCTGTGCCCCAGAGTAAATGCGTGGGCAAATGATGAGCTGCGGCTGGAAACAAACAGCCACCACTTTCGAGATCTTTAAGATGGAAAGTCAGTGGGTGATGAAGCAGCGAGAGAGATTGGAGACGGAAAGCAAAGAACAGAAAGATAAGAAGCAAAGATATGGGAAGTCAAGGAAAGGAACCGCGTGGAAACAGCCGGGTGGACCCCGCAGCTCGGTGAGGCGCGCAGGTTAGCAGCAGGAGTGCGTCCGGGTTGACGTCTGTCTGTCGAGAGCCAGACCCTAAGCAGATTGTTGGAGTCAGAGGAAGGAGGTCATTGTTTCAGAACCCACTGGTTATCGCTGGTATTATAAGGTTATCATGGTAGGGATAGAAACGTGTGCACCATGTCAGCAAGTTTTCTTCTGACAAATGGTCAAATGATAAGATGTACACATTTAATTGGATTAGGAGATAAATTGCCAGATGCTTTGTTTTTCTGCACCCTGATGAACATTCAAAGAGGAATCTCTGGAAAAGCCTTTCGTGTAAATAATTAGACTTCAGGATTAAAGGGTTGCAAAACAGCACAACAAATTTTTTAATTACTCTAGGTCTTAATAATACTGCATGTAGCAGCAGTAGTACTCTAATTATGTTTAAAAAATATTTCAAGAATGTGTCCTTTTTTAAGATAGCTAATTACTAGTTTTAAATAGACAGGAATCTAAAATATTCCAGTCATTTGAAATATATGCAAAACATCAAATAAAACATTTGCCAAACCCTACACGAAAATGAGTGAAATAATAACATAGCCAACTTCAGCTACTTTTCGGAAGAGATGTATTAGGCTACAATGCAGCCATTTCCCCTGTCTTTGTATTTGAGTGCTGGGGGCTATTTGTTACTGCAGATTTGGTCTGTGTGCCCCAGTTAGGCCTGTAATACTTGACTGTCCTTCTCACTTCTCAATTTACCGGTCCTAGGGTCCTCCTATGCACATCTGTTAAAAAAAAAAAATCCCATTCTTGTGTTTTAAAACTTGCCTGTTTGCTTGACATTTAAGAAAATTTGGAATGGGGAGGAAAGGCTCATAAATCAGCCTCAATTGTTGGAGAAGGGATCATTTGCATGGAAAATGAGAAATTAGGGGTTTGGGGTAGGATATGGTGACCCCATTTGAACTTTACATACTATTTCTTCCTAAATGGGGAGGAGTTTAGAATAGGCACTCAAGCTTCGTTTTGGCTGAAAGACATTAAAAATATTTTTCTCAGGCACGGTTTACATGGAAGTATTAAGGAACCTCTTTACATTTTCTCATAAGCCCCCAGGGACTGATGCCTAGTACCTTAGAGGCAGAAGTTACTTGCCACTAAACATTTACCTTTGCTTTAGTATATTTTATATGGCTCTAATGGAACTTAATGATTAATCAGGATATGTGCTATTAGTTATATATATATGTACATATATATATTTTTTAATAAGAAATGTGTTGTGGGCTATGTGATTCCTTCTGTTGGCTGTTCACATTTGAGCTGCTGCCCACTGGAAAATCCAAATAATCATAGCTTAGGTAAGATAGAGGTCTATCTTTTTTATTGATTTATTTTTGGCTGCATTGTGTCTTAGTTGTGGTGCGAGGGGCTTAGTTGCCCCACAGCATGTGGGATCTTAGTTCCCCCACCAGGGATCGAACTCTCATCCCCTGAATTTGAAGGTGGATTCTTTACCACTGGACCACCAGGGAAGTCCCAGAGGTCTATCTTTTATAAATGTGTAAATACTCTGGAAGTAGGCAGTCCTTGGCTGGTGTAGCAGCTCCTGTATCTCACCAGGAACCTTCTTCCTTTCTGTTATCCTCAGTGTGTAGCATCCATCTTCCAGGTTGCCTCATGGTTGCAAGGTGACTGCTGAAGTTCCAGTCATCATACCCACATTCTAGGTGGGAGCAAAGAAGAAAGGGAGAAGGGCAGAGGGCACCTGGTAGCTGAGTAAGATTTAACAACTTCCACTATTTAGTGACGGGTACCTTGCCTCGATATATTTTGTGGTATATTGTCCACATAGATGGCTGCCAATCATTCTTGTATGCTCATGTCATTTTTCCCATCAAGGAGTGGAGTCTCTTTCTTTTCTCATTGTGTGGGGGCTGGCCCTGTGACTTGCTTTGACCAATAGAATGCATTGGAAGGCCTTACTAGGCCTTGTTGTTTCTGTTTTTACCCTCTTGGGATCTAGCTACCATGTAAAGAGACTTGGACTAGACTACTTAATAATGAGCAACCATCTGAAGGGAGGTGCAGCCAGTCCCCAGCTATTCCAGCTACCCCAGCTAAGGTATCAATCATGTACATTAAGTCATCTTGGTTGTACCAGCACCAGCTGAGCTCCAGCGGATACCACATGATACACAAGGACCACCCAGCTAAGCCTTGCCAACCTACAGAATTGTCAAAAATGATAATCATTGCTGAATTGTGTTGAAACACAATCAGTTGGCCCCCTGCCTCCAAATGCCAGGATGGCCAAGAAGTGAGGTTCATTATTTGGGTCCTTGGCTGCATTGGAAGTGGTAGAAGTCTGTTATTATAGAGGAAGGGGATGGCTATCCCAGGTGGGGTTGGGGAGGGGTGAACAGTTGTACACAGCCGCCAGTTACCTGGTGGCAGCTTGAAACAGAAAAGGCACCTATGGGACCTCAGGAGCAAGGTCCTATGGGATCATTACTCTCAGACTTTGGCACGTGGGCCGTGCTCCTGTGTTTGGCCTCGACTCTCTTCCTCTGTTCCAAAGCTTCTGTCCTGCGTGACCTCAGGCTGCCTCAACCCCCTCTCTGTGTGCATTGTGAGCTGGCAGCTCCTCACTGCTGTCAGGCTGCCTGGCTCCTGTTCTCAGACAGGAGGTCTGATCGAATCAGATCTCCATCCAGCCAGGCCACTGCACAGTCAGTGCTGTGCTCTGGATTGGCTGCACATCCCTTCCCCTGATCCCTCTATCCCTTATCAGCCAGCCCTGTCAGGAGAGGGCTGTGGCCCTTGAGCTCTGGAAGAACTGGATCAAGTCCTGGCTACACCCCCTTTCTGGCTGTGTGACCTTGAGCAGGCTTTATTGTTCTGCCTCAGTTTTCCCATCTGTGAAATGGGGTCAATGGTACCCACTTTATAGGGTTGTTGTGAAAATTAGAGAGAGTGCATGTGAATACTAGTGTGTGCTCAATAAATGGCAGCCATTACTGTGATTTTATTTTAACTTACATAAGCAACTGTGTGCTCCCTTTGTGGAATTGATGATCTTGAAAAGTTAGCTATTCATCAAATGATATCTTCCCATAGATGTCTGTCATAAAACAAGAATCCTTTCCCACTGAAAAGTTTATTTTCAATGCCATTACTACATTTAAAAGCTTCTTTTAAAATACTGCAAAACTTTTTTCAAAATCATGAATTGAGAGGAACAGTATCTAATTATATACCAAAGGTAACCCAAAGTTTCTCCATAATATATGTACCTGTTTTTGCTCTGTCGGGGGTAAGTGAGGAGGTTGGAAGTATGGGGTGTTTGTTCCTCTGTGTTACATGATCCCCCAATGCTGCTTTTGGGTGGGACTTAGACTGCTCCTTTGGGACAAAGGCAGCTTGAGAGAAAAACCAGTCATGTCTGGGTGCTCTTGAAGACATACTTTAAATTTGTTTTAGGCTGTGCCTTAACCAAAGGTTAAGTGTGATCTTCCATGTGGGGAGGGTTTTAAAAATACTGTAAAGTGAATTTTCTCATAATTGCTTATGTAATAGCTATAGGCAGGGATGTTACAGGTTGTTGATGTGTTTTTTGATATTTTTTGTGGCTGTTTACAGTGAGGACAGGCTTGCCATTCTGCTTGTGATAGACCTTTAAACTTACTGCTTGCGTTATATATTACTTCCATAAAGACAAATTCCTCACGGAGGACTTTTTGCCTTTCCTAGATTGTGAAGCACTATATAAGTGTAAGTGCCACTATAATTCTTTAAGCTGGACACACCTTTACTTGGTTATGACATGTCTTTTTATAATACCTGAGAGTCAGGTAGTACCACGCGTAGAAACTGATGATTGATTTTGTGAGCTTGAGACTGACCAGGGCTCTGTAACAGGGTAGAGTATACACTCACATCTTAGTGCACTATATTGATATGAGGCAAGGAAGAAAAACTGCTTTTCCTAAAACAATTAGTTTCTAACTTATTTATAAGCTAATCTACTCATAAATTTCAGACAGCTCAGGAGAGTATAAGACCTCCCTCCCATCCCCCATAGCTAGACAACCACTAAGAGTCTCTCATTCTCCAATTAGCAATTTTCTGTGCATACACACCCAAAGTTTGTGGTTTACACTAAGGTTCATTCTTGGTGTTGTACATTCTGTGGGTTTTGACAAATGTATAATGACATGTATCCACCACTATAGTATCATACAGAACAGTTTCACTGCCCTAAAAATGCTCTGTGCTCGACCTAGTCATTCCCCCCACCCTCCAATCCCTGGCCACCACTGATCTTTTTACTGTCTTCGTAGTTTTTGCCTTTTCCAGAATGTCATATACAGCAGTTCCCCTTATCTGCAGGAAACAGCAGTTCCCCTTATCTGTAAGAGTTACGTTCCAAGATCCCCAGTGAATACCTGAAATCTTGAATAGTATCAAACCCTATATATACTAAATTTTCTCCAATACTGATGGACGGGTAGCATATGCAGCATGGATACACTGGTCCAAGGGATGATTCGTGTCCCTGGAGGGACAGAGCAGGAAGGCACAAGATTTCATCACGCTACTCAGAACAGCACACAATTTAAATCTTCAATTCATTTGGGTAAAATACCAAGGAGTCCTACATCATTTGGTAAAAGGGTATGTTTAGTTTTGTAAAAAACTGCCAAAGTGTCTTCCAAAGTGGCTGTACCGTTTTGCATTCCCACAAGCAATGAATGAGAGTTCCTGTTGCTCCACTCCCTTGCCAATATTTGCTGTTGTCAGTGTTTTGAATTTTGGCCATTCTAATGAGTATGTAGTGGTATCTTATTGTTGTTGTTTTCATTTGCAATTCCCTAACAACAAATGAAGTTGAGCATCTTTTCATAAGCTTCATTGCCATCTCAATAACTTTTTGGTGCGTTATCTGTCCACATGCTTTGCTTATTTTTAAACCAGGTTGTTTGTTTTCTTATTGTTGAGTTGTAAGTGTTCTCTAACAGTTCTATATCAGATATAGCTTTGGCAAATATTTTCTCCCAGTCTGTGGCTTGTCTTCTCATTTTCTTGACTAGAATTTTTTTAATTACTGAAAAAATCATATCCATTGTAGCAAGTGTTACAAAGCAGAGATATTAAGAAAAACTCAATAATCATCTCTTTGCCTCTAATTGTATCCTTTGAGGTAACTGATCTAAAGAGCTTGATTTGTAACCTTCTGCATCTTTCTGCTCAAATGTGTTTGTGTGTGTGTGTGTGTGTGTGTGTGTGTGTGTGTGTTTATGGAAATGTACGTGGGCTTCTTCCTTATATTTTTGTTCAAGAATAAGTTTCTGTATACATTTCTCCATAATTCTATTTTATCCCCTCCCTCTAAACAATTCACCACTGGTATATGTCTAGCCAAATATGTATAAATGTGATGTTTTTTCTTCATGGCTGTGCAATATTCCTTGGTATGGATATTATAATTTAGCCATTCCTCTAGTTTTAGGATGGATATTTAGGACGTGTCCAGTTTTATTTTCCTTTTCCATTATAAACAATGCTGGTGCTTTTATTCTTATAGGATAAATTCCCTGAAGTGGGACTCTTGGGTCAAAGGTGGCATGAATTTCTAATTTTATTGGATATTGCCAGAGTATCTTCCAAAAGATTGTAAAAATTCATTCCCTCACCAGCAATGTATGAGAAGTGCATTTCCCCACATCCTCATCAGTGCTGGATGTTAGCAGTCTTTAAAACATTTTCCCATCTGCTGGTATTGCTTTAATTTGCATTGTTTTTACAGCTAGTGGCCCTGGGTAGCTCATTATAGGCATGTGGGTTCGTTGTTATATCCTTTGCCCGTGTGGTTAATAAGTTTAAATGTGGTGGCCTTTCAAAGGCTGGAGTAGGACAGAGCAGGCAGTGCAGGCACCAGGTGGACAGAGGGTAGATTCCCATCCTCTGGCCAGCTGCCATTATCACAGTAGGATGGTGACGCCTACCATTAGCACCTCCTCCACCTACCTCTGTGTCCCTAGGTCACATCCAGGGCCTCTGGGTAGCACAACTCCAGGGGCCACGTTCACCTGGTGAATGGACAATGGGGGGGAGGAGTGAGATTCCCAGAGGCTCCCACGATTGTGCCCCTGGAGCTGTGCATTGCCAGGACCCTAGTCTTGCTTTGGTGATAGCACTTGCAGGGCTGCACCATGACCTCCATGTGACTGTCTGTTTGCCATCTTTTCAGACTCCGTGCTTACTTAACTTTGATCCCCAAAGCCTAGTATAGTGCCTGGCACATAACCAGGCCTGTTGGAAAGTGTTGGCTGATGGAATGAATAAAAGTGTCTGCAAGAGCTGGCAGGCCTCAGAAGGTGGTAGGCGAAGGTGGTGGTGGTTTGTGTGTGTGTGTATCTTTATATAAATATCAGGTATTGGGGCTGGCCTTAGGGTTGGGATTGCTGCCAGGAAGCTCAGTCTGGGCATGGATGAGAGGTACCCAACAGGTCAGAGACCCTACCCCCCTTTTTTACCCACTTCCATCTAAGACAGTCGCCCCTAAGGCCCCTTTCTGTTGTTCCCTGTCTTTCTGACTTTATGTAGGAGTCACTGTCCTTTCCTGAGAACTCCTTCCCACCCACAGCTCAAGGGGATTTTGTATAAGAGGTCAAGGGTTGTGTTAGATGAAGCCAATTATTCCCCAGAATATTTCTCCCAGGGAACATGGGTCTGCAGACCAACCGTTGGCTTATGTGTCGTTTGAAAGGAACTGGCTGAACCCCGAAACAGAGGTCAGAAAGATCATGACGAGCTATTAATAATTACTTCCCCCTCTCCAAAGCTAATTAAAGCTCCCACAAAGCATTGAAATTTACTTAGTTGACTTGAGTCACAGTGGAACCATAAGGAGGCAGGGGATAGAAGTGTCTGTTGCCAGAGCACATGAATGCCAGGTGAAGATTAGAAAAACCTTATAAGAACGATAAAAGGCAGAGTTTTCACTTTGAACTTGAAAAACATCCATGCTGCACAGAAGTAAGTGGCCGGAGTTAAACCTGACAAAAACAAACAGAATGCAGAACCATCATCATAGGCATTTAGAGCTGTGGGTCCTTCTTAGAAGGTGTATAATGCATTTACCCTCAGGGCATTCTTGTACATTTATTCCGTACTTTTGTCATGTTTTCCTGTCCTAAACCTAAACGTCCTCTTTATCATCATTTGATAGGAAAAGGCCTTGCAGGGCACCTGCACCAGAGGCCGGGAACCCCTCTTATGACCATGAGTGAGTCTGGGTCTGGTACAGCTACGGGGCCGGGAAAGGAAGCTGGGAGGTGGGGGGAGGGTCCTTCTCTCCATGGAGGGGCCTTGATTTCCATCCTGAGGTTTTCAAAAAGTCCTCACCCTCTCAGGCATTGGCTGTGAGCATGACTTTTCTCACTGAGCACATTCCTCTTGGGTTTGCCGACATTCTCTTCTCAACTGTCTGTAACACCTTGACTATCCAGGGTCTTTGAACACGACTTTCCTGGATTAACAAATGTCAATCCTTTACATCCACATATTCTGTGCCTTTGAACAGAAATCATTCCAGAAACATAGCACACGTTTTGTCCTTACTCAGCTGAATGGACTGCTTTGTTTTGAGGGGATGGGGAGTGACCCCAGCAACTGCTGTGGGTTAGTTCCCTGGGAAGGAGCACAGGTGGGCTCAGAAGAGCTCCAAGCGTTGGCCTGCTTTCCACTTTGCCTCCTCACAGAAGTGCAAAGGCAAGTGTGGGACTGCAGACCTGGAGGCAATTTAATGAGGCTGCTTCCTTCAAAAAGTAATGTGTTACAAGCGGAAGCAGTCTTTCCCCACAATGCACAACACTTGTTTTTTTTTTGCCTGCGCTGCGTGGCTTGTGGGATCCTAGTTCCCCGACCAGGGATTGAACCTGGGACCCCGGCAATGAGAGCATGGAGTCCTAACCACTGGACAGCCAGGGAATTCCCAGCAACACTTTTAATTAATTAATTAATTAATGGCTGTGTTGGGTCTTTGTTGCTGCACGCGGGCTTTCTCTAGTTGCGGTGAGTGGGGGCTACTCTTCATTGCGGTGGACGGGCTTCTCACTGCAGTGGCTTCTCTTGTTGCGGAGCACGGGCTCTAGGTGCATGGGCTTCAGTAATTGTGGCAGGGGGGCTCAGCAGTTGTGGCTTGCAAGTTCTAGAGCGCAGGATCAGTTGTGGCGCACGGGCTTAGGTGCTCCACGGCATGTGGGATTTTCCTGGACCAGGGCTCGAACCCATGTCCCCTGCATTGGCAGGTGGATTCTTAACCACTGGGCCACCAGGGAAGCCCAACACTTTCTTAAATGCCAGAAAACTCTACCTTTTCCTTTTTCTCTGCCATTATCCACATCCTTTGATTTTCCACTGGTATCCCAAACGTTGTCTCTTGTTTTTGCCTCTAACACAACACAACTCTTCAGCTTACCTCACTCATATTGAAGTGGCTAAAACATGCAGGAGAGACATCCCTCACCATCTTCAGGTTTTATCCAGAGCTCACCTTCCCAGCTGAGCACACTTTTGCCGACAAAACACAGGACTACAGTTCCTCCACAGCTTCCTCGATATTTTATTTTTTTCACTGAATTCCAAGCACAGGAAATATTTGAAAACTAGGGCTTTAGTATTCTGAGGCTGAAAGTCTTATAGAGTGCTGTGCCAGTCATTAAGCTGCCTCTTAGCTGCAAACCCATCCTGGGTTGGATGCTGGTACAGGGGCTCTGCAAACCTCATTTTTGCTTTTCCTGCTGACACTCAGTTAGGCTGTGCCAGTAGGGGGTGCTAGATGGAAAGGGCAAGCTGCAGGAGGAAGGGACATGCTCCCCTCTTCTCTTGGCTTGTGGCTCCTGTGAACATTATTCCAACAATGGTTGGTCACCCTGGAGGTGGCAGTTCCTCCCACAGAGGCAGCTGGATCCTGATGGATCCTGTTTGTAGTTTTTCCAACACTTGCAAAGCTACACTCATTATGCTCCTCTGTGAGACCCAGTGTCTCCTCCTAGAGACCTGGGCTCCAGGCTCACGGGGACCTCCATCCAAGCTCAGAGACACCAGCACCAACTGGTCAGCGCCCCTTTCTCAGAGTTTTGGGTCCCAGGTCTGGATCTCATTCTTCTCTGAGCAGCTCAGAAACACCAGCATCAGTGGAAGCATCTCTTGCCCTCTTGTGTCTGAGGAAACTTGCCTTCCCTTGCTGGAGAACTTTGGCATGAAATGTCTCATGAAATGATATTCTGAATAATGGCTTGGACCATAAGTTGAATCACTGAGGTAAGAGTGATGGATAGGAAAAAAAAAAAAGCTTAGACTTTTTCCTTGCTCAGGGGAGGCCCCATGTCTTGTCTAGCAGTAGACTCATTTACTGTCTTCAGGCAAACCCCTGGTTCTGCAGTAACCATTGGATACAGTCGAATAAATTGAATGCAGTCATGAAAGGTCACTTTCTCAGTGCATTTGTTCACGCTTTGCAAACGGCTGGCAAAAATGTGGCACCTTTGAGAACCTGGAGAAAATTAGATTTCTTCCCAGGCACCAAAGTTTCTTCTTTCTTCTTCTTTTTTTTTTTAAATGGGTGCCTCTAGCATAAGAATATGCAAAAAAGCCAATGTGTCCTTTTTTACTCTGTTTCAAATCAGGGGCACATGCTCCACTTATGAGGAAACTGACAAGTGACACTACAAAGACCCATTTCATCAGCCTTGTACAACTGCCCTAGAGAAAGAGTACTTTGAAATGCATCTATCTGAGAACGCCTCACATTGTCCACCAACTCCATGGTCTGATGATTCCTGTCATGACTCACTTTGAAATGGACAAGTCAATCTTCAGAAAATATATAGTGCAGTCAGACATACTTGTCCACTGAAATCTTTGCCTTTGGCTGAGCACTGAGCTGATCTTTCCTTGAAAACCTCTCTCTCCAGAGTAGGGCAGTGGCCAGTGGCTTTCACAGTGAGAGGCTGAACCTGCTAAGAATATGATGCTTTGTCTTTTCCAATCTCTGATGTCCTAGATGCTGATGCCTTCTCCTGGTTAAGGCTGCTTTCTAGCAGAGCCTGAGACAAGGGCTTTGCTGCAGACAGTTCATTTGGGAGGTGATTCTGGGAGAGGAGAGGGTGAGTCAGAGAGGAGCGGGGGCTCTCTCTCTGGGTAGAGGGCTCAGTTCTGTCAGAACACCTCTCAGAGTTGTCTGCCGAGGGCCAGAGCCCAGAGCATTTCTCCACTGGCTCCTGTTGCCCATTGGTTGAAGACTCCCTGGGCCTCTTCCCTGCCTTGCATCTCTAGGCTGCAGGTAGAGTGGGATGGTGTGGGAAAGTGGAAAGGTGCGGCATAAGCTGGAGGGCCTGTCACAGCTCACGTGGAACTGTCCCCTGCAGCTGCACCTCCTATTAGGGGGGATGAATGTGATGGACATCGTAACCAGAGGTGAGCAGCTCACTTTGCAGCCAGACCACCTCAGATCAGATCCCTGGCTCCAACGATGATTAACTGTGAGATCTTGGTCAAAAAACCAAACATCACTTTCATAGTCGGATATTATTATCCTCTTGGGGATAATAATAGTACCATTACCGAAAGCAAGTTCATGTGCCCGACACACACTGAGGCCCAACAAACTGAAACATAGGAGTTTGGAGCAAAGAAAGGTTTATTGCAGGGTCATGCAAGGAGAATGGGTGGCTCATGCCCCAGAAAATCCTGAACTCCTCCAAGTGTTTCAGCAAAGCATTTTTAAAGGCAAGGTGAGGGAGGGGCATGGTTGGTTGCTACCTCCTTGGTGTAGGAATCCTTTTTCTTGCAGCTGTCCAGGTAGGTCAGGTCATGATGTTCCTGTAAACCTCCCACAAGACAGATGTTATTCTCTGTTCTGCAAATTTTTATCTCTACATGAATGGAAAAGTATTATTATACCCTTAAAGGTCAGAGCCTTGAGAATGGGCTATCCTGTATATTTCAGGCCATAGGCAACATTCTTAACTCAAAGCAAACGCTATAAGAATACAAAGGTTAAACTAAAAGAAACAGATCTAATATGGAGTCAGATTTGTTCTTCCCTATTACGGTACCTCATGGAGTATTGTGCTCAATAAAGATTAGCTATCGTTACCCAACAACAGTCTCCTAGTCTAAATTGTGTCCAGAGTTCCCTTTTCTCTTTCAAGGTGAGCACAACTTCTCTGTGCTTCCATATTTCTCTCGGGGAAATGTGGAGACCTGTGTCAGCACACGCTGTTGAAGCACGCCTTATGTCTCCTGCCACATACCTCAGGGTCTTGCAGCTTAGCTGCCTCTCCAAGGACTCCCACATGGTCCCCCTTCTCCTTTTCCATCCCTCCACTTCTCTACTTTTCTGCCATCTTCGTTGTCTGGATACAGAGGGGCTGCAAAGCTCAAGCCCTCAGCGTGCCCTCCTGGTGCTGCTGGCTGCACCCCTGTGGGGCTGGTGTCACATTGTAATTTCTTCAAAAATTCACTGCAACTCACTGTACTTTCTTGCAAGTGCTGATGTAAATGTTTCTCTGCCAGAATCTGGTAACATTCTAATACTTCCAGGACTTAGATTAGTGTCGACACTTTTGTTGACCTTCTAAAGACAGATAAGGTGAAGTGGTTCGGCTAATGTCAGCTTTCAGGGGCCTAATCTTTCCAAAGTGACTACAACCATTCTATATCTTACTTTCTGCTAGGAAAAACTGTGATATCTTCTGGCAAACAGGAATGTTTTTCTTTTTCAGATAATAAGAGTTATGTAAAAATTAAGCTACTTTTTTTTTTTTTTTTTTACTTTGGTTGCTAGGATGCTCTGAGTTAAATTGTATGTTCCAGTATAAAAATTATACTTCACTGTTGTTTTCTGATATGTCTATCTTTTCCACTGGATATTTAATTCTTATTTTAATTGTCCTAATATATAGGTCTTTGTATTGTAAGCTGACTCAAATCCTGCTAGAGGCAGTGCATAAGTAGAAAGTGATGTGTGAATTATTAGAATTGCCCCCATTAAAATACAGTCACTGTTGGTTGTTTGCTCTTCCTGAGTATAGCACCTTTCAAAGCCAGAATTTCTGAAGCCTGTTACGCAAGATGTGGTAGTTTCCATTCTATTAATCGTTTAATAATTCAGAAGACACATGACATTTTAGTTAGGACGTTTTGGGTTGCAGGTTACTGAAAATCCCATCTAATTCACAGGCCTTGAACATTAGAGGAGATTCACTGAGCCTTGTGACCCAAGTGCTTGATGGGTTTCAGGCATGGTTTGATCAGGGTTCTGCCTATGGATCTATTTCTCTTAGTTTCTCCTAGATTGCTCACCTCTGTGTTGGCTTTTTCTTGAGGCTGACTTCATTCATAGGGGTAGGGGCTGCCAGCTGCCTCTGTGCTTTACTCTGATTGGGCCACACTCTGTGCAAGACTATTCCCGAACCAAACACTGCAGCAGAGGAATAGGGGTGCTCTGATTGGGCTGGACTAGTCAGGTCCTACCTGCAGCTGCGACCCCACACAAAGTCCCCGGGGGCTGCATGGTAGGGTGGGGTGGAGTGGAAGAGAGAAAGGGAGGTTTATTGCTCATTCCATCTGACAGGGCCAATGAAAAGAGAACAAGGGAAGGGCTTGGACCTACTGTGAGGAGTGCTACTATAAAACTGTGTGCATATGCATTTCTTTGGGATGAACAATGCCAGATTGTGCCTTGGCAGGTCTTGTAAATTCTATCAAAACTCTCTCACTCTTTTGTTGGCCTCCAGAAAGAATTTGTCTTGCGATGCCTCTAGACTGGGGCAGGTGGAAAGCTTCCTGCAATTATATTCCTTATAGGTAACATTTCTCTACCAGACATTTGCAGTTTTGTAGGGTCCATCAACCAGTTGATAGCGGATTTGAGATGTGAGTTTAGTGCATCAGAGAAGGAGAGGCGGGTTCCATGTGCCCAGGGAGCAGCCTGGTGCTTGGCTCAACGTGTCCACCAATTGCTTTATAGGAGAAAAATCTTTAGAGGAATTAATACACTTCTGCAAAGAGGGCTCAAAAGGGTTCTGGATTCTTTTCCTCTTAATTAACCAAGGAATATTTCACTTCTTTTTAGAAGTAACTGTTTTCTTTCCCAGTTCCTATATTTTGCTGTATCTGATTATAATTTATGTCTGAAGTAAGCATTTCATACAGGACCATCAGAATTTATGGAAAAGAAGAAACCCCATGTGTGCACACGCAGGTACACATACACCCTGACTCACAAATGACTGTTTCCTTTACGCCAGCATCTTTTTCATTGCTGGACTAAGGGTAGGACAATGGCCTCTGCCAAAGGCCTTTTCTTGGATGAGCACTGTGGCTTTCAAGTTCCCTTGCAGAGCTGTGGCTTGGCCATATGCTGCAGCACAGGCATACATACTTTTGGTTTCGAGAGTAAAATGACCCAGGGTAGAAGGATGGGCATGTTGGCTGGGGGAGGATGGAACCTGCCCCAGCAGACAAGCTGTGCCATTTCTGTACCCAGATGTCCTGAGAGCCTGTTCGCTGCCGGGTGAGGCCAGGGTACTTGAATCTCACTGTGGCTTGTAGTGAAGTATGAATCTTGGTGGCTTTGTCCTCAGTGAGGAAAACCAGGCCAAGGTGACCCAGGGCTCTCTATATAACAGGGTCGCTGCGTGTGTTCTAGGTGTTGTTGTCATCCCTTCAGTAATTACTGTCAGCTGCTTAACACCTCTCCCCACCCATCTTCACTTCTACCTAAAAAAGCAGAAATGAGGAACTTGAAAAGGCCATTTGTTGAATCCAGTGTGTTTTGGGTGATGGCACAAGACAACCGAGTGAACGGGACTGTTTCTTGCCCTGAGAAACATTGCTGCGGGCCCATGTTAACAAAGGCAAATCCCCCCCAAAGTGGAGCCAGTTGGTGGAGGTTTGTGCGGGCGCTTGCTTGAGCTTAGCCAAGGAGTGCCAGGGAGGACAAGGGGAGGACTGGGAAGGGCAGGTCGGGGCTGGAGACCAGACCACATAGAGGGCTCACCCTCAAAGGGAGTGGTCAACCATGCAAACTACAGTGCCAAGGGTTGCAGATAGCTCTGGATTGATCAGGCTGGGACATGACCTGACTGTTGAAGCTCTGGTTCTTGGGACCCAGCCCAAGATCAGGGCCTTGTTGATCAGGCCCCTGAGGCAGAAGCCCCATCATATGAATATTGTGAACATTGGAATTTCTAGAAAGACCCTTGGATAGGGAGATCTGCCTGGGAGAGCAGTTTCAAACTTAGCACACTCTGTCTTTAGCAAAAGCCCGGAAGATTACTCAAAGGCTGCGGAATGCAGCCACAGCCCCACCTGCCAGGTATTAAACCGGGAATGTGGGAATGCTGGTCCCGGACCCTGACTGTGCCCAGCATCCTGCAGAGTTGCTTTCACCTAACTGGAGTCTCAAGGTCAGCCTACCACCCTGATGTTGATGAGGGAATTTACTATGTGACACAGTCTTTGGTGTATGGGCACCCTCCGGAGAAATGTGACCTACTTGAAGAACAGGAAACTGGCACTTCTCAGCATAAGACTTATTTTTATCTTAAGGACACTGTGAATCAGGTAAGCTTCTCACAGTGTTTTCACAGAGTTTTCAACCTGTGTATAGGGCTTTGTAGTATACATTTTCATGTTTACTAATTCCTGGCTCCATTTTATTCCTTTATGCTTGTTTCATTCCTTCCTTTTCACCTACTTTTTGCTTATGTTACCTTGATGCATTTTATGTACCCTTTTAGGTTGCCTTCCAGTGGTGTGCTAGAACCTTTGCAGTTGTTAAATATTCAGGCATTTTATGAGCCCCCTGTTAAACAGTTGATAGCTTGAAATCAGCCATAGTGGGAATATTTACACCACAGACATAGGCAGACACTACAAAATAGGCCTTCCCCCCCACCCCCGGGGAACTAGTTTACCAGCATACTACTGTTTATATCTTATCTAGAAAAGGTGAAGTCTTAATAGATGTGTTTTTTAGGACCTAGAGATTATCATACTAAGTGGAGTAAGTCAGACAGAGAAAGACAAATATCATATCACTTATATGTGGAATCTAAAAAAATGATACAAATGAATTTATTTACAGAACAGAAACAGACTCACAGACACAGAAAACAAACTTATGGTTACCAAAAGGGAAAGGTGGGGAGGGATAAATTAGGAGTTTGGGATTAGCAGATACATACTACAGTAGTCTATATAAAATAGACAAACAACAAAGACCTACTGTATAGCACAGGGAACTAAATTCAATATCTTGTAGTAAACTATAATGGAAAAGAATCTGAAAAAGAATGTATACGTATAACTGAATCACTTTGCTATACACCAGAAACTAACACAATTTTGTAAATCAACTCTACTTCAACTTAAAAAAATTTTTTTATTGTGTTTTTTACAAGTACTATGAAATTATCTATCTAATTTAAATATTGCCTATAATTTTAAATCTAAAGAACATTGGCACTGTTTTGGGTCCAAAAATGTTTCCAGGGTACATAAATTTATGAGATTATTTTTTATTGATGGCAAAGGAAAAATGGGATTCATCCAAACGTGCCCTCTAGTCAACTTGGCTGTTGTGCAGCTGTTCTGTAAAGGAGAATATTTATGTCTGGGGACGTGGTGACAGCTGTTTACATTTCTGTTTATTTCATTTTAAGTTGTACTGTGGTAGAGCTAAGATTTTGGTAAATCTAGCAGTATTAGAAGTAAGTTGATATCCCATTCAATGTGGGATTGTTGTTAAGGGACCATTCAATGCAAATTAGAAGTAATAATAGCTCTGGTTTAAAAGGGCAAAGAATTAGGGCTGGGAAGGGAAAATGACTCCCTACAGAGGACAAGGGTTTTGCAGTGACAAATGTGGACGTTTGCTCAGTCCAGGAACTGAGAGCCAAGGAGGAGTGGGTTCAGAGCAAGGATGAGGAAAGCTGCATCACTCCTGGCAGGCTCCTCTGGTCTCGGCTTGCCTTGGAATAAGTGTAAATAGCTTCAGGAAGCATGTTTGTTACCCAGACTTGGCAGCCCAGCGATTGCAAACTTCGGCAACAGCACGAAAAGGGAAGAGAGGATCTCTGACAGTAAAATGGCAATTCCTGGGCCACAAACAATGATACTGAAGACAGCTGGAAAGTCCCCCAAACCTGAAGATTCCCCCGAAGGCACTGCAACAGAACCATTCACTGACCGTGGAAGAGCTAACAATGTCTGTGTGTTGACTGCCACGTACAGGAGTGTGCTAGAAAACACTTTCCTTGTAGCCCGTTTAATTCTCCAAACAGACTAAGAAACTGACACATAGATGGCTGGAAGTTACTTGCCCCAGGTGCTCAGTGATTAAGAGAAGGAGCCAGGATTTGTGCCTCTGCTCTCAACTGCTCAGATCAAACAGAAAGGAAAGATTTGGGTGGATGGTGATGATCTGAAATGCGGTGATCGGGGCACAGGGAGCAGGTAAGTGAAGAGGGACGATGTAAGCAGCATGAGAATTATCTCAGAGAGGCAGCGGTGAGCGGTGGCCTAAAGCAAGATCTTCATTCCCTGCCCAGGAATTGAACCTGGGTAGCCTGGATGAAAACCAGGAATCCTAGCTACCAGAAGCCCTGGCTCTTGCCTCCAGTGAAGAATGCATTTCTCACGGAGGCAAAAACTGTAAAAACAGGTACAAAGTTTATTATTAGAGACACAGCACAACAGTGGGAGAGCACACAGTTTGTTTAGTTAAGATAGAAGCAAGGCAGAGAGGCACACGGGGAGAGAAAGGATGTGGGCGTCCTCCCTAATGAGGAGGAACGCAGCAAAGAGGCGGTTAAGTGATCTATATAGGGCAGTTCTTCCGGGTCTTTGTTTACCTTTGGCCAATTACCTGGTTTCTTTATCCACACCTGACCTGCCCTAGGGCCCTCCCCAACAGGCGTGTGCAACTTTTTTCCAAGATGGATTTCAGCCCAGAGGCCTATGGGATGGCCTTAGCATCACATATTAGGGGGTGGTGCCCCCTCCTTTTTGACCCCCAAGGAGCTTTTATGCACATGTGCAATGTCTCCCTTGCCCCAAGGATGGGAAACATGTGACCTCTTGGTCCTTTATCCAAACAATGTTTAGCCCCTCTCTGTTCCTGCCATGACCGTTATCTTAAGGTGTCCACAGGAGACAAAGCCTGGCTGTTTACCTTGTTTCTGTTGTTACTTCCATTTCGGAGAGGAAACAGGAGGCTGATTGTAAATGTCTAACCTGGAGCCCATCTATCTCCTGTCTCAGGAAATGCAAACAGGAGACTAGTTGTAAGTGTCCGGCCTGAAGCCCACTTCTTCCTGCCCCATGAAATGTAAACAGGAGGCCAGTTGTAAATGCCTAGCTTGCGGCCCATCCATCTCCTTCCTCAAGAACAGTAAAAAAGAGAGACCACCTTCCTCAAGAACAGTAAAAAAGAGGACAGGGCCCAGTTCCCAGCTCAGGAGACCTACAGCCTTCAACTACAGGGGGAGGAAACCACCTAGAACACCTAGACAATCTGCTTTCTACTGGCCAAATAGCACCACATATCAAGTTGTTGCTGAGCCTCTGTACTGTTAAAGGCGGCCATGGGTGTGGGATTTGAGGGGTTACACTGGTGTAGGGCAGTTTCTAGAGGGGACCATGCATGCTGAGCTGCATGTCTGGAAGGTGGATTATCATCATATAGAGGACTTTATTGAGCAGGGTACTGGGACAGAGACTCAAAGATCCTAAGATAGGAGCAAACCCATAAAAACACTGATCTAAACCTTAAGGGAGAAAATGGGAATCTTTATGTCATTGGAACAGAGTGAGCGCCAAAAATTTGTTCAGATGAGCACAGCTATGCTTCTTCCTTGTGAACTCCACCTATTTGCCCTGAGGACCATTACTCCTTACCAAAGAGTCCCAGACACTGCGCTATTTACCAGCTGATAGAAATCTTTGCGGATTGCTGGTCAAGTAGCTATATATTAAAGCACCACACAAACACACCAGAGGCTAGGCCTTGTTTGTTTGAGGAGCTCTTGGCTGCTCATTGGACAGAACCCAGACTTTCGCTAGGTGGCTTTGGTGTTTCCAGATCCAACAGCACTGAAGGCAAATTCTGGCTCCCAAGAACCAGAGCTGGAGGGTTGAAGCATCCTCTCCCAAGCTCTTCCCACAGGACCCAAGTCTTTAACATACAGTTTTCTCTCTCTTTAAAAAAAAGTTTTATAAGATATAATTTACCTACCATAAAATTCACCTGTTCTTTTTTGTTTGTTTGTTTGTTGTTTTTTTTTGTGGTACGCGGGCCTCTCACTGTTGTGGCCTCTCCCGTTGCGGAGCACAGGCTCCGGACGCGCAGGCTCAGTGGCCATGGCTCACGGGCCCAGCCGCTGCGTGGCATGTGGGATCTTCCCGGACCGGGGCACGAACCCGTGTCCCCTGCATCAGCAGGCGGACTCTCAACCACTGCACCACCAGGGAAGCCCAATTCACCTGTTTTAAGTGTACAACCCAATGGTATTTAGTACCTTTAAAGAGTTGTACATATATGACGATCTAATTTTAGAACATTTTCATCATCCCCAAAAAGAAACCTCCATTTGTATTCACACCCAATTTTTACCTCCAGGCCTAGGCAACCACTTATCTGCTTTCTGTCTGAACAGTTTTATATGCGGATGAAACCGGGGATGTTTTGCAAACACAGCATCTGCCCTGCACCTGGGATGAAGCAAAACACAGACAAGTTGACAATTTTTACATAGTCTCATAAAAATAAAAAATTCAGTAACTTTAATGTGTTACAATTTAATGTGTTAAAAGATGTAATAACCTATTGCTTATCATCTTTGAATATATTCTGTGAAAGATCAGTTATGAATTGTAGGCTGACTTGAAGGTCCAAACTTTCATATAGCTAGATGATTGTAGAACTCCATAGAGATAGTAGGGTACAAGCCTAGATTTGATTTTTTGTTACCATTTTCTTTTTCTCTGCAATTCATGTCATTAATTTAACTTGTATTCTTGGGTGCTTCTCAGAGTATGAACTGCTATGACAAAGCAGATTTCATGAGGAAGTTGGCCCAATGTTTGAACTCCTCAGAACTGGGAATCCAGAACGTCACAGCTGCATTTGAATCTCGCCATGTGTCCTGTAGGATTAGATGGCTGAGTGTGGGCCCCTCCCTCTCCTCTCTCTGATAGACCCTTTCCTGCAGTTTTCTCCTTTCTCTCCTGTACTGTTGAGTTTTCCCTTTACTGGACCATTTGTAACACGATGCACACCTGCAGCAATTTTTTTCTGTCTACAAAAACCCTCTCTTTGCCTGGCTTCCCCTTCAGATACTGCCCATCATCTCTGATTCCCTTTTCAGAGAATTCTGGGATGGAATTGTCTAAGGTAGCTCTCCCTACCTCTTCTTCAATTCCCTCTTGAACTCAGTTTGGGCAGGGCTTTGTATCTGCCACTCCACCAAAATGGCCCACGGTGTCATTGCCAGTGACCCCACATGACTGATCCCATAGTTGACCCTCAGCCTCTCAATGCAGCTTATCAGTTGCACTGACACATTGATCATCCTCACGTTCCTGAAGCACTTTCTTCTCCTGGCCCCTGGAACAGCTCTGTCACTTGGCTTTTCATGTGCCTTGCTGGTCCTTCCTATTCAGTTTGCTGAAGGCTACTGCTCTTCATATCTCCAGCATAGCTAAGTGTTGGAGAGTCCCAAGTCTTGTTTCTTCACCTCTTCTCTCCTCGGCCTGGGACCCCCTTCAGGTGATCTCATGTAAGATGGTGGGTACTTTAAATATTATATTGCTCCTGACTTCCAAATTTGTATTTCCAACTCTCCCATCCTAAAACTATGGGAGTTCAGGAGAATTGTTCATGGGGATGCTAGAAATGTGAGAGGGCTCAGTGGGCCCTGTCCTTGGACCTCTTCTCTTCTTTGCACTCCTTCACTTGGTGGTCTTATCCAGTCTTATAGATTTATTTTAATGAAGTCCAGCGTATCATTTCTTTCTTTCATGGATCATGCTTTTGGGGTTGCATCTAAAAACTCATCACTAAACCCAAGGTCATTATAGAGTTTCTCCTATATTTTCTTCTAGCAATTTTATGGTTTTGCATTTTACATTTCAGTCTATAATCCATTTTGAGTTAATTTTTGTGAGAGGTGTAAGGAAGTCTGTGTCTAAGTTTATTTTTTGTATCTGGACATCCAATTGTTCTAGCACAATTTGTTGGAAAGACTATCCTTTCTCCACTTAATTGACTTTGCTTCCTTGTCAAAGATCATTTGCCTCTACTTGTATGGGCCTACTTCTGAACTCTCTATTCTGTTCCATGTTTCATAACTTTAAGTATCACTGCTGAGGCTCTTCAATTTATATGTCTAGCCTGAACTTCTCCCCTGAAGTTCAGACATATATATCCACTGCCGTCCTGTATCTCCACTCAGATGTCTAACAGACATCTCAAACTGACCACGTCCAAACGTAACATGATCTCCTTCCCCGCTACCCCATCTGCTTCTCCTCCCATCTCCATGGCAACTCCACCTTTCCTGATGTTCCAGTCAAAAATCTTGACTTTTCTTCACTCTCTCATACTTCTCGTCAAATAGGTCAGGAAATTCTGTTGCTTCTACTTCAAAATACATCAAGAATCCAACCATTTCTTACCATCTACCCTGCTACCATGCTGGTGCAAGCCACCATCATCCCTTTCCTGGGTCACTGCAACAGCCTCCTGACTGGTCTCCCTGCTTATTCCCTTGCTTCTTGATAGTCTATTATCCACAGAGCAGCAAGAAGGAAGCTGTTAAAGTCAGATCATGTCACTCTTTTGCCTGGGTCCCTCCAGTGTCTTTCCTTTGAATTCAGAGTAAATTCCAAAGACCTCATATTAGCCCATATGGTCCTTTATCACTTGTACTACCCATTCACCACCCACTGCTCCTCCTTGCTTACTCTGCTCCAAGCCACCCTGGCCTCCTTCCTGTTCTTTGAACAGGCTCCTGCCTCAGGGCCTTGGCACCAGTCCCTCTGCCCGGCACGTTCTTCCCCAAGAGATCCACAGGGCCTACTTCCTCACCTCCTTCAAGGCTTTTCTCAAATGTCACCTTTTTAAAAAAAAATTTATTTTATTGAAGTATAGTTGATTTACAATGTTGTGTTAGTTTCTGGTGTACAGCAAAGTGATTCAGTTATATATATATATATATATATATATATATATATATATATATATATA